>NW_024066047.1:0-600000 GCF_014898435.1 Botrytis sinoallii
ACTCCGATCAATGGCTAGAGACTCTCAATCAATACGAATCCAGATCAAATCAATCAGATATAATCTATTCGAAACTCTTCCCATAGAAAATCAGCTCCAAAATCAAGCTACCAGAAGGTACTAAGCGAAATACTACTAGCGCCTTCTTTCAACTCAAAATCGGCCACGGTTATATTAAGTCTTATTTACATCGATTCAAACTTTCAAACAATAAGTATATCTGCAACAATATCGAAACAGCTGCACACCTCCTTATTGGTTGCCCAATATATAGAAAAGAAAGAAAGGAAATCTTCAAAGAAATACCAATCTCGAAAATCAACCTACAATTTCTGCTACATACGAAAATAGGTATCGAACTAGCAATCAAATTCATCAATACTACCAAAATCGCTACTCGAACTTGGCACCTATCAAGAGCCGAGATACAAAACGAAATTGTGGAAGAAGAAGAGACAATAAGAGAAGGAGAGAGAGCCATTTTGGAAATGGAAAGAGAAGGAGGAGGATGAGAGAAAAGATAGAAAAGAAAGGGTTTAACCCTCTCTACTCTATATCTTACTATACGCACTTCGTATAGTAAGCGGGAACGAGTCCCCAGTATTAGTTTTCACTTACCCTATTGTTAAAATTCCTAATTTTGTACTTTAAAAGTTATCCGCTAGACCATTTGGCCTAGCCGTCCTATATAGTCATAGACTGAAGGTGGACGTTAATTAAATCAATCAATCAATCAATCAATCAACATTATATACAAATGAAGTGACTAGGTTCATTACTGCTTACTTAGGGAGCGCTTTACTATACTAGAGGCTGAATATGCCTGCTATTATTGTGGTTTATGAAATGTATCAAGCGATTATATATTCCAAATTCTTCGAAATATATAAGAATAGAGCTATCGATCGTCAGGATTGTATTGATAATTTGTTTTTCTTTTTAATTTTAAAAATCATTATCACCTTTATCCATCTTTATTTATCTAGGAAATAACTAAATTGCAGATATCTATTAAAGATCCTAGCAATTATCAATCCAATAAAATCCCAGTAAATCTTCAAAAAGCAAATAGTGATTTAATCAAATTCCAATAAAATATTTGAAATTTTTATAATACTCTTTTCTACTTCTTTAAGGAATACTTTTATATTCTATAAGAATTTATTAGATATATAGCCTGGCTAGAATAGATTTATTATAAGATTATTGTTATTATTAAAGTACTTGAAAACCTCTTTTTATAAAATCTAGACTTTTTCTATAATATCTTTGATTACCATATTATTAATGATTAGGAGCAGTGTTTTGAGATTAATAGTAAACTTGTACCAGCCTATTACTTTATATAAATCTCTATCGCAGCTAACCTTATTAATAATCCTATACTAATACTAGCATTTCGCTTTTCTGATTATAATTATCAATTCCCATCACCATTATTCCACCTAATCGATACCCTTAGCTCTAGCTATTTTATAGTTTTGATATACTATTCTGTATTCGCTTATTTATTAGGAGATAGAGCGTTCAAAAGCGTTTTTCTCCTTTCCTACTAAGCAAATCACCAATTCAAATAAAGAATCCAGTATTCCTATTAATTTATTTTATTTTATTTATTTATTTATTTTAATTTACATCCAGAGGGCAAGCTGCAGGGGCTCGCCACGACCTCCCAAGGGGTACTAGGGATGGACTATACTAGCGGGGATGCCGGCATAGCCACGCGTTCCGTTTTTCTACGGCTGTGATGTAAGCTGGGGAAAAAGCAGCTAGAAGCACTATACACACTTCTACTGCTTATCTCCCGCTTGCAATATCGGTGCTATTCAACCCACTTCATACTAGATAACTCAGGTTTGCAGCTAGCCAAAGGGCCCTATATTATCAGTTTTTGTTTGATATAGTTTGTATATAGTAATAAAGGGAGGGAAAGCAGCTTTAGAAAAAATGTAGCTCTAATTAGCAATATGAAAGTAGAAGATTAGAGGATTTCTGGAGAGACTAAATATAGTTGCTTGAAGTAATTAGTAATTACTAGAAAGATTACAAAGTCTATTGAGGTTTTTAGAAAAAGAGAGAGATAATCGATTACACTCTTTGTATTTCACGGAATTAAACCGGATTTGTTCGGCCAATTATCGAATTAGATGCGAGAGTATTAACAGAGCACCAGATGTTCAGGCTCTTTGCTGTATCCACAGGAGTATTCTGAGGTAACATTGTTATACTGAAAGTATTAGTGATAGAATGCAAAATCCCTGTATTCGGTTTTGAATACTACCAGTCACTAAAGAATAAAGCGGGGGAGGGCAAGTTCCTCAGATTCCTTGACTTGATAGCTGAGGTGCCAGCAATGGTATCGACCGGCAAGGGTAACCTCATTTCGCTTCTATCATCTCTATTCTGCCCCTCGTTTGAAGATTCTGGTTATTAAGCTTATCCTATTGATAAATAGGGAGCAATGAATTGTCATTTTCGATATAATTACTGCGAGCGCCCAGATCGGCGAGCCGATTAGCCTTCTTGTTTCCAAGGATTCCAGTATATCCAGGTAATTATTGGATCACTACTTACCTATTCCTTATAATCTTATAATAACACAGAAATGCCTATTAAAATGAGTTAAAAATATTGTCCCTAATACACTAAATGATTGAGGTGTTATTAATGTATATAGTGATTTGCCTAGTCAGCTTTAGTTAGATCATATACTCCAAATTTTTTAGAGTGCTCACTACCTCGATATCGAAGATATACGAGAGCGAATTGATTACCCTATAATTGGGATACTATTAAAAATTGTTCCTAATTAAATCGTATAGCTATAGCCAACTATCTTTTGCCCTCGATAATACTATTCAATACCATCCGAGAAGACTATAATATAATTATCAGGCAATAGTTCCATTATTATGTGAATTCAAGGGCAGTTGCTTTTTTTTTTATATCTCCTATGGGATTGTTGTGGCTCCCTGTGAAGAAGTGCGGTGGAGAGAGTATTGATCTCGATACTTTCGGGAGATCAATCCGGCTAGTCTGTGGAGATTAGTATTGTTTATCTTGTATTGAGATGCTCGCATTAGACGAATCGCTAGTGAGTGGTTTTCGTTCACCTTGCAGAATCGGAGCACGAATCTTATCGTGGCCTATTCGAGTACTAGCTCGCTAAGCAATAGTCTAGAGTCTCTCAGGATCGTAATGGTTGAGTCGTGCACTAAGCAAGTAGAACTCCTCTTATTGTTAGAACAATTGCTCGATTAACCTTGGTGATATAACTGCTTTAACTCATGCTTACCATATACCACAGGTGGCTTCCCTCACCCGATTTGACTTCATTCAGCTTGTATACTATACCTCGAATTTATAAAAGGCAGTAGGGAGGATGCAGGTAATCACCACCTTATATAGCACTGCAGCTAACAGGCTGTATTGTATCTATACAAGCCCTTTAATATGCCTTGCACCTTGCGGGCTTTTACTTCTTGTTCTACTATATGTCTTTTGAAGGAAAGCTTCCAATCAAATCAGACTCCCAGCCAGCATAAAGCTGATTGAACAGTTTCATTACCTATCTCACTAATTAAGCGGATCGTTATCTCATCGTTCATCTTCAGATACAAGGTATATGCCTCTTTCCTTTAGGAAAGATATATTATCTTTAGCTTTTTTAGTACAAATACTATATAGTTTCGTTTACCCTATTGGAAAATCTAACGGAGATTATATTTGAGGAGACTAATATTCTTACAAATATTCTTGGATATACAGTAGATGCAGATATTGTTAGTATACCTAAAGTATAGTTTGGTATTTTGATTCAAAAGTTTAGTAAGATATAAAATATATAGTATAGGTAAAAATAGAGAGCCCTGTGGGGTGTTATACTTAATGCGGCTATATTCTATAATTACGTTTTCTAGCCGAACTTTTATTAAGCGATTGTTCAGAAGGCTTGGACTAGTTGTAGGAGGGAGCAGGGTCAACCTTGCTAGCGTATGCGTTCTAATAGCCTGTTTGGTAGGAGTGTGTTGAATGCGCCTTGTATATCTAATATAACTATTGTGACTTCTTATTTGCGAGCAAAGGCCTTTTTGATATTGTATGTAAACGAAGTGACTAGATCCATTACTGCTCGCTTGGGGAACGCTTCACTATACTGGAGGCTGAGTATATCTGCTATTATTACAGTTTATGAAATATATCAAGCGATTATATATTCCAGACTCTTCGAGATACATAAAAATAGAACTATCAATTATCAGAATTATATTAACAATTTGTTTTTCTTTTCAATTTTAGGATTATTACCATCTTTACCTGTTTCTATTTGTTTGGAAATAACTAAGTTGCAGGTATCCTATTGAAGATTCCAATAATCATTAGTCCAATGGAATCCCAGTAAGCCTTCAGAGGCAAATAGTAATCTGATCAGACCCCGGTGAGGTATTCGAAAACTCCTATAATGCTTTTTTCTATTTCTTCAAGAAACACTTTTGTACTCTATAGGAGTTTATTAGGTATATGGCTTGGTTAAAGTAAGTCTATTATAAGATTGTTATTGCTATCAAAATATTCGAGAATCTCTTTTTGTAGAACCTAGGCTTTTTTCGTAGTGTTTTAATTATTATGCTATTAATGATTAAGGGTGATGCTTTAAGATTAATAGCAAGCTTATACTAATCTATCATTTTATATAAATCTTTATCACAACTAACCCTATTAATAATCCCATGCTAGTACTAGCATTTTGCTTTTCTGATTGTAATCATTAATCCCCACCACTGTTGTTCTGTCTGATCGATGTCCTCAGCTTTAGCTATTCTATAGTTTTGATATACTGTTCTATATTCGCTCGTTTATCAGAGAGTAAAGCATCCGGAAATACTTTTTTACTTTTTTACTAAGCGAATTGTTAATTCAATAAAGAATTCAGTATTCCTATTAATTCATTAACCTGTCTAGCAAGTATATCGCTAAGCTTGAAAAAGTGGGGAACTCCATTTTTTATAATCTTCTGAAAGATTAAAAGGCCTCTCTCACTAATTATGCGATTAAAGGGCTTGGCAATAGGTAAGATGAGGTTCGGGATTATAGTTATCTGTATTTCATAATCAAAGCTGTTTTTTAGATTAATATCAACGATAATGTTTAGCGAAAGGAATATTAAGAAGATCAGATCAATTATGTAACCTACTTTATGGGTAGGGACTCCTGGGGTTCCGATAAAGTCTATTCTACTCGAAATAAATCATTCTATAAGGAAAGCTTTTTGATTGGCTGAGATTATACCAGATTCGAATAGATTATACTTAGTATTGAAATCACTATCTATTATTGTGTGATTAAAGAATATTATAGAGACTACTAGATCCACTATCTCCCTAATGCCTGGTTATTAGTATATATTAATAATCTGCACATTGTTTACTTCTATTTAAAGAAGATTCCGGTATAATTAATATATCTTTGTTAAGTATATAATTACTTGCTTTTGTGTATATATATTAATATCTTAATCTTCCCTTTCTCTTTTGGGGCTATTCAGGTTGTCCAGCTATTCGTCAATGCAAAGAGGTTGTACCCCAAATGGTTCTGGATTCGAGTTCCAGGGTATATAGAGGATTCCTGTATGCATAGAACCTCAAATCTTGTTTGTATATATTTGCAGTATTGCGATATGTGTTTTTGTCTTTTTTTGTATATTTGCCCAGCCGATCTATATGGATTGGGCTGTGGCTGTCTGATGACTAGTGTTGTAGTACTGGAAGGAATGGCTACTCATTCAGATCGATATCGATATCTTATACCAATATATTGTAATAATGTAGCATTGAAAAGTGTTTCTTATTCAGACTGCCCTCATTTGAGCACTTCCCTTTTAGAGCGACAGGGTCCTTAAGTGAGCTGCTAGTTAGGAAGGTGTTCTGAGGGGTATGTTCGAAGCTGTTTAGGTTTTTATATGTACTGATATATTCCCTGCGAATTGAAGGAGATATCTTTATTATAACGCTTTGGGGGGTTGTTATAGTTGAAATAAGTATTTTGTTAACTAGTGTTTTAATAATTAGATAAGTTTTTCGACTGTGTTTCTTGATCTTATAGACTTCAGATTTTATAAGGTATACAACTTTCCCATTGATTCGGTGTGGCATTATGGAATAGTTATTATACTCAGCTTGAAACAATTCTATATAGTTTGCATATTTAATCTTGACCTTACATTCAGACCCAAACAGGCTGTTGTGGTTTATTCATAGAACGCTGTAGTTGTTGTATTTTGGGATGCTTTTGTATATCATTGGATTATAGAAACTCTAGTACCCTGAATTATAATAAATGATACGCTGCTTTAGCTTAATATACTAAGCTCGTTTGGAATTATCAAAGAACCTGAAGGGAGAGACTTTTCTCGGTAGGCTGACGATCCAGATCTGCTTATAGGAGTCGGCTGTTCGGATAGTAGTTTGATAATCGATCGGGGGAGTACCTGTTTATATTAATACTTCCTTGATTACTATTTCCTTAATAACAAGTATTCTATCTCCATTTAAACTATAAAGAAAAGTTGGAATCCCCTTTAGCATGTAGCAGTACTAGGTTATAGGTCGTTCTAAACTGTTGTAGTTCAGAATCTTCTTGATCTTTTTTGTATTCTCGGTTTTGAGAAGTTTATTATATATAGTACTGCTGGCAATGCATACTACCCAATTAATAGCTATAAGGATAATAGCTGCTATATCAATGTTTTTCAAATCAGGAATAGCTTTATCAATTACCTTTCTTAATATATAAACACTCAGACAGCTTACTATCGATATAGTAATTCCTACTGCTAATAGACAGATATCCACTCTGGTTTTCCAGGGTTTGACCAATCTCCACTTATTAGCTTGTCCTTATATATACACATTCGCATTTATAGACACACTCGAGTTTTTTTGGGGTCTTTATAATATCCACATAAATACGATTTGAATTGTTGCTGTTTTTGTTTTTAGTTATAAATTATATTGTACTTTGTAATAACCTAATTTTGATATTGTTTATTATTATATTGTATATTTCTTTATTAAAGGCTATTTTCTCTGGTATACTATTAGTTTCGAATTAGTAAAGCATTGTTTTGAACACTTTGTAGATCTTGTGTTTGAGTTGTGTTTGCTTGTTAAAAGCATTAAGTTGTATTGCAATAGAGGATCTTTTTGTTATTTGTGGGCTTAATGTAATGGTTCTTGCAGTTTCTATACTATAAGCGTTTGTATTGTTGTAGTTGAATGATAAGAGTAAGGGTGGTGATCGATTGCGAGTAAATCGGGGATTGGTTGCAATCGGTGCTCTTGTAGGGATAGTCGTTATAGCGCTTACGCTGTTGGTAACGACTGTAGCTGTGTCTGATACTAGAGCTTATGTAGTTGGAAGGTGCGGCTTAGTACGATCTAAGCTCGCTGATGTGTTGATATTGTTTCTTTTTATATATGCCTATTAATTTATTGACCTACCCAATAAGTATATTTATTAAACTTGGAAAGTGAGGAATTCTATTCTTTATATTTTCTGAAAGATTAAAAGGCCTTTCTCACTGATTATACAATTAAAAAGCTTAGCAATAAATAAGGTGAGGTTTAGGATTATAGTTATTTGTGTTTTATAGTCGAAGCCGCTTTTCAGATTAATATTAATAATAATGTTAGTATTTTTATTTATTATTTATTTATTATTTACATCCGGGGGGCAAGCCACAGGGGCTCGCCACGACCTCCCAGGGGGTACTAGGGATGGACTAAACTAACAATTCTATATACATACAATTGCTGGCATAGCCAAGCGTTCCGTTCTTCTACGGCTGTGATGCTAGTGGCGAGCAGGGCGGCCCGCGCTACGAGCGCTCTTGCCGCTCCACTCCAACTTGCAAGTTCGGGCTGTCCAACTCACTTCATGCTGAGGAGTCCAGGGGTTGTTCGGGGCCTTTGTGAAAAGGCAGGGTTGTCAGCCGGTAAGGGCTGGGGTGATCATAGGCTGGTAAAGGCCGGAGTGATCGGACTGTTGAAGACCAAGGCGATCGTAGGCTGCTGTAAGCAGGCGATCATTATTGTCGAGAGAGGGAGGTATGTTGTGACCGCTTCGAATGCGGGTGGAACCACTTTTTCCAGTGGGGAGGTGGGGTTAGCAGTGGAGCGGAGGCTCCTCCATGTCGGGGCTAGAGGATCGGGAAGGGGGCACGACGCCCTTCTTTGATCGTATGCGGATGATGAGCTGTGGTTTAGTAGGTGACTAGGCTTCGAAAGACGGATATCGATCGGGATATGGCTCTGAGCAGAAGTGGGCACCAATCACTTTACCACTGAGCCAGCCACTCCTTACGGAGAACAATGGTCTTTTTGTTATAATGTTAGTAAAAGGAATATTAGAGAAGGTCAGATTAATTATATAATCTATTTTATGGTAGAGACTCCTGGGATCCTGATAAAATCCATTCTATTCGAAATGAACCATTCTGTAAAGAGAGCTCCTTGGTTAATTGAGGTTATGCTAGATTTGAATAGATTATACTTAGTATTAAAATTGCTGTCTACTATTGTGTAATTGGAGAATATCATAAAGACTATTAGATCTATTATCTTTCTAATATCTGGCTGTTAGTATATATTAATAATCTATATACTGTTTACTTTTATTTAGAGAAAATCCCGATATAATTGAATATATCTTTATTGAGTATATAATCATTTGCTTTTGTATATATATATTATTATTCTTAGTTTCTCCTTTTCTCTTTGGGGCTATTCAGGTTGTCTCAATTATCCATCAGTATAAAGAGGTTATACCCCGGATAGTTCTGAATTCGAGTTCTAGGATATATAAAAAGTTTTTTGTATATATAGAACCTCTAAATCTTGTTTATATACTATTTGCAATATTGCAATATACACTTCTATCTTTTTCTATATATTTGTTCAGTCGATCTGTATAGATCGAACTGTGGCTGTCTAATAATTAATGTTGTAATGTCAAAAGGAATAACTATTTATTCAAATCGATATCGATATTTATGTTAATATACTGTGATAGTGTAGTGTTGAAGAATGTCTTCTCATTTAGACTGCCCTCATTTAAATACTTCCTTTTAGGACGGTAGGGGTTCTCAAATGAACTGCTAGTTAAAAAGGTATTTTAAGGGGTATATTTAGAGCTGCTTAGGTTTTTATATATAGTAATATATTCCCTGTGAATTGGGGGGGGTATCTTTATTACAATATTTTGAGGGGTTGTTATAATTAAGATGGGGAATGAGAGGCACAGCCTCTATCACATCGCAGTGGGCTTTCCTCAAATGTCACAAACTGATGCAAACATACTCGATCCAGATTAAATAATTGCCAGGCCATATAGGGATTGAAGGGAATGAGTGTGCAAATACACTTATTAATAAAGGGACAAGAAAATCAGCCTCAGGGTATACAAATCGACCTATAGCAAGCGATATCCGTTCTATAGCAAAAACTGCTATAGAATCGGCAGCATAAACGTGGTGAATCAAATAGAAATCAACACTCTCCAAACAATACCAGAAATGGAATCCAAGAAGTACAAACAAATACCCTAATGAACTAGAATTCTTATAAACTACTCTCCACCGCATATTAATAATTCACTTAACACACAGTGATTTCGAAAACTATTATTGATAATTTAAATATAAGAAAGCAATAATCTATTGCTTATATAGTGCATACAAATCCCTTGAGCATATCATACACTACCACAAAGTCCTTGCAACCTATAAAACCTGGTCCCCAGATATCAGGCCCAAATACCCACCCCGTAATTGGGCAGCTCAAGAATAATTACTGAAATAACTAATACACATACCAGCCAAATTCGCTGAATTTATTGCTATAACAAACTTCTACAAAAATATATATCCTAAAATACTACCAAAAGAATAAAAAGAGGAAATAAAAATAGATCAACCGATCCGAGTGAACACAAATACAGAATAGAAGGCGACCAATATAGTAAGACTATAAAGAACAAAATCGATATATACAATACACTACACTACATTAGAATATATACAAAAGCTACCCTTACAGAATAAAGCAGCTTTCAATTAAAACATTATATAAAAGATCGGAAAGTATGTACAAAGGCGCTCAAAGGATCGGAGACAAAAGCGCAAGCGCGCTAGCTATCGCTTGGGAAGCTACTGAGGGTATTGAGACCCCACTCTTAGGAGAAAGGGATCATGTAAATTAGAGATTATCCCGCAGTTAGCCTAACCGTAATGCCCCCTGGGAGGTTCGCCTATACGGCCCGGTTGAAAATTACTAATAATAATAATAATAATAATAATTATAATTAAGATAGATGTTTTATTGATTAGTATTTTAATAATCAAACAAGTTTTTCAGCTGTGTTTCTTGATTTCGTAAATTTTGGATTTTGTAAAATATACAATTTTCTTATTAACTCAATACAGTATTACAGGATAATCATTATACTCAATTTGAAATAGTTTTATACAATTTGTATATTCAGTCTTGATCTTATATTTAGGCTTAAACGGACCATCATGATTTGTTTATAGAACACTGTAATTGTTATATCTTGGAATACTTTTATATATTATTGGATTACAGAAATTCTGATATTCTGGATTATAATAAGTAATATACTGTTTTAACTTAATATATCAAGCTTGTTTGAAATTATCAAAAAACCTAAAGAAAAAAACTTCTCTAATAGGTTAACGATTCAGATTTACTTATAGGAATTAGTTATTCAGATGGTAATTCGATAGTTGATTAAGGGAATGTGTCACGGTCAATCCGCGTAAGGGCTGGCGAGGACACATGAGTAGCCCTGCGGGCCTACCCCGGGCCGACGCCAACCCGCGCATAATTATAAATTGTAGAATTTTCATAGTTTAAAGAAATTAATGAAAAGTCTTTATGCTACATTACACCTAGTTGATTTATTGCTATTATCTACTCTAACAATTCTTTTCATTCTACATATAAAGCAATCCATCAACTATTTCTTAGTCGAGTAACCATCAGTACCACTATAGTTTCAACAAGAAGAACACCTATCCCAAAGGGAAACAGGATGCCCGCAGTGCGACTCAAAACCAATCCGGTGAAATTGTCGATCAATTTCTGCAGGGTATCGGCAGCAACACCCATTCGATTCCATTACGCCCCCCTAGTAACAGCGAGGATGCGTCGTTGACCCAACAACTTCGAGAAATGAAAGAAGAAATGGTAGTCATGAGAGAAGCTCACAGAGTGGCTATGAACCGTATCTTATATGCAATCACCCCGGTCGAGCATAACCGACCCACAGTCGTACCGAATGCAACCCATCAGGTTGTTAACCTCAATTCGGGAAAACCACTGAAGTTGCAGAGATTAAAACAATATGAAGGAAAGAATATCGAGGAAGCTAAGAACTTCTTTTTCCAGGCAGAAATTATGTTTCGAAGCGATGGTGGATATCATTTCCCCATCGATATGAAGAAGATAGAATATGTCATCCAATACTTCGAAAGATAGTCTCTGGCGATTTGGCGTCGATATATAAGTGAGTTGAGTTATAAAAAGATAAATTGGGAAAACTTCAGGGAGTATATGTATAATGCTATTATAAACAAAGGGACTAGGTAGCAATGAGTAATCCAAAAGATTGTGTATGTGAGATAAAGGGAAGGAAAAACTGTAAATATATTTGTAATCTATCTAGAAGGCCTTGAAAAAGACATCAAGTAGGAAGCGGAGAGTATTCGGGTCGAGAGGCTCTTAGCAGGTCTATTACCCAATATAACCAGAAAAATCTCGGAATCCCCTCAACAATCTGAATCGCACAATAAGCTTATAAAACAAACCTATAGATTAGAAAGTGTAGAGAAATTGTTCCGAAAAAAAGATACAGGGGAGTTACAGCGACCCTACAAATACAACTAATCACCCTCTTGATATCGAAACCCTTCTAAACACCCTCATCTAGAAAACAACCCAACCCTAATTGCTAAACCAGAGGCCCAAGAATCCAACCAACCCTCTCGAGAAAACCCTCTAAGGCTCTGAAATATCCCGTTGAGGTACCATATGCAAATCGCGTTCGGAACGCTATATGCCATAGATACTAACAAAAGGGGCATTACACTACGACCTGTCGGAACAACGTTGTGTGCAGACGTTGTGGAGAGAGGCATAGAGAACCCGACTATCAAAGTAACCCACCTGAGACTACCTGCATAAAAAACGCCTAGACCCAGCAATTATAATAAACGTCCTATTAACACTAGGTCCATACAAGAAAAGGCGGATAATCTTCATAGTCACAGCGATCTTTAATAACAATAGCAAATCGATAACACTTCAATACCTTATTAACTCGGGAACGCAAGCTAATATTATATAGTAAAACAAGTGTATTGAATGGAACTAGATTCCTACCAAGAAAAGCACTTTCCTTGTATCAGCAAATAGTATCGCAATTACATCATATAGGGACTATGAATTCCTTATCGAAATAAAAGATAAAAAAAGGGAAAGGAAAACCCATACCTATAGTTTTACATCAACAATACTGGATTTACCACGGATAAATACCATCCTAGATCTTCCGTAGTTACAAACAGTCAATCCCAACATCGATTGGAAATCGACATCATTCTGATACCGCTACATTTTAAGCGAGCTTGAAATCATTCCTGTAAAAGAATTTTATTAAGAAATAAAAGAAAGCAAAGCAATCTTCACAATCTTCCTGAATAAAATGGCATTACATTTAAAGATAAAAGGGGGCCGCCTGATACTTACATTAACCTTATATAAAATACCAAAAGAATTCCAAAAATACAAAAAAGCTTTCTCTGAAGAAAAAAGTAGCCTTTTACCCGAATACTACCTTATAGAGTATCGCATTGACCTCGAGCCCGATTCAACCCCTCTGTGGGGCTTAATCTATTCTTTATTAGAGAAAGAGTCAATAATACTACAAGACTATTTAAATAAATATCAAAAAAAAAAGTGAATAAGAAGATCCATCAGCTCGATAGAAGCTCCTATTATATTCATTTCAAAAAAAGGGGGAGGCCATCGATTATATATTGATTATCAAGGGTTTAATCGGATTACAAAAAAGAATCGAACTCCCTTATCCCTTATTAATAAATCCCTAGACCAATTCCGATAAGATACTATATTCACTAAATTAGATCTGAGAGATACATATTATTATATTTGTATAAAAACAGGCAACAAATAGAAAATGACGTTTTGCACACAATACAGCCAATATAAATATAAGGTGATGCCTTTTGGTCTTACTAATACCCCTGCAACATTTCAGATATATATTAATCAAGCGCTAGCAGGGTTAGCGGATAATATATGTGTAGTATACCTTGACGATATTCTAATCTATTTCAAAGATAGAACCATATATATAGTGGATGTCCGACAGGTGCTCGCACATCTTATTGAATATAAGCTCTTCGCGAAATTAAAGAAATGTGTCTTTTATACTAACGAAATCGAATTCCTAGGATTTGTTATCTCAGCTGAGGGGGTTACGATAAAACCCGGGTGTATTCAAACTATTACGAAATAGCTAACACCTAATAGCCTAAGGGATATACAAGTGTTCCTTGGCTTCACGAACTTTTATTGACGATTCATTAGGACCTATTCAGCGATGGTTTATGATATAACCGCATTAATAAAAGAAATATAGAAAGAAAAAACGGTAATCGAATTCAAATAGACTAACAAAGCACAAAAGGCATTCGAAATATTGAAGAGAACTTTCACATCGGCACCTATTTTCCGGCATTTCGACCCCTTACTCCACATAATAATCGAAACCGATACTTTGATTTTTGCATTGAATTGCATATTGTTATAGCTTTTCTCGAAAAGAATCAAAGATACACCAATCCAATAATAACACCCCATTACATTCTATTCGAGAAAGCTAAACCTAGCGAAGCAGTGATATTTCATTTATAATCAAGAATTATTAGCAATATATACCGCTTTTGTACAATAACGCCACTATACGATAGAGAGTCGATATACTATCATAGTTAAATCGGACCACAACAACCTCCAGTATTTCATGACAAAGAAAAGCCTGAATAGTCAACAAACAAGATAAGCGGAGGTTTTGGCCATATACAATTTCGAGATAGTATACAAGACGGGAAAATTGAATCCCGTAGATAGGCCATCGCGCCGCCCCAATTACACTATCGATATAAAGGGTATTAATAATATGCTTCCAATCCTTCAGAATAAACTAAGGAATAGATCGATGATTATAAAATTGTTTCAAAGTTCCCTCATCAAGAAAACAGAGCCTTTATATAACGTTATAAGCCTCTTACAAAAAAAAAGGTATAGTCTACCATTCCATGAATAGTCGAGTTCATTGGTTAAAGCTAATTGTAAATAATCGATACCACATCGAATAGCTTGCGTTTTAGTAGAAGACGAAATAGCATTTGAGTTAGTATCGAAAACAATGAGAAATGCTTTATTGCAGCTCCAAGCGGATAACGATTTTATAAAGAATAAAAAGTATCTGAATTAAAAACTACACTCCACTAGAATTGCTTCACCTTGGCAGGTAGACGCTAATAGGCTTCTTAAATATAATGGGAATGTCTACATACCGTCAGATTCTGCTTTGAAAGTAGAGATTCTGGAAGCCTATTACAATGATCCTATGGATAGACATTGGAATATTTCTAAAACTCTAGAAATCTTGAGATCTAAATACTTCTAGTTTTTAATGAGGAAAGATATGAAAATGCATATTAAAACATACGCGATATACCAGCGGACCGCTATCAAAAGGCATAAACCCTATGGCGAGTTGCAAACCCTCCCCATACCCCGTGGACCTTGGAAAGAGATAACTATGGATTTTATTACAGATCTACCCCCATCGAAATTAGGCAAGAACGTTTATGATGCGGTTCTAGTAGTTGTTGATAGATTCACGAAAATTGCCTGATATATATCTGTTAACAAAGTGATCACTTCGCCGGAGTTCGTACAAACACTGATACAGAGTGTGTTCAAAGACTTCAGAGCACTAGAGAGTATTGTTTTGGATAGGGGACTGCAATTCACAAGCAAGTTCTGGAGTAGCTTCCTATTTTACTTCAGAATACGATGCAAGCTCTCTATCGCGTTCCACCCTCAGACCGACGGGCAAACGGAGCAGCAAAACCAGAATCTGATTCACTATATCAGTTGTTATTCTAATTACCGACAGGACGATTAGGCTTCACTACTACCACTCGCAGAGTTCACTTATAATGCTATATGGCATAGTACAATAAATACAAGTCCATTCCAAGCGATGTACAGATTCCTATCAATATTCCACTACATCAGCGAGGACACCGATACCACAGGGAGGGCATTAGCTGCATACAAGCAAATCGCCTTCCTCAATGAAGAAAGGGATAAATTGAGAGAACTGTGGTAAGCAGCTATAGACCGAAAATCGAAGAATATAGAGAGCACGGTATCCTAGCAATATAACATCGGGGATAAAGTGATGCTAAGCATCCGAAATATCAAGCAACTTTGATTCAAGAAGAAGTTTTCGGATAGATTCATAAGCCCCTTTCGAGTAATAGGTATAAAAACCAGTGGTCAAGCATATAAACTCAAGCTATCACCTACCTATAAGATTTACAATATCTTCCATGTTTCCTTACTGGAACCATGGTATGAACGACAGGGTACCGCTAACCCACCGCCACTAGAGGAGATAAACGATCACTTGGAATACAAAGTGGAGAAAATCATAGTATATAAAAAGAAGGGTAGAGGTGTTCAGTACCTAATTCGATGGAAGGGCTACCAGCCAGTGGAAGATATATAGGAAGCCTTTCGCGATCTGGATAACGCAAAAGAAGCACTAGAGGAATATAATAAAAAAGGGGAACTACCAATACAGAATTCGAAAGAAAAAAGGAAAAAAGCTACAAAATAATAGGGTTATGCTGTGTACCCATAAGCGAACCACCAGCAAATCGAAGCTGTTCATGATGTTCCTCCCTCCACTATTTCCTACCCTAACAAGAACGAGGATGCAACCCTTCACTCACTGGCATATTGCATGCTACTGTCAAATGTACCAACTTATCCTGACATCTCTTAAATACTTCAGGCTTCAACTCATAGGTATCAGAATCAATATTAACTGAATCCTCATCAATACTCGGCACATGGGATTATTGCTATTCCTTCTATAAAACCTCGTCCCTTGCAAGAGTATGCCTTTGACTAGTATGGGGACGTCATCGTAAAGGCATTGTTATATTAGTGTGTTAAGAGAGTCCTATAGTAAGAATTAACCCTTTCGCCCTACACATCGAAAGGATCTAGTACAGGAAGAAGAGTACCAAAGATAGCATTACCTATATCGCTATTATCATACTCACCCTCCTCCGTCGAAGATATATCAACTTTATCCTTGTCCTCACTCTCCTTCTCCTTTACTTCTACAAAAACTTCGCTGGGCAATCGACTCTCCATCGATTGGTTGTTGGCAATCTACTGGCGCTTACAGAATCGAATACTTTCAGGAGAACCCGCATGGGTATCAGATTCTTCAGTATAGATGTTATAATTCATAAAGGGAACCTTAGACTTTTATAGAATGCTATAACCCCAATATCAAGAATCAAATAAAGAATCAGCAATAGCCGATATTGCCTTTTGCTTTGGAATTATTTGGAAAGTTTTATAAGGAGGGAGGATAGCTTGAGGGGTTAACCTCTCGATTGTAGATCAACAAGTGAAAGCTATCGAATCCCCAGAAATATATTTCTTTACCTGAAAAATGATAACATCGATATTGCCTTAAGAGATATAAGGAATGTTGGAGCATTGAAGGGCATTAATAATCCGATAAAGAAAAGCAACGCCATTACCACCATCGATATTATTCTTATCGTCCTCATTAAAACCGGAAAGGGAATCCTCGGGGTACCTAATTCGATCTTTCTTGTGCATCGAGAAATGAATACGGGAATGAGGATGAGATAACGATTTAATATCAGTACGAAAAGGTCGATAGCCTTCTGAATTAACTATCATGTTCACAGCACCCAAAGCCTTACCCCCCGCAGGAGCAGGGGGCAGGGCGGGAGCGATAAGAGCGTGAAGGTGAACAACCGGGGCAAGGAACTCGCCCTTATCATTCGAATCCACTGCGGATATCAGTTTCAGAATGGAACCCGGAATAGCAGTATCCAATGCAGGCAAATTATTCTAGAGTCCAGAATATCAGCAAAAAAACAACTCTATAAAGAAACGAGGGGTAACCGATAACAGCTCAATAGAAGTCCACAAAACGCTTTATGAGATTACCTATTCGATCCAGTTTTTTTATGACAAGTAGAGATAATGCCTCCACTGATTCTGGCTTTTTAGTATCACCCTGCTTATCTTCCTTCTGCAAAAAGACCTCTATACTCTTGATATAGTATTCACTTCAGCACCTCAGCACATTTTCAGCATCCTGTTCCTCTTAACTACTGACAGGAGTAATTAGCCAAAAAGCTTGAGTCTGATATATGAGATTGATATCGAAAATGTATCGCGGAGGGTACCGGCTGGCAGACTTTCTTTTGGACACGGCAATAACTACAAAGGGAGTTAGAACCCTTGTCGTAGTGACAGAAATCTTTAGGGGTAGAGGTTACAATGCATTTAGAGCAATAAAGATATATGGGAATAATTAGACCAGCAGGGCCTGCTGCGGATTGAGCTGCAATTGCCTGGGGATCGATGGGTTGAGGAGCAGCTATAATGAGACAAGGATCGGAAAGATAATGGGTAAAGAATAACTTACTGAAAGGGAAAATATATTCGGGAAAGTAAAGAGAATTTATAGAGCCTCTAGTGATCTACCAACAAAAGCGGTAAATATATTGGATTGTTGTTTATTGATTATTTGTAACTTTATAGCATTCTTATTTTCTTTTGAAATGCATCCCGGATGCAATCACACAGTACCTCATTTTCTTGTATTATACGAACCGATTTCGGAAGGTAAACATACACGTCTCGGGGCGCAACATGCAAAATGAAGGGCTCTATCACAATCAATCCGCGTAAGGGCTAGCGAGGACACGTGAGTAGCCCTGCGGGCCTACCCCGGGCCGACACCAACCCGCGCACAATTATAAATTATAGAATTTTCATAGTTTAGAGAAATTAATGAAAAGTCTTTATGCTACATTACACCTAGTTGATTCATTGCTATTATCTACTCTAACAGAATGTCTATTTATATTAATACTTTCTCGGCTACTATTTTCTTAATAACAAGTATTCTATTTCCATTTAGATTACAAAGAAAAATTAGAATCCTTTCTAGTATGTAGTGATATTAGGTTATAGATTGTTCTAGACTATTATAGTTCAGAATCTTTTTAATCTTTTCCGCATTCTCAGCTTTGAGAAGTTTATTATGTATAATATCATTAACAATATATACTACCCAATTAATAGCTATAGGGATAATAGCTATTATATCAATATCTTTTAGATTAGAAATAATTTTATTAATTGCCTTTCTTAATATATAAGCGTTCAGACAATTTATTATCAATATAGTAATTCCTATTATTAGTAAACAGATATCCATTTTGGTTTTTTGGGGTTTAATCAATCTTCATTTGTTAGCCTACCTTTGTATATATATATTCGTATTTATAGACATGCTCGAGTTTTTCGGAGTCTTTATAATATCTATATAAATATAGTTTGGATTATTATTATTCCTATTTCCAGCTATAAATTATATTGTACTTTGTAATAATCTAGTTTTAATATTATTTATTATTATATTATATATTTCTTTACTAAAGGCTATTTTCTCTAATATACTATCAACTTCGAATTAGTAAAACATTATTTCGAACACTTCGTAAACCTTACATTTGAATTACATTTACTTATTGAGAGCATTAAGTTATACCGTAATAGAGAATCCTCTTGTTGCTTGTGGGCTTGATGTAGCAACTCTTGCAGCTTCTGCGCTATAAGTGTTTGTACTATTATAATTGAATGGTAAGGGTAAGGATAATAATTGATCATAAATAAATCGGGGATCGATTACAATCAGCGTTCTTGTAGAGATAATTGCTATGGTGTTCACACTATTGGCGACGATTATAGCTGTATCTGATACTAGAGCTTATGTAGTTGGAAGGTGCGGCTTAGTACGATCTAAGCTCGCTGATGTGTCGTGTGTGTTACTATTGAAGGTATTGTAATGCCTCGATATTATTATATATATATTTATTATTGGAAAGTTTAAAGCAATATAAATAGAATTTGATATATCTATAATCTAATTTGAATTGAAAGAATGTGCTAGTAGTATTTCAATTAATTCCGCTTGGTAGCTTGATTTTCAAGCCTATTTTCCAAGGAAATAGTTTCGAGTAAGTTAATAGGGATTAGTTTGATCTGAGTTTGTATTGATTGAGAATATCAAATCATTGATCTGAAGTATATTCCTTAACAATTATATTTAATAGTCTAAAGCTTGTTTTATTCAAGATAGATTATATTGTGATTGCTTTCTTGATTAATTTATCTATTAGTTCATTTCCTTCAACTGAGGTATAGCCAGGAATCCAATTTAGCGAGATTTCGGCTCCTTTTGCTTTGATAATCTCTACTGCTTTGATTACTCTTATTTGATAAACTTATTCTAGATAATCTAAAGGAGTTTTTAGGCAATATAAATCAGCTTGATTGTCTGAATAGATCTTGAACTTTTGATTATTGTAAGTAATGAAACTAGTATATTCAATAGCTTTTATAACTCCAAAAAGCTTTTTATTATATACTAATTGATTAATACTAATATTGCTTTGTTTTTAATATAGAATTCGATTATTTAATTGTATAATTTATTTATTTATTTATTTATTTATATTAATTAACGTCTGTTTTGGACCTCCCTAAGGGTATTTAGACGTGCTAAGATAAGGAACTATTTGAGCGGCGTGATCGTCGCGACCGAATTTAGCAATTTAACTTCACTGCCAGGGGCTATTCGCTCCTCTGCGGGTGTGATCCGCTTCTGTTTCCAGAAGGGAACGTCTGATCCGGGTTGTTGTTGAGGTAGAGCTTGGTTCCTGGGTGGATAGGCTCGTTGTGGGCTTCGATCCTTATAGTAGAGAAGAAGAAGCGAGAGTGGATTGCTATTTATTTAGCCAAACAGCAAGGCTCTTGTGTTATATATTGGGTTTGCGGTTTTTAGAAATATAGTGTATTCGAGTGATCAATTGAGTGATGAGTTTATAAGGGGTAGGCAGCAAGCTTTGTTGAAAAGATTGTCGCTTTCTAAGGGTCCTTTAATAATTAGGACAGATTTGAGTGTAGAACTCTGAGTCGGTAATCAACTGAATGAACTTGCTAGGTGTGTGTAAGAGTTTCTTGATATATGTGATCACCTACTTGTTTAGATTGCATTTCTACAGGGGCAAGGGGCTAGTCTGAACGCTTTAGATTGTTTATAATACATTTAAAAAAGTGATATAGTTCCTTAGCACTACCGCATAAGCAGTCCAGCTTGTTGTTTTGATGACCAAATCGCTGATAATAAGCGGCATAATCGCCGTAGCCTGTTTTCATAGCTATCAGTCGATATAAGACTGCTTTTGGTAGAGTTAGTTCCTTTGGCTCCTTTGTACTGTATCTAGGAGACCACTCCTTGTAGCCAGTGGAGAGAGAGGAGTTCATCTCTTCCCACCAGGTAGATTCTGTATGTAGGCGTTTTTGATGGATGATCGTTCGGACCCCACTGATTGTTGGTAGCTTGTCGATTGCCTAGTTCATGGGCCCAATTGCGTCTGTGTTTGCTAAGCGATCTGCTTCCTTATTGCCTTCGATCTCCATATATCCAGGTGACCACTTTATCCTGACGTCGAGTTGTTTCATTGCTTTGTGACACTTGTAGAAGGCTCATTGTATTGTGGGCAGTACGTTTCTACATATACCCCAGATAACCAATATACTATCAATACACATCTAGATCCAGCTATTCAAGGGATCTTCAAGTATAATGATTAGATACTCTAATCCACGCTATACTCCTATCACTTCTGTATCGAATATATATAAATCACTTCGGATCTGCTTAAATCCGAAGGCTATTTGAATGCTATTACGATATATTGCATATCCGTAGCCAACACAATGTTTGCGATTAATAGTTTGTTCTAATCCATCAGAAAAGATTGTGTAGTCTTCGGGTGGGAATTATCGCCACTACTCTTTGAAGGCTTGAGCTGCTTCTTCTTTAATTAATCCTTTTATTAGATTCATTCTACAGCCAATCGAGAAATACAAGCAGAATAACTTCAAGTGTTGTATCTCTGGGATGAGACGGCTGAACCACTGGATTCTTGTAAGAGGCCCTCTTACTATGCCTGCTCCTCGTCCGCGTTTTCGTATTATTAGCTTCAAACAATTTACTAGTAAATATTGATTGTCAATTATTTTTAATTGGAATACAAATTGCAGCTTAATATATTCTAATACAACTATCCTCAATAGCAGGCCCGCTTCTTTGATAAAAACTGTAATCGGTATTGTTTTGTATACTGGGATCGCTTCTCTTGTAGTAGTATTGATCATTTTATTGATACAACAAAGATGACCTTTTATACTTACACTTATACTTGGATCGCTTTAGCTTAGGCCAGGCTTATGTTTATCAGCGTATTATACTTTTGTACCGAATAGTGCTACTGGGAGAATGTAGGTGATCACTGCTTTTCTTAAAGAGGAAGCTAGCGGCCTATGTATAGTGTAGGCGATCGATCTGATATACGAAACTACTTTCATAGCTTTCACTATATGTATTTTGACATATTGTAAGAACAAGAGTCGGTGATTAAAGAAAACGCTCAGTCACCTCAGAGTAGACTGAGTGCTTCTACTTGTTGTAATCAGTACTAAAGTGATTATTAAATCTGGATTTACTATTAAAGGTGGATTAGTAATATTATGTTATTTAATAATATAAAATAGTTCGAATTTTTTAAAGATGAATAGGATTCTGTTCTTCTTATTCCATCTAATGATTTGCCATATTTGTTGTTGTAGAATCCTAGTATTTATAGAGAGATGCTTGAAAGAATAGTAGATTGCAATATTATCTACATAGCCGAAACGGAATTTTGTATCTCGATTAAGGAGTTCAGTAAGATAGAGCATATAGAGTATAGATGATAGTAAGGATTCCTAAGGAATATTGCATATTATTAGATACTCCTCAGTTGTAATACCTTTGAGTTTTACTCTGATTTTTCTGTTTGTAAGGAATAAGTCTATCAGCTTGAATAGTGAAGTTAGCCACTTTTGTTTGATTATTCGACTCAAGAGTCATTGCTTCAAGAGAGTATCAAAAGCTTCCTGTACATCCATAATAATAATCGAAACTATATTGTTAATTACTAATGCGAGCTCTGTATTGTGAGTAAAGGCAGCTACTAGATTTATTCCTGATCTTCTGGAGAGCGCTTTACAGTGTTATAGGTTAATTACTTTATGTCTTAGAGCTGTCCAAGATATTTGGCTGGCTATATACTATTCGAGACTCTTTTCGATGCAGGAGATTAGGGCTATTAGTTGCTATGACCGCAGTAACGTTTTGTCTTTCTTGCCTACCTTGGGAATCATTATTACCTTTGCTAGCTTTTATCCTTCTGGGTAATAGTTTAAAGCTAGGTATGATACAAATATCTCCTGGATTAATGACTTAACACTTGGCCAGCATGCCTTAAGGAGGTGTACAGTGGCTCGATCCATTTCTGGTGTAGTACACAAAGCTTCTATAACGTGCTTTTCTACCTCTTCAGCCGAGATTGTTCTTTTCTAGGGAAAGGTTCCCTTATATGTTTGATTACATAGTGGATTGTTTGGAAAATCATCGTCCACCTTGAATCAATCTAGAACCATTATAAATAGGGTATCCGCTTTCTCTCTTGTATCACAGATCTCCTGCTCACCGATTATTAGGGAGGGGGATTTCGTATTACTTTCGAAGATTAACTTATACTATCCCATAATTCGATAGAGTTCTTTATCGTTCTTGACTTTATCTAAATGTATAGTCTAATAGGATCTCTTAGCTTGTCACACTACTTTTATAAAAAGTATAGTATAAGTCTTTCTTTCCAAGTCCGTTCCACACAACAAATTTCGAAGGAAACTTTTTCTTCGAAATACGACCGTTTCGCGATCGCTATAGATCATAGTTACTAAACCAAATCCATTGCAATTCCTCCCATTGATTCGAACCAATAGTTATTGTGATACTGTTGTCAACGTCCCAAAACGTGAAATACATATGAAAATTCGCGTAGAAAACTCTTTATTCTAATCTCCAAAACAAAAACACAATCCCTAAAATGAATTCCTTAAATATATTAAAAATACTAATATAATAGAAGCTTCTCCCAAAATCTCTATTATACCTAATACCTATCCTACAATTATATTAGGTACTCTTACATCAAATCTCTATCTACCTTCTAAAACCTTTATATTCGAAATCTCCAGTCCAATTCTACTAATCAACTTCGAAAGAAGAAATGAAGAAATTAATTTATTTAATAATCCCTTTCTCATTCAAAATACAAATAATACTATCTATATCTTCAATTAAAATAAGAAATGCGGTTTTACAATACCTTTCGGTAATCAAAACAAACAACCCAGAGTCCAAGACAATTCTTTTTTTTCAAAAGAAGCTATCCTGAAAGCAAGAGATCTTATAGTATTAGTTTCAATATTTATTCAATTATGCAATGAATAATCCAAGTTTCTAGATCTTCTAGAAATCTTTAGAGAGTATATTGAAAAGGGAAACCTTATTATAGTCTTCAAAATCATTATCTTTCAAATCATCTATTTCAAATCAGTTACTCGAAAATCGAATTTTAAGCTAAAGTTCTAAATACAACTCTTATATCTACTATTATTCCAATATCAAAACCAATATATGCAAAAGTTTCAGAAGGAGAATGGAATCTAGTCTTCAAAAAAAGCATCAAATTAATTTTTATAAAGGAAAAGATAGATTCAATCCAAAAACGATTTATTCTAATTAAACCAGAAATCTCAAACCCTACTTCCTTTTTTTTTTAACTATTCGAAACAAAATAAATAAAGCTTTTCAAAAGACTGGAATTAAAGGACTAGTTTATTGTAGTAGCTATTTTATTCTTTAATAATAATATCATTATTATAATAAACAATCCTTTTATATTATAATTCTTAATAGAAAAGAAAGCTATTTGGAGTAATATTATCAAATTCAAAAGGATTCAAAAGGATCAAGAATGATATAAAGTTATTATTTACAGAGTCCCTATTAAAGAATTCTCAGGAGCAAAAGGAATGGATCTTATCTTAGATGAAATCAAGATCTTCAATTCTGACTTCAAACCTATAGGAACCCCTTTTTGGCTTATTCCTACTTTGAAAAGAGCTTATTAACAAAAGGGAGCTATAGTTATTACTTTTACTATCAAATTAGAAGTGGAATTAGTTATCCGAAAACAGTTATATATTGCTGGAAATAGTATGAGAATAGAAAAGTTCTATAAATCAAAACCAACTATATAATACCAGAAATGTCAAGGATTTGGACATTAGGATACTTATTATAAAAAAAACTCTTCTTATAGTTTATATAGAGGTAAGCATATTGATTGATTGATTGATTTAATTAACGTCCACCTTCAGTCTATGACTATATAGGACAGCTAGGCCAAATGGTCTAGCGGATAACTTTTAAAGTACAAAATTAGGAATTTTAACAATAGGATAAGTGAAAACTAATACTAGGGATTCGTTCCCGTTTACTATACGAAGTGCATATAGTAAGATATAGAGTAGAAAGGGTTAAACCCTTTCTTTTCTATCTTTTCTTTCATCCTCCTCCTTCTCTTTCCATTTCCGAAATAGCTCTCTCTTCTTCTTTTATTGTCTCTTCTTCTTTCACAATTTCGTTTTATATCTTAACTCTTGATAAATGTTAAGTTCGAGTAGCGATTTTGATAATATTAATGAATTTGATTGCTAGTTCGATATCTATTTTTATATATAGCAGAAATTGTAGATTGATTTTAGAGATTAATATTTCTTTAAAGATTTCCTTTCTTTCTTTTCTATATATTAAACAATCAATAAGGAGATGTATAGCTATTTCGATATTGTTACAGATATACTTATTATTTGAAAGTTTGTATTGATATAAATAAGACTTAATATAACCATAGCCGATTTTGAGTTGAAAGAAGACACTAGCAGTATTTCGCTTAGTACCTTCTGGTAGCTTGATTTTGAAACTGATTTTTTATAGGAAGAGTTTCGAATAGATTGTATTTAATTGATTTGATTTGGATTCGTATTGATTGAGAGTTTCTAGCTATTGATCAGAATCGTATTCCTTTATTATCATACCAAATAGCTCTATACTAGTTTCACTTAAAGTGGCCTATATTGAAATTGCTTCTTTCGCTAATTTATCAGCCATTTCATTTCCTTATATCGAAATATAACCTGGAACCCAATTTAAAAAGACTTCAGCTCCTTTTGCTCTAATATCCTCTACTACCTTGATTACTTGTATTTGATAGGCTTGTCCGGAATAATCGGAGAGGGTTTTTAGACAATAAAGTCCAGCTTGATTATCCAATAGATCTTGAATTTCTGTCCTTCATATACTACAGTGCTAGCATATTCGATAGCTTTTATAACTCCCAATAATTCTCCATTATATACTAATTGATTAATACCAATATTCGAACATTTTCGATAAAAGATTGATCCATTTGATTGTATTGCAACTATCCCTACTCCTATTCCAATTCCTTTTTGGTAGAAGATACATCAGTATATATATAAACTGTATTTTGATCTCTATATTTAAATATAATATTGTAAAAAGTAGCTATATCTTCTTTCAAGGCTTTATTAATATTGACTTTGTAAAATATATCTCTTTTCCAGGGAGGGAAGTTGAAATGAGTAATCTTTTCGAAAATAGATAGATTGAAATCTTGTTCTATAGATTTTTTATTTTATCTAATTGAAATAGCTTATAACATTTCCTTTGAGGGGTAGCCATTACTTTTAGATCCGATTTGTGTTGAGATAGTATTTCTTTTTCGATATTGATTGAGTGATTTGGTAATAGTTTCACTAATCGAAAGGCATATCGTTTTATGTTTGAGTCTAAACGGATTTTTGCTGGCTTTAGTTTTGCTTCGATTTCTATTGGAAGGATTAGGGTGGTTTTGAAAATTCCAAATATCTTTTGAAGAGCTAGATTTTGAAGTGATTGAAGCGTGTCCTTGAATTTGATCTGGCCTTTCTACTAAACTTCCGATTCGTAGTTAACAATACTAATTATACAAACTATATATAGCTGTCTCATAGCCTTAGGACTAAGGCCTTTTTCTGTATTAGCTAAGCGAGCCATTCGTTGAAAGGCTCTTTCGCTTGTGCTGCTCTGATATTGACGTGTTGATCGAATTTGAGATTCGGATCGAACTAGATACCAAGTTATCTAATTAGAGATTAGGGTATTACTATTTCCGAATTGAATAAAGTAATAGGATATTGAGCTGTTAATTTGAAAGAGGAAAAATGCATTAGCTTTATTTTAGCTAAATCGAATTGGATTGCATTCTTTGAGCTGAGTTCGTATAATTGTTTTGTAGCTCTTTCTAACGAATTAACATTCTTTCTCCAAGTAAATGACTTAGTGATAAAAGCGATATCGTCAATATATGAAAGGAATTTGATTGAATTGTTTTGGAAAAGATCTCTAATATAAATCAAGAAGAGGATTGGCGAGATAGGGCTGCCTTGTGGTATTCCGATCGAAATTGGCTTGAAAGATTCGATTTGATTATTAAAAGATAGTTTTAGTTATCTTTGTTGAAGAAATGAAGCTATTCAGGAGATAAGATTGGTTGGTAGTCTCAGCTTCTTGCAGATATCCAATAATCGATTTTTTGAAACATGATCGAATGCTTCTTTTATATCCATAAATAAAACCGAAGTCTTACTATTAGCTCGCTTGTTGCTTTCAATCTCTGTATTCAAAAGGAGAGCTGTATCGATTGCCGATTTCTTTTGTCGTCCTCTTATTTAGCTATAATATAAGAGATAGATAGTTTTCGCTAGATATCCTAATCATTAAACTAAAATCCTTTCACTTACTTTTTCTAAACAATTAAGAAGTACAATAACTCTATACGCTTTTGGTATCGAATAATCTGGTTTCAAAGCTTTTTTTAGGATTGCTCTAGTAGCTTATTTCCAGCATTATGGGTAATATCCAATATTGAGAAGCTTGCTATATAAAATAAAAAAGGTTTGTGGAATAGCTTTATACACTCTTATAATGATTTCTTGAATAATACCATCTAGACTAAAAGTTTTTCCTTGAATTTTAGCCGAACAAGTGTTCTTTAATTCATTTTAAAGAGATCAGGCCATTCCCATTCATTGGATTGTTGATATCCTTCCTATTCAGATTCGGCTATAATAGAAGGTTGAGGGAACAGAATAATTCGAAAAACAGAGCATTTTCCTTCAAAAAAGGTTTCTGAAGTAATATCAGGGATCCTTTGATTTTGATAATCCTTTGTATAGGCCATTGCTTTGAAAATAGTTTGAGTATTCTCTTTTTCTAAAAAATCATTCCAATGATTCTTCTTTGCTGTTTTAATAACTTGAAAGTATTTGTTTCTGATAATTCGATAAGTTTTTTTTGAACTAATATTTTCGAGATTGGATTCAACTTGTTATTTTGCTTTTCCTAGTTTTTTTCGAAGAGCTTTCAATTCAGGAGATCACTATGGCTTAGCTTTTTGTTTATTATAACCTTCAGAATACAGTTTTCCATTACCTTTTGAATAATTCTTATAAGTTCACTAGCAGCTTGATCCAATTTGGAATAATATATATTGTTTTCTTAAAGGAAATCAATCGAATCTTGTATAGTTATTATAAACATACTTAGTTCGACTAGAGTGAGCAAGTGTTTAGCTTTGAATTATAGAATAGATTCGAATAGCTCCCAATTAGCTAGCTTTATATAATATCTGATTATTGACTCTTAAAAAGAGATATTTGAAATCTCTTTTTCTTTTAATTCAAATAAAATCCCTGAATGATTGAATCCAATATTAAAAAGTATTTGTCAATCTTATATCCTTAAAGAGATATTTGAGAAGTTAATATAAAATCGAGTATACTTGGATTTGTTAGATTAGTTTAAAAGAAAGTAGTAGCTCCAGGCTTATTCAATAGACTTAGATTTTGATCTTCAATTTACTCTGCTAGTTAATTGGCATTAGCACTTTTGTTTAAAAAGGGATTTCATAATAAATGATAGGAGTTGAAGTCGTCTAATATTATTATTTATTGATTAATCAATAAATTATAAAAGAACCGATCAATTGTATATCCTTTTTCCTATACTTGATCTGCTTCATTATATATATTGATAATTTGAAAGGTTTCGCTTTCATTTTGGTAGTTTATTATCTATATATCCGGGTCTATTAGCAAATAAGGGGCTAGATTAACTATAGCTCGGAGGTCTTTGGAAATATATAGAAGGATTCGAGATTTGAAATCGAGATTGAAGTTAGGGAGAATTTATATAAAATTGAAATATATAATCGATCTGCAATTAGAGAAATTAATTCCATTTTTTTAAATTCAAGATTCCTGAATTAAAATCAGATCAATATTGAGCTCAAAAACAAGCTATAGAACATTCTCTGTAGCTTGAGAGCTTTTATTAAGATTTATTTAAAGAAATCTGATATTATTATAACACATTGATTAGTACTATTGGCTTTTTTATTGAATAGCTTTAAAGATTTCATAGCTTTTAAAGCTAGCTATATGATTTCCTTAACAATTAGAGCATTTAATAATAATATAAGAGCAGAGTTTTCCTCTTAAGTTGCAGACCATACAGAGGTGTATTGCTATAATGTATTTGCCTCCGCACAATCCACAAGAAGAGTCTTTTTTGTAATACGAGCTTTGATGCCCAAAGCCCTGGCATTTTTGACATTGTATAGTAGGTTTGGATTCATAGAATTGTTCTACTCTAACACTAGTGCCTGCAATATACAACCGCTTTCGAATAGCTAGTTCGGCTTCTAATTTTAAGGCAAAAGCTATAACAATAGCGCCGTCTTTTTGGTGGGCTCTTTTAGCTATTGGAGTGAGCCAAAAGGGAGTTTCCTATTGGCTTGAAATCTGTATTGAAGGTTTTGATTTCAATTGTAATCAAATCCATTCCTTTAAGCCCAGAGAACTCTTTTATAAAGATATTGTGAATAATAACCCTATACCATTCTTAGTCTTTTTGAATCCTTTCGAATTTGATAACATTTTTCCAGATAGCTTTCTTTTCAATTAGGAATTGTATTGTAAAGGGATCATTAGTAGTGATAATGATATTATTATTGAGAGAAAATATTGCTACAGCAACTACTGGTCCTTTAATTCCAATTTCCTGAAAAGCTTCATTAATCTTGTTTCGAATCGTTAAGGACAAGAAGGTTTTGGAGTTAGAGATTTCTGGTTTGATTAAGAGTAATCGTTTTTGGATAATACTAGTCTTTTTCTTTATTAGAATAGATTTGTTACTTTTTCCTTTAGTAACTAGATTCCATTCCCCTTCTTTTGTAATATTAACGTAAGAAGGTTTTGATATTGATTATTGTAATACTAGTAGAAGCCGATTTGATTAAAGCTTTAGTTTGAGATTCGATTTTCCATATAGCTATTCCAAATGATTGATTTGGGATATGATGATTTTGGAAACTGTAATGAGATTTCCTTTTTCAGTATATTCTCTAAAGATTTCTAAAAGATCTAATAGCTTAGATTGTTCGTCACATAATTAAAAGAGAGTGAAAACTAGAATTATAAGATCTCTAGCTTTTAGAATAGCTTCTTTAGAAGTAATTAGATCGTTTTGGATTTTGAATTGCTTATTTAGATTAGTGAGTAGTGTAGTAGAATTTCGCTTTTTGTTTTAATTGAAAATTGAGTGATGTTGTTTGGCTTTTGAGTAATAAAAGGATCGCTAGGTATACTGAAATCTTGTATTCTGATTTCAGGACTGATTATTTGATTGATTGATAAAATAAGGCTTGATAATTCGATTAGGATTCTTCTAGAATAAATAAGCAAATTTGAGATTGTAGGAGGACTGGAAGTGATTGCTGGATAGGTATTTGATATTATAGATTAGTCTGGGATGGCTTCTCTTATATCTATATCTGAAAGAGTATTCAGATTAGTATTTGGAACCTCTACAATTATACAATCGGAGTGTTCCATATTAATATTAAGATTGGATTGTCTATTCTGAAGTCTTGGAACAAAGTTTTTCACGCGTTTTTTCGCATACGTTTCGTGTTTCGAAGCGTCGACAACAGTATCACAACAACTACTGGCCAGAATCACTTGGAGATAATTGCAATGGAATTGTATTAATAACTATGATCTAGAGCGATCGTGAGAAGGTCGTATTTCGAAGAAAAAGTTTCCTTCGAAATTTGTTTAGGTAGGTAAGCATATTATATTAGTATATTTGTATATAGTATACAATATTAAAGAAAAATTCTATTAACATTTAGTAGCGAAATACTCGAATTATTAAGGGAATCACGCAGCAAATTCGAAAATATATGAAACCTATCAGGCTATTCAATAAAAATCAAATAATACTCTTTAATGAATCATACTAATATTCGAATCCTTCAAATAAATCTCAATCGGAGTTCACAAGCTATAGAAAACATTCTACAGATTGTAATAGAACTCAATATCGATTTCATTACTATTCAAGAGCCTTAGATTATCAAAAATGGAAATGATTATTCAAATGCTAGATCAATTATATACTCTAATTTTACACAAACACTTTTGAGATTCGATTCCAAATATCGATCACGAACATTATTATATACTTCAAAAACCTTTCAATTTACAATTAATCTTTTTTCTGATTCTTTAAGAGATTCTGATATTCAGATCTTCGATTGTTAAAATGGAATAAAGCCTTTCAAATCGTTAACATCTATAATGAAGCTAATCAAGTTAAAGAAAAGGGCTTTATATTTGAAAGATATCTATATAATTCATTAATTATATAAGAAACTATTCTTGTAGATAACTTCAACTCCTATTACCCATAATAAGATCCTTTTTCGAAGAAAAACGGAAACACTGATCAATTAGCCGAATGGCTAGAAGATCAGAATCTCACTCTTCTAAACGAGCCTGGTCTTAGTACCTTCTATCACAATAATCTCCTTAATCCAAGTGTTATCGATCTTATATTAGCTTCAGAAAAAATTGCTTTCAAATCCAAAACTAGCAAACACTATCAAATACAGAATTCGATCATACAGAAATACTATTCGAACTCAAAGGAAAAGAAGATCAAGTCCTTGTAATACAATATTGCTAGCTAGATATAATATCAAGCTAATCAATTGAAATAAATTCGAATTGATACTGAAATCGGAAACCTTATTCTCTCCTATTCTTTCTACTTTGATATTAACAATTTCATTTGAAAAGGATTCACTCAATAATCTGAAAGAAAGAAATGATCATTTTAATCTGAATCAAACAGCAAGCAAACTTATAAGAATTATTCAGAAAACTACTAAAAAATCTATACCTAAAGTTAGTTTGGAAAAAAGAGGAAAACCATAGTGAACACCCAAACTAAAAAAGCTTCGAAAAGTATTAGAAAGAGCAAAAACAACTAATCAAATCCGATTTGGAGAATTCAAATTTCAAAAAGGAATATTAAATTACTAGAAACAAATACTTTCAGATTATTAAAACAGTAAAGAAGAATTATTAAAATGAATTCCTAGAAAAGGAGGATATACAGATAATATTTAAAGCAATAGTTTATATAAAAGATTATTAAGATCAAAGGATACCGGATATTTCAATCAAAAGCTCTTTTGAAGGAAAATGCTCTACTTTCAGATCGACTCTATTCCTACCCCCCTTAATTCTTCAAAACCACAATGGGAAGAATATAAGCAATCCAAGAAATGGGAATGGCCTAATCTTTCACAAATCGAATTAAGTAATACCTATTCAGCCAAAATCCAAGAAAAAACCTTTAACCTAGATAGAATCACTCAGGAGATTAATTACAAAAGTATATAAAGCAATTCCACAGATCTCTTCAATTTATTTAGCAATCTAATCAACCTTGAATATTACCCATAATGCTGGAAACAAGCCACTGAAGCGATTTTGAAGAAAGCCTCAAACCTAACTATTCCATTCCAAAAGCATATAGAGTTATTATATTTCTAAACTGCTTTGGAAAGATTAGCAAAAGGATATTAGCTTAAAGATTAGGCTATTTAACAGAAACTATTAGTTTATTACACAAATCAAATTGAAGGCTAACAAAAGAATCAGCAATTATGTAGCTCTTCTTCTAACTATAGAAATCGAAAGAAATAAGCAAATTTTACAAAAGACTTCAGTTTATTATGGATTAAAAAGAAAGCCTTCGATTATATCTCAAGAAATCGATTATTGGAATTTGTAAAAAGCCTAAAACTATTAAAAAACCTAATTATTTGGATAATCTTATGCCTTTAATAAAAACAACTACAAATTATCCTTCAACAATCAAATCAAATCTTTTAAACCTATTCGACTGGAATACTATAGACAAATACTATTTCTTTAATTCTATTTCTAATATATATTAGAGGATTTATTCCTTCCAAATCAATCAAATTCCTTTTCTATATGATAATATTGCTTGATTACAAATTCATTTTCTTGAAAAAAGAATATTATATTTCTTGAGAAAGCTATAACGTACATTTACAAACTTAGGCTTGAAAACGCTATTTAATTCAATTTAATAAAAACGGAATTAATATACTTTTCAGTTTTTAAGTTAATTAAGGATTATTTAATCAAACTATCTAATTCCGATGTTATTATATCCCAATCCCTAATCAAATAGCTAGGTATCTGGTTTAATTCAAATCTCAAATTCAATCACACATCAATATTCGAATTATACAAGCAAAAAGGAGTTTTTTATTGAATGATTTGACTAGGTTAATACAGAAAAAGGTCTAAGTTTGAAAGTCTTTCGATAGGTTATATATAGCTTGTGTAACTAGTATAGCAGATTACGGATTAGTGATTTGGTGAAGAGGACAAGCTTACTTCAGGGATAAAATACAAGCTCTTCAAAACCTAGTTTTTCGAAAGATATTAGGAATCTTCAAAACCATTCCAATTCTTCTAATGGAAATCAAAACGGGATTAAAACCAGCAAACATTTCGATTAGATTCAAATATCAAGCAGTATGCCTTCGATTAACAAAACTCTTACCCAAATATCCAATCAATATCGAAAAAGCTATTCTAGTCTACCAATACACTAATCGAGAATCAATTAATACTCTTTAAAAAAAACTATAAAACCAATTCAACTTGATAGAATAAAAGAAGCAATTAATAAAAAATTCGATTTATTTTCTTTTGAAAAGATTACTCATTTTCTATTTTCTATTATAGAAAAAGGAAATCCCTTTCAAAATCAATATTAGTAAGGCTTCAAAGAAAATGCAGCAATACTTTATAATATTATTTTCAATATAGAGATCAAGATACTATCTATATCTATATAAATGCTTCTTCTATAGAAAAAGAAATAAGTATTAATATAGGGATAATACTAATACAATCAAATACTCAAATTTCATATTAGAATAATGAATCTTGGAAGCAATCAATTGATTTATAATGAAGAGCTATATAGAGTTACTTAGCTATTAAATATATTAATTTAATTACTAGTATAAACCAGAAATTCCAAGATTTATTTAACAATCAAATAAATCTATTATAACTAAAAACACTCTCAAATCATCCTAATCAAGTTTATCAAATTCGAGTAATCAAAGCAGCCGAAGCTATTATAACTAAAGAATCTGAAATATCCTTGAATTGAGTATTAGAGTATATATCAGTTAAAAAGAACGAGCTAGTAGATAAGCTAGCAAAAGAGGCTATTATAATACAATCCATTTCGAATAAAACCAGTTTTAAATTACTAGGAATAATAATCAAAGAATCCTTTCTCGATTAATAAAGCTTGACTCTTAATCAATATAAACTCAGATTAAATCAAACAGTATTAATCTATTCGAAACTATTTCCATAGAAAATTGAATCGAAAATCAAGCTATCAATTGAAACAAGACGAAATATAATTAGCACTTTCTTTCAATTGAAATTAGATTATGGTTATATTAAATTATACTTATATTGTTTTAATCACTCCAATAATAAATATATATATAATAATATTGAAATATTTCAATACCTTTTAATTAATTGTTTAATATATAAAGCAAAAAGAAAAGAGATATTCCAGAATATATTATTTTCTAAAATCATTCTACAATTCCTACTTCATACAAAAATAGGAATCGAATTAATTATCAAATTTATCAATATAATTAAAATTGCTATAAGAGCCTGGTATTTATTAAGAGCTTAAATAAAAGAAGAAAGAGAAAAAGAGAAAGAGATTAAGAAAGAGAAAGAAGAAAGAATATTTTACAGAGTAGATTTCCTTATTGTCTTACTATATGTTATACGTATAGTAAATAGGCTTAGGTTTTAATTGTTCGTTTATATTTCCCTAAATTGTTTATTCCTATTATTATAAAATAAAAAGTTATTTATTAGGTCCTTAAAGCCTAGTCGTTCTATATAGTCTTAGACTAAAGGTGGATGTAAATTCAATTAATCAATCAATCAATCAATTCCAAGTCCGTTCCCCTCCGTACTTCTATATATATTTGATGAACTTTTCTACACTCATTTATTCATTATAGCAGGCTTTCCTGCCTTTCGATCGATTTTGCTAATCATTCGGATCGATTTGTTTAGTACTTTTGCAAGCTTATTAATGTAGGTCTCGATCTTAATTGTAATCTGGATATCTATATTATTGAGGTGGGCTAGCTGATTGACCATCAATCCATCCAATCTCGGCAGATCCGCTTCCTTTATCCGGTAGTGGTATTGGTTCTACTTTATTATTCCGCGGTTCGCTAGATTGGTAACCTGAGTAGTATAATCAGATTCATAGTGGAGTTCTTCCAATATTTTTGTATAAGCGAATAGTACATTGAAGAAGGTTAGATCTAGCATATACCCTCTTATATGGGTAGGTATACCTAGAGTACCTATAAACTCCATGCCCTGCTTGTTTGCTTATATTGCGAGCTGTACCCCCTTAATTGGCTATGATTACTTCTGGTTTCTATAGCTTGTGCTTTACATTAAAGTCCCCTCCTATGATTGTACACTTATTTGGAATCAAGTGTGTAATATAATTAATAATATCCAAAATGCACAAAACTCTATAGACATTCAGGATCGAGTATTCATTAACTCATATCCAGAATAGGTTTCTATTTCGAATTAACCCATTTGCTTTACTTCAAGTACCACACCTTTTCATATATATATCATAACCCAAAAGCCTTATTTGTTCTTCTCCAAGTTTCCCTAAAGGTTCCATTATCGATTGGTTTGAATCGATTATATACATTGTGATTTTGCGTAATTGAATTCCAGTATAGTCTTGGCTCCTATAAACAAATCATATTTAGCTAAGCTTCAGCTGCTAGCTGTAATAGTGTGATATAATTCGCATATCTCCGGTCTACATTCGCTTAAGTAATAGTGAGACCTTGTTTCTCTAAATTTGAATTTGAATTACATCCATCTTCAGTCTAAGATTGATTGATTGATTGATTGATTGATTGAATTTACGTCCACCTTCAGTCTAAGACTATATAGAACAACTAGGCCTTAAGGGCCTAGTAAATAACTTTTATTTTACAATAATAGAAATAAACATTTGGGAAATGTAAACGAATATTAAGGACCTAAGCCTACTTACTATACATATAACATATAGTAAAACAATAAGGAAATCTATTCTATAAAATATTCTTTTTTTTTTTCTCTTTTTTCAATCTCTCTCTCTTTTTTTCTTCTTTTTTCATTTGAGTCCTTAATAAATACCAGGTTTTTATAGCAATTTTAATTATATTAATGAATTGATAATTAATTCGATTCCTATTTTCATATAAATAGGAATTATAGAGTGATTTTAGAAAGTGGTATATTCTGGAATATCTTTTTTCTTTTTATTTTGTATACTGAACAATTGATTAAAAAGTATTGAAATACCTCAATATTATTATATATACATTTATTATTGGAGTAATTAAAATAATATAAGTATGATTTAATGTAACTGTAATTTAGTTTCAATTAAAAGAAACACTAATTGTATTTTGCCTTGTTTCAATTGGTAATTTGATTTTCAATTCAATTTTCTATAGAAATAGTTTTGAATAGGTTAATACTATTTGATTTGATTTGAGTTTATATTAATTGAGAGTCGAGCTTTATTGATTGAGAAAGGATTCTTTAATTATTATTCCTAGCAATTCAAAACTAGTTTTATTCGAGGTGGATTATATTGTAATAATCTCTTTTGCTAGTTTATTTACTAGCTCGTTCCCTTTAATTGATATATACCCTAATACCTAATTCAAGGATATTTCAGATCCTTTAGTTATAATAGCTTTGACTGCTTTAATTACTCGAATTTGATAGACTTGATTAGAATAATCCGAGGGTATTTTTAGTTATAATAGGTCTACTTGATTATCTAAATAAATCTTGAATTTCTTTTTTACTATTAGCAATTGAGCTAGTATATTCAATAGCTCGAGTAACTCTATATAGCTTTCCATTATAAATTAATTGATTGCTTTCAATATTTATTTGTTCTTGATATGAAACTTGATCATTCAATTATATTATTACTATCCCTATACCCATACCTATTCCTTTTTCTGTAGAAGAGGTATCTGTATAGATATAGATAGTATCTTGATCTTTATATTTGAAAATAATATTATGAAGTATTACTGCATTTTCTTTTGAAGCCTTACTAATATTGATTTTGAAAGGGATTTCCTTTTCCATAATGGAAAGTAGAAATGAATAATCTTTTGAAAGAAAACGAATCGAATTTTTATTATTAATTGATTCTCTTATTCTATCAAGTGGATTGGTTTATATAGCTTTCTTTAAGGAGTATTGATTGATTCTCGATTAGCGTATTGGTATGCTAGAGTAGCTTTTTCGATGTTGATTAGATGTTTGGGTGAGAGTTTTGTTAATCGAAAGGTATACTACTTGATATTTGAATCTAATCGAATGTTTACTGGTTTTAATCCCGCTTCGATTTCCATTAGGAGAATTGGAGTGGTTTTGAAGACTTCTAGTATCTTTCGAAGAGCTAGGTTTTGAAGAGCTTGCATTTTATTCCTGAAGTGGGTTTGTCCTCTCCACCAAATCATTGATCCGTAATCTGTTATACTAGTTATATAGGCTATATATAACTATCAAAGGGCTTTCGGGCTTAGACCTTTTTCTGTATTGGCTAATCGAATCATTCGATAAAGGCTCCTTTTGTTTGTGTGATTCGAATATTGATATGTTGATTGAATTTGAGATTTAAATTCAAAACTATATATCTAGCCATCTAATTAGGGATTGGGGTGTAATGATATTGGAATTAGGTAGTTTGATTAAGTGATCCTTAGTTAGCTTGGAAGCTGAAAAGTGCATTAATTCCGTTTTTGCTAAATTGAATTGAATAGTGTTTTTTAAGCTAAGTTCGTAAATTTGCTTTGTAGTTTTCTTAAGAGATATAATATTCTTCTTTAAAAAGATGAATTTGTGATTAAAGCAATATTGTCAATATAGGAGAGGAATTTGATTGATTTTGAAGGAATAAATCTCTGATATATATTAGGAATAGGATTGAAGAAATAGGGCTGCCTTATAGTATTCCAGTTGAAATAGGCTTGAAAGATTCGATTTGATTGTTGAAGGATAATTTGAATTGTCTTGTTAAAAAAATGAGGCTATTCAAGCAATCAGATTTGTTGTAGTTTTTAGCTTCTTACAAATTTCCAATAATCGATTTCTTGAGATGTGATCAAAGGCTCCCTTTATATCTATAAATAGAACTGAAGTCTTTTTGTGGAATTTGCTTGTTTCTTTCGATTTCCGTAGTTAGAAAAAGAGTTATATCAATTGCTGATTTCTTTTATTGGCCTCCAATTTGACTCTTATGTAATAGGCTAATAGTTTCTGCTAAATAGCCTAATCTTTAAGCTAATATCCTTTCGCTAATCTTTCCAAAACAGTTTAGAAGTACAATAACTCTATATGCTTTCGGAACGGAATAGTCAGGTTTTGAGGCTTTCTTCAAAATCATTCCAGTGGCTTGTTTCCAGTATTGTGGATAGTATCCAAGATTGATTAGATTGCTGAATAAATTGAAGAAGATCTGTGGAATTGCTTTATATGCTTTCGTAATAATCTTCTGAATGATTCCATCTGGGCTAGGGGTCTTTCCTTGGATTTTGGCTGAACAGGTATTACTTAATTCGATTTGTGAAAGATTAGGCTATTCCTATTTCTTGGATTGCTTATATCCTTCCCATTATGATTTTGAAGTGATTAGGGGGGGTGAGAATAGCGTCGATCTAAAAGCAGAGCATTTTCCTTCAAAAAAAAAAAAAACACACAACAAATTTCGAAGGAAACTTTTTCTTCGAAATATGACCCGTTCGCAATCGATTTAGATCATAATTATTAAACCAAATTGATTGCAATTGTCCCTCAGTGATTCTGACCAGTAGTTGTTGTGCTATTGTTGTCGGTGTTTTGAATACAAAACATACATGAAAATTCGTATAAAATTTTCTCACTCCGAACTATTAGAATAAGAATAAGATTCTCAATATGAGCTCTTTTAACAATCCATCAATACTTAGGGATACGGTTATAATGGAGGCTCCTTCTGAAGCCTTTATTATATCAATCACTTATCCTATTATTGTTCTAGGTATCCCAATACCTTCAAGCCCTCCCCCGCTTTCTGAAAACCCTCAATTCGAAATCTCTAGCCCTATTCTATCAACCAACCAGTCAGCCAATACCGGAAGAAGATTTGAAGAGTTCAATCTACTTAGTGACCCCTTTATTACTCAAGATACAACCAATACTACCTATATATTCAATCAGAATAAGAAATGGGGCTCTACAATACCCCTTAGCAATCAGAACAAACAACCTAGAATCCAAAACAACCCAAATACACCCAAGGAAGCTATTTTGAAAGCTAGAGACCTTATAGTACTAGCTTCCTCTCTTTCTCAATTATGCGAAGAACAATCCAAGCTTTTAGATCTCTTAGAGATCTTTAGAGAATATACTGAAAAGGGGAAGCTTATTACAGCTTCGAATATTATCATTTCTCAAATCATCTATTTGGAAACTGTTATACGCAAAATCGAATCATAAGCGAAAGCATTAGTTAAATCTTTTTCACCCACTACTACTATTACCACTATATTGAAACCAATATATACTGATATTTCAAAAAAAGGAGAATGGAATTTAATCCCTAAAGGGAAAAACATTATATCTATTAATATAGAAAAGAAATCTAATTTTATCCAAAAACGAATTATCTTAATCAAGCTAGATTTTCCAAATCCTATCTCTTTTTTCCCCCTAATTATCCGAAACAAAATAAATGAAGTTTTTCAAAAGATCGGAATCAAAGGGCTAGTTATCGTAGCAGCAATTATATCTTTCAATAATAATATCATTATTACAACAAATGATCCCTTTATATCACAATTCTTATTGGAGAAGAAAGCGATTTGGAGTAATATTATCAAATTCGAAAGAATTCAAAAGAATCAAGAATGGCACAAAGTTATTATTCACAAAATTCTAATTAAAAAATTCTCAAATACAAAAGAAATAGATCTTATACTCAACAAAATCAAAACCTTCAATCCAGACTTCAAGCCTATAGGAACCCCCTTTTGACTTATACCCACCTCCAGAAGAGCTCATCAACAAAAGGGTACTATCGTTATTGCTTTTGCTATAAAATCAGAAGCAGAATTAGTTATTCGAAAGCGATTATATATTACTGGAAGTAATATAAGAATAGAACAATTCTATAAATCAAAACCAACTATACAATATCAGAAATATCAAGGATTTGGGTATCAGGATGCCTATTGTAGAAGGAACCCTTTCTGTGGATTATGTGGAGGCAAGTACATTATATTAGTACACTTGTGTATGGTATATAATATCAGAGGAAAGTTCTGTCAATATTTAGAAATAAAATACTCGAATTGCCAAGGAAATCATGCAGCAAATTCGAAAACATACGAAACCTATCAGGCTATTCAACAAAAATCGAATACTACTTATTAATGAGTTACACTAATATTCGAATCCTTCAAATAAATCTCAATCGGAGTTTACAAGCTACAGAGAACGTTCTACAGCTTGTAATAGAACTTAACATTGACCTCATTATGATTCAAGAACCTTGGATTATTAAAAACGGAATCGATTACTCAAATTCAAGATCTATTATACACTCCAATTTCATACAAATATTATCAAGACTCAATTCTAATTACCGGCTACGTACACTACTATACACATCAAAAACTCTTCAAGCTATAATCAATCTAGCTTTCGATTCTCCAATAGATTTTGATATACAGATTTTCAATTGTCAAAATAGAAACAAAACCTTTCAAATCATTAATATATATAACAAAGCTGATTAAGCTAAAGAAAAAGGTTTCATAATTGAAAGGTGCTTGTATAATATATCTATCACACAAGAAACCATTCTTTTAGGCGATTTTAATGCCTATTACCTATAGTAGGATCCTTTTTCGAAGAAAAGTGGAAACGCTGATTAATTAGCTGAATAGTTTGAAGATCAGAATCTTATTCTTTTAAACAAGCCCGGAATCAGCACTTTCTATCAAACTAATCTCCTTAATCCAAGTATTCTTGATCTAACGCTAGTATCAGAGGGAATCTCTCCTCAAATTCACAATTGGCAAACGCTTTCAGATACAGGATCTGATCATGCAGGAATACTATTCGAATTAAAAGGAAAAGAAGATCTAAGTACTTCTAATACTGGATCGATAGCTAGATACAATACTAAGCTAGCGAATTAGAAAAAGTTCGAATCAATACTCAAATCGGAATCCTTATATTCCCCTATTCTATCTAATTTAGAATTAATCATTCTAACCAAAAAGGATTCCTTAAACCTTTTGAAAGATAAAGACAATCACTATTTAACTCTAGATCAAGCAATAAGTGAACTTACTAGAATTATTCAAAAAGTAATAGAAAAGTATATACCTAAATTGTTTTAATCAAAAAGACCAAACTATAATGGATACCTGAATTGAAAGATTTCCAAAAAGAGTTAAGAGAAGCAAGCAAAGAATTGAATTAGATTTAGAGAATTATAGCTTTAAGGAAGGATATCGAATCGCTAGAAATAAGTACTTTTAAGTTATTAAAATAGTAAAGAAGGATTATTAGAATAAGTTTTTAGAGAAGGAGGATATAAAGACAATTTTCAAAGCAATAGCCTATACTAAAAACTTTCAAGATCAAAGGATACCGGATATTGCAATAGAAAGCTTTTTCAAAGAAAAATGCTTTGCTTTCAGATCAACTCTATTCCCACCCCCTCCTATTATCTCAAAACCATAATAAGAAAGATATAAACAATTCAAGAAATAAGAATAGTCTAATCTTACTCAAATCGAATTAAACAATACTTGTTTAGCCAAAATCCAAGAAAAAAACCCCTGGCCCAAATGGAATTACTCAAAAGATTATTATAAAGACTTACAAAGCAATCCTATAAACCTTTTTTATTTTCTTTAATAAACTTATTAATCTAGAATATCACCCGAAATGTTGGAAACAAATCACAAAAGCTATTCTGAAGAAAGCTTCCAAACCAGATTATTCCCTTCCAAAAGCATATAGAGTAATTACACTTTTAAATTGCCTAGGTAAAATAAGCAAAAGGATTCTAGCTTAACAATTAGAATATTTAATGAAAACAACCTATCTCCTTTATAAGAGTCAAATGAGAGAATGCCAAAAGAAATCAGTAATCGATATTGTACTTTTATTAACTACAGAAATCAAAAGAAATAAGTAAGCCAATAAAAAGACCTTAATATTATTTATGGATATAAAGGAAGCATTCAATTACATTTCGAGAAATCGACTATTAGATATTTGTAAAAAACTAAAACTGCCTATAAATCTGATAGCCTGGATAGCCTTATTTCTTCAACAAAAATAATTGAAACTATTTTTTAATAATCAAATCGAATCTTTCAAGCCAATTTCAACCAGAATACCACAAGGCAGCCCGATTTCTCCAATTCTCTTCCTTATATATATCAGGGAGCCTCTTTTTATCCAATTCGATCAAGTTTCTTTCCTATATAAATGATATTGCTTTAATCACACATTCATCTATATGGAAAAAGAATATCAAAACCCTAGAGAGAGTTACAAAACAAATCTATGAACTCAGTTCTAGAAATGCAATCCAATTCGATTTGGCAAAAACAGAGCTAATGTACTTTTCATTATCTAAATTGACGAAAAAATATCCAATCACGCTACCCAATTCGGAAATAATTGTACCCCAATCTCTTATTAGATGGCTGGGAATATGATTCGACCCGAACCTCAAATTCGATCAACATGTTAATATTCGAATCACACAAGCGAAAGGTGCCTTCCATTGAATGGCTCGATTAGCTAATATCGAAAAGGGCCTTAATCCTAAAGCCCTTAGACAATTATATATAGCATGTGTAACCAGTATAGCTGATTACGGATCAGTGATTTGGTGGAGAGGTCAAACTCATTTCAAGAATATGATGCAATCGCTTCAAAACCTAGCTCTTCGAAAGATATTAGGAGTCTTCAAAACAGCCCCAATCCTTCCAATGGAAGTAGAAGCAGGCCTAAAGCCCTTAAAAATTCGATTAGATTCAAATGTTAGGCAATACGCGTTTCGTTTAGCTAAACTCTCGCCAAACCATCCAATCAATATCGAAAAAGAAATATCAGCTCAATATCAAACCGATTTGGAAGTAATCCTTACTCCTCAAAGAAAACGATATAAATCAATCCAAATTGATAGAATTAGAGGATCAATAAATCAGGATCTCAATCCTATTTCACTTGAAAAGATTATTCACTTCAACTTCCCCCTATAGAAAAAGGAAATTCCCTTCAGAATTAATATTAGCAATTCATCAAAAGAAAATACTGCTATTCTTCACAATATCGTTTTCAATCATAAAGATAAGGATATTACCTATATTTATACTGATGCCTCTTCTACTGAAAAAGAAATAGGTATAGATATAGGTATAATTGCAATACAACTAAATAATCGAATTTCATATCAACAACAATTGAATATTGATAGCAATCAATTAGTGTATAATGGAGAGCTTTACAGGGTTATTAGAGCTATTGAATATACTAGCACAATTGCCTGTATTAGCAACAAATTCAAGATATATTCGGACAATCAAGTTGATCTATATCGCTTAAAAACACCATCAGACTACTCTGAACAGGCCTATCAGATTCAAGCAATCAAAGCAACAGAAATTATCAAAACAAAAGGAGCTGAAGTATCTCTAAATTGGGTTCCAGGACATACTTTAGTAAAAGGAAATGAGCTAGTAGATAAACTAGTAAAGGAAGCAATCACAATACATTCTATCTCAAACAAAACAAGTTTTGGACTTCTAGGTATAATGATCAAAGAGTACGATTCAGATCAATGGCTTTCTACTCTTAATCAATACAAACTCAGATCAAATCAATCCCCTTTGACCTATTCAAAGCTATTTCCATGGAAGATAGGATCGAAAATCAAGCTACCAAGCGAAACACTGCTAGTGCATATTTTCAACTCAAATTAGGTTATGGATATATCAAATCTTATTTATATCGATTCAAACTCTTTGATAACAAATATATATGTGGTAATATTGAGGCTCCACAACATCTCCTTATTAATTGTTTTATATACAAAGCAGAGAGAAAAGAAATATTCAAAAATATACCACTATCTAAGATTACTATATAGTTCCTATTTTATACAAAAGTAGGTATTGAATTAGCCATTAAATTCATTAATATCACTAAAATCGCCACAAGAGTATAGCATTTGGCCAGGGCTCTTATACAAGACGAGATAGAGGAAGGAATAGTGGTAGAAGAGGAGAGAGAAGAAGAGAATGAAGAAGAAGTAATTAGGGAAATAAGAGAGGGCTTTGATCTCCTTACAATTTCTTGATTTTCACAATTTTCTTATTATATGTAATGCGTATAATGAGCGGGCATTGTTCCCCAGCATTTGTTTTCACTTCCCTAAATCGTATATATCCATTTTTGTAGAATAAAAAGTTATCCGCTAGAGCCTCTAGAGGCCTAGCCGTCCTATATAGTCTTAGACTGAAGGTGGACGTAAATGAAATCAATCAATCAATATATAAAATATAGAAGATTTGTGGGATAGCTTTATATGCTCTTGTAATAATCTCTTGTGAGATTCTATCTAGACCAGAGGTTTTGCCTTATATTTTGGCCGAGCAGGCATTTTTCAGTTCGATTTGAGTGAGTTCAGGTCATTCCTATGTATCCGATTATTGATATCCTTTTCATATTGGTTCTGGGGTTATTAAGGGTTGGAGGAAGAGAGTGGATCTGAAAGCTTTATATTTCCCTTCGAAGGAGGTTTCCATTGCAATATCAGGGATTCTCTGATTTTGATAATCCTTTGTATAGACCATTGCTTTGAAAATTGATTAAGTATCCTCTTTTTCTAAAAAGTTATTCCAATAATCTTTTTTTGCTATTTTTATTGCTTGAAAATAGATATTTCTGATCCTTTTGAAGACCTCTTTTGAAATATCATTTTCGAGATCGAGATCAGCTTTTTGTTTAGCCTTGCTAAATTCTTTTCAAAAAGATTTTAGCTCAGGTGACCACCATGATTTAGCTCTTTTATTGATTGTAACTTTCGGAGTTGAGCCTTCTATTGCTTTCCTAATAATTCTAGTAAGTTCACTAGCTGCTTGATCCAACTTCGATCGATATATATCGTTTTCTATTAGGAAATCAAAGGAGGTTTCTTTAGTAATTGGAAATGTCTCCAATTCAGCTAGAGTGGAAGAGCGATTAGCTTTGAATTGTAGTATCGATTCGAAGATTTCCCAATTGGTAAGTTTTGTATGGTATCTGAATATTGGTATCTCAAGGGGAGGATTTGGATGACTTTTTCCTTTCAATTCGAAAAGGATCCCTGAGTGATCGGAGCCTATATTGTCGAATATTTGCCAGTCTTGTATCCTTGAAGCAATACTTTCGGAGGTTAGTGTGAGATTTAGTATATTTGGATTTAGGAGATTCGTTCGAAAGAAAGTATTCGTTCTGGGCTCGTTTAGAAGATTGAGATTTTGATCTTCGAATTATTCAGCCAATTGATCAGCATTTCCACTTTTATTAGTATATAGATCCTATCAGGGATAGTGGGTATTGAAGTTGCCTAAAACAATAGTATATTGACTTAAAGAGATATTGTATAAGGATCTCTCAATAATGGATCCTTATACTTTTTCTTGATCTACTTCATTATATATATTGATAATCTGAAAGGATTTGCTTTCGTTTTGATAATCTATTATCTATATATCCGAATCTATTAATGAGCTTGAAGAGAGATTAAGTATAGTACGAAGGTCTTTGGCTATGTAGAAAAGGGTTTGTAAACAAAGTTTGAAATTGAATTTAGATAGAGTTTGAATAAAATTGGGATATAAAATGGATCTACAACTAATGAAATCGGTTTTACTCTTTGTAATCCATAATTCTTGAATAAGGATTATATCAATATTGAGCTTGAGAACTAGTTGAAAAGTATTCTCTATAGCTTGAGAGCTTCTATTGAAGTTTATTTGAAGGAATCGTAGATTAGTGTAACTTATAGATTGATTTTGTATGATTTTTGTTGAATCGATTTGAGAATTTTACAGCTTTTAGAGCTAGTGATATGGTTTCCTTGATAATTGGAGTATTTGGTAAATAGATAAGAGCAAAGTTTGCCTTTTATATTACATACTATGCAAAGATGTATTGAGATAATATATTTATCTCCACATAATCCATAAGAAGGATCTTTCTTGTAATAAGAATCTTGATATTTAAAGCCTTGACATTTTTGATATTGTATTGTAGATTTAGATTCATAGAATCTTTCCATTCTCACACTATTTCCTACAATATAAATACGCTTTTGTATTGCTAGATCAGCTTTGGCTTTAGAAGAGAGAGCAATAACTATTACTCTTTCTCTTTGATTTGATTGCTTGGCGAAAGGGGTTAGCTAAAAGGGAGTTCCTATTGGTTTGAGTTCCGAATTGAAGGTTTTAATTTTATTCAAGACTAGCTCCATTCCCTTATTCCCTGAAAACTTTCTAATAAGGATATTGTGAAGAATAACTTTATACCATTCTTGATCTCTTTAGATTCTTTCGGCTTTGATAACTTGATTCCAGATAGCTTTCTTTTTTATAAGAAACTGAGCTGTGTATGGATCGTTGGTAGTGAGGATCAGATTATTGTTGAGAGAAAGTGTTGCTGCAGCCACAACTGGACCTTTAATTTTCATTTTCTGAAAGGCTTCATTGATACCATCCCTTATAGTTAATGAGGAGAAGGTTTCCAGATTAGGGATATTGGGTTTGATTAGAATTAATCGTTTTTGAGTAATATTGAGTTTCTTTTCTTCGGGGATAGTTTTAGTGCTTTTCCCTTTGGAGACTAGATTCCATGCTCCTTCTTTAGTGATGCTAGCATAGGAGAGTTTAATTGTAGGAATAGTATTATTTGGAATAGGTTTTTCTAGAGCTTTCGCTTGCGTTTCGATCTTTCTAGTGGCTGATTCGAGGTGGGTTATTTGTGATGTGATGATTTTGGAGGCTAAGGTTAAGTTTCCTTTTTCGGTATATTCACGGAAGATTTCAAGGAGATCCAATAGTTTGGATTGTTCCTCGTGTGATTGGGTTAGGGTTGAGGCTAGCAGGATTAGATCTCTGGCTTTCAATATAGCTTCTTTTGGTGTGATAGGAGTGCTTTGAGTTCGGGGTAGTTTGTTATAATTGGAGAGAGGGTTTGATGGGCCTCTTTTCTTATTAGAAGTAAATAGCTGGGGTTGGGTTTGGCTTTGAGTGATAAAGGGGTTGTCTGATTGATTGAAATCTTCGATTCTGAATGTAGAATCGAAGGATTTGAGAGAGCTAGATGGTATATTGATTGGGTTTTTTGGGGACGAAATGGGACTGGGTTGGATTGGAGTGTTTAAGCGGATTGTAGGAATAGTAGGTAGTGATGGAGCTACTATAATAGTATCCTCCATTATATCCATATCACTGGATTCAATTGAGCTAGCGATATAGCTCATATTGGAGGTGTGGTTGTTGTTCTGAAATATTTCGAGCAGAGTTTTTCACGCGTTTTTTTCGCGTACGTTTCGTGTTTCGAAGCGCCGACGACAGTATCACAACAACTACTGGTCAGAATCACTTGGGGGTAATTGCGATAAGATTTTATTGATAACTATGATCTAAAGCGATCGTGAAAAGGTCGTATTTCGAAGAAAAAGTTTCCTTCGAAATTTGTTGTGTGTGTTGGTATAATTATATTATGCCTCAGATCTTTTATAATATACTGGGCATACTCATAATACTTCCAGACATAATTATTTGAGAAAAGATTAAGGTGTAGATAGGAGAAAAACCAATACAATATAGAGTCTCTAAGTATGGGGTGAATTTTTTTATAAGGAGAGTCAACTAGATTATTAATTTCAAGAAGATAATAAAACCATTCCGACTATTTAATATTAATAAATATTCGAAACTCTTTGATAGATTGTAATACCCTCAATCACAACAGTACTTCAACGGGTACTAGCTATACTGTAACCCGTATATATGTTATTGTCCGGCTCGCTGTTCTAGATATAGCAAATTGACTACTAAACATATTGATGGAAAGATTTATGAGTAATATCAAAACAATGCTCAATATACAGGATACCTAGAACCCTTCCGATCTGTGTACAGTAACTGCTTAACAGCATTACGATCAATAATGAAAAACTGATCAGGCTCACCCACCGATAGATAAAAGAAATCAGGACCGCTAGCCAAAAGAAGACTCAGGAAGTACACAAGGGAAAGGCATCTACTTCAATATCAGTTTAAACAGCCTCAAATGGTTATCCCTAGACCCCCTGTACCAGGGGCCTGCATCACTATCTACAAGAACAAATGGTAACTAGTGGATTGATTATTCAAACAGACCCGATTAGGGGAGGGCCCCTCCAACAGTCCGATTTACACCTTAAACTATAATCCTTTGTGCTGTGTTAATAAAAGATAAACTATAATGTAGTAGTTATAACTGAAAAAGCCTTCTCACCTCCCAACTCTGAAATGAGCAAGGGAAGTAAGTCAAACACCAACGAAGTTGCCATCATCCCTGTATAAATCGCATAACCAATGCAAACTCAACAGGGGGAAAGGGATTTATGATTGTATAAATAAATATAGAATACAAATACTCTAATTATATCATCCTTTTATAGGTTACTGGAGAGATTGATATGGATATTATCTATATCTAAAAACCCCGATTGTATGATAATTCGGTAATCCAAAATCATGCTGTATATAACCGATACCAGCTGATCGATATCTAGGGAACGGCTGATAGCTCTAAGTATAAGCTACAAGTGATCATCTACATATGAAAAGAAAATAACTTGAAGGTTAGACAAATGAAATAGACTAAAAGCAGGGACCTACTTTGAATCAATATTAATGGATACTCGATCCTCAATGCCTATTATACTCTGTTTAATCTACTGACAATAGAATACATACTCGAATTAGAGATTGCTTTAGGAATTAATATAATCATTGAAAATAACTTTAATGCTAAATATAATCTATAGAAATTTGGAGTAACAATTACCAATCAAGGTGATACACTTATACAATAGGCTGTCGAATAGGGAATGGAGTATATCGGGATTCCTGATGCCTCTATATATACAAGGGGATACGTTCTGGATCTAACCTTTTTCAATCTGATTATTACTATAATAGTGATCGATAACAATTTGCATAACAGCTTCGATTACACTACTCAAGTTATTACTATTTTGGACAAAGGAACTTTTGAATATAAGCAAATATATATCCAAATACGTGATTCAGATTTACTTTGCCTAACAAATATAATAGCCAATCGCTTAACAAACCTCCAGAACCCGGACCTTCAGTCTATCTACAATATCGATAGACTGATCGTTAAACTCACAAGTGTACTGAGCGCTTTTGTAATAGTTGTAAAGCAGAAAGACCGCAAACCCTACTGATTATCCCTGTAATAGATCGACGAGTATAAGAAGGCACATCGAATATATATATAAGCCAGGAGAACTAAAACTGCTAACAGAATAACAATTGTTCAACAGGATTTACAAAGGGTTGTACAAGTATCGAAACAAGCCTATTAAACTAAATACTTGAACGATATACAGAATAATCAGGAACTATACAAAGTTATGAACTGGTATAAGTTAACCCCAGAAGCAGGCCTCAAGACCCCTCCTCTAATAATCGAAGGCTAGAAGATCACTAATACCAGAGAAAAGCTGAAGTACTCTTTATAACAGTACTCGATTGCTTTAAAGTATCAGATAATCTATAGTACAACCCTTTATAGAAATAGGGCTGTCAGACGATTTTATTATGGAAAAGAATAATTACTATAAAGGAAATGGAAAAATATGTAATAAGAGTCAGAAGCATATCACCCAAAATCGATTGAACAACTGTTCGCCTTTTCAAGGTATACTGGCCTAGCACGAAGAATGTAATATATAAGATTTTCGTAGTCTGTCTCAAACTCAGCTACTACCCTAACAAATGGAAACTTATTGAAATAGTTATACTACCTAAGGTTAATAAGAAGAACAGAACATCCCCGAGATCGTGGAGACCGATTACATTGATATCGTGTATTGGAAAAGGATTAGAAAGGTATATCACTAATCAAATTGTATGAATAGTTATAAAATACAATATTATCAATCCTCAGCATTGCGAAGCGCTACCGAAAAGAATCGATATTAATCTTACAGCTGCCTTCACCCATGATATCGAGCTTACTTTAGCAATTAGTAAAATAATCACACTAATAATAATGGATGTACAAGGCACTTATAATATACTCCTTAAAAGATGGCTCCTACAACATATAAAGAAATAGGGTTAGCCTATAGCACTCTTACGACTCATTAATTCATTCCTAACTGAAAGATATATACATATAAGGCTTAAGGGAATTACAATACAGAATTTCCCGGTTGTATGCGGTACCCCCAGGGATCACCACTCTCCCCTATCCTGTATACCCTCTACCTTGCTAAGCTTTTCAATCAAGATAGAGCACAGTATTTTGGATATACTGATAATATAGCTATATATCACATATCTAAGAACCTATCCACAAATATATATATACTTCGCTGAACCGTTCGATATATCCTACAATAGGAAGATTAGAATAAGGTCTTTTTCACTTTAGAAAAGTTTGAACTACTTTATATATCGAGAAAACATAAAATTGCAAACCCGGCTATAAAGATAAATCAAAACCGAATTATTACATCAACCCCTCTAGAACTCACCAACAGAGCATAACCGATCTTACACTAGTTTGGCATCTTTTTTGATTAGCGCCTAACATTCCTACAGTATATTAAAACGCGTATTGCAAAAACTATATATATTACATCCCACATCCAATTAATAGTTTATACAGCTTACAGATTATCTACAGCCTATTTACAAAAAGCAATCATTATCTGTGTACTCCTTGTTGCCTTTTTTAGTTCCGAAGTATGGTTTGATGGGCTATACAAACAATGCCTAAATGCAGGCTATATTCTGGTCGGCATTGGGATCAAGAAATATATCAACCTAATCAATAAAACGATTCACAATGCGGTATGGGGAGCTTTATTTGTCTACAAGATAATCCCAACGATTATACTTCTTGTAGAAGCTGGTTTTCCAGTTGAAATTGTTGCACTAGAGTAAGTCAGATTGAGGTTTGCGTTTTGGCTTCAGATAGTAAATGTATAATATCTACTTGTAAACCAATTGAAGCTGTGTATTAGGAAGAAAGGATAAGGTACAGATACTCTGAAAGGTCCTAATACAAAATTACAAAGAATAGAATGGGCAATCTCTGCCACCAAACACCCTAGACTTTTACAATCTCACTTCTCTCCCGAGTATTGTATCGATCTAACAAATAATATGGATAAAGAGGATATTGCAAAAGCATTCAAGGAATAATAGGATTTAATCCCCCAAGAAGACTATTTTATATTTTCAGATAGATCTGAATAATATGATAAACATAATTATTGTGTGGGGTATGGCTTTGTAATCTACTGTAACAAGTAATAGATCGATAATAGCTACAGCCGTGTACACGAATAGTTGTATATTTTTAACACTAAGACGATTGGTGTATGGCGGGGACTAGAATGTCTTCTGAATATTATTGATTGCTTTTATTAGGGATAAATATGGTTATATATTGATAGCATTTCAGTAATCTAGGGAATGCGAGGAAGCGCTGCTGTTTCCTCTTAATGGGTATACTACAAATACTATCAAGCAATACAATATTACAATATTGTAATCAAATAGTCCCCTGGGTATACTAAGATTGAGGGTAATAAGGCAGTCGATTATTTCGCTAATTAAGGTATAACTGGGCTGCTTGACTCTAGCCCATTCTGTCTTCTTATAGTCAGCAGTTTTTATTTTATTCTATATGCCAAATATTAGTGTTTAAAAATAGATGGTGGAAGGAAAAAAGAGGCCTAATCTCTGAAATGTATAATACATGGAAATTGATATATAATACCTCGAAACCGGGAAGCCTCAAGCTCCCTCGCGAAGCACTATACAGATTTATAGCAATACAAACCGGATATAGTAACTTTATAGCTTATTACATCAGATTCAATTACGAAAATAGTACGAATATCTATACATACAGGATTGAGAAAAGCCTACTATATTTCTTTTAATGTTTAATCAATAATCAAATATACAACGACTGGCCACTTATATCAAATCGACTTCAATCCGAATAGAACACAATAACATATATCAACCACATCCTGCAAACACAATATAACTTTATTGACTTTCTTGCTAGATCCAAATTCTATACTAGAATATACTCAAACTACATGAAACTACACGAATTCCAACCTGTTTCAATACCCCGAGGATAAGCTTTCCACCCCAATCAATCTAAAACCCGCATTGATTAATTATAAACGCTTCGAGCGCTTTCCTGATTGATAACAATCAACCTGATTATTCGCTAATACCCGGATGGTATACGAAACAAGGCTCTCTAAAACAGGACCACAAACCCTTAAACAGAATAGCCGTAGGATCGCCATGAGCGGTATTGAGCGGGGGAATACCAGAGGCAACAAGCTCCTGATTAGCTAACATTACACTACTATGAGCGGCTGGAACGCTAGCGGCCCGTAGGCCCGCTCCTTAGTACGTCTAGAATACCCCTTGGGAGGTCAGATATTAGACGTTAATCACTATAAATAAATAAAATAAATAAATTATCTTTAGAATCTTAGGAATAATAGTATCTTATAATGAATTAAATAAACATTCTGATTTCTCTTGTATTTTATAAGATCTATCTCTAGATCTTTTATCAGAAATAATATTCTTTGTATTTTAAAAATCTAATATTAAATTTCTTATTTTCAAGTCTAAATCTTTTTTCTTTTTGGATTTATTTATAATTATTTGACTTACTTATATAATATAGTTTAATTCTAGTAAATATATTTTAATATATCTATTGATTGTAGTTGAATATTCTATAAAGATATCTTCTCAAATTATATCTTGTAATTTATTATATTATTAATTCTTTAAAATTATCTTTAAATTAATATATGTATAGTATTTGCTTCCCTATATTCTATAATAACTAATATCTAGAATTGATTTTGTAAATGCTTTAATTGGGCTAATTATGTTATTATCGATGATCGATTTAGTATTCGTTTTGTTTCTATAGTATATATTATATTCAATAACTTTATTCCAGAATTCTAGTGGTAATCCAGATTTCTTTAATATAGCTCTTATATCAGCTTTAGTAATATTAATATTTCTCTTGGCAGCTTTATTTTAATAAGATGATATTATAATTGTTAATTCTAATCAGATCCTAGAGTTTCATTTTTTAATAGCTTAAATTAGCTCTAATATATTATTAATCCAAACAGCTATTATCTTATTACTAATATCGAGTTCTAATTTGATTTTCTATTTCTTCAATCTTAATATAACTTTATCTTTTATTTTTAGAATCAAAATGGGATACGATGACTCTCACCTGTACATGGTGTATCCTACGAACCTTCGATCATGCGATTGGAAAGCTAAGTAGAGTCAGCTGGAGCCGGGTGGTGGTTGTACACTAATCGAAGACCGTACTGGGAGCAAAAATACATGCAACTGATTATCAGAAAGTGATCACGAAGATATTCGGAATAGAGAAACTATCAACAAAACGAAAATAAAAACTATTTAATAGTAAAAAGGAAATGAGAGTGGGATTGATGTGGAATTATGCTTTTACAAATCTATATAAAAAATAGAACCAAAGTATATTGTGGCAAAGTATTTGTAAAGCGGAACTAGCTTTTGAAATAACAAATAATAAAGTTTTTATAATATAGCTGAATCTAATTGAAGCCTATATTGGAAGTAGGGCCGATATTTTTAACTTGATAAATGAAAATCGATAGAATATTTTTGGGGTGTTAGTGTATAGAGTTTTCATAATCCAACAATATATATAATCTGCGGGTATACTGAATCAGATATTTATAAATGGTAAGGGGAGTAATAGAAAGTATATAAAGGTTAGGATAATATCTATTAGGGCTAACAAAAGTATATATGGAGTAGGAGAAGGGACGTTTTTAGTACTTTATTTCCAAATATGCAAAAGCGGTATAGTGACGAAGGAGCTTTGGTATAGGAAGAATGCTTTTAGCAAGTTATACTCGACAATGCTCAATCAGTATTACAACGGCGGAGAATCTTAGATAGAGGTCAATCCTACAATATACATATGCAACACGCTCCTAGCACTCTACTTTCAATTATAAACTATATATTAGAGGAATGGATTTTACAAGCAGAGCTTTGATTAGTGGGTTGAAAATATTATAGAAGGACTGCCTGATTAAAAATCTGAAATAGCAAGCCTACAAGATATAGTCGGCCTTGTTGTATAGAAGAGATTCGGCAAGGTAACGCGAAACAGCTACTAGCCGCGAGGTGTAGTATATAATAACAGTGATAGCGATATTATCTATATAGCTTGAGAGGACGGATGTGTGTATCAATCTATAATCAGATATTATAGGGCAGAGGGCATAATGGAGGTATCAGATAGGTTTAAGGAGCAAACAGGAATGAAGGTGTGAAGGAATGGTTTTGATTCTAGCTGGAACTTCTGAAGGTAATTATGCAATAGGTGGTTTAACGTAGTCAGAAGATTCTATAGAAGCTTAGTACTAGTGGCTTTATCACAAGTGAGCCGGGAAAGTGTCTGTAGGTGTAGTGAACCTACTTTGTATTATAATATATTCTAGAAAGTAGTTATAATATAATTCATTTCTGTAGGAGCTTCGTGTACTGCACCAGGAGTGGATCGAGCCACTGTGCGTCTCCTTAAGGCGTGCTAGCCGAGCGTCAAGTCACTGATCCGGGAAATATTTACATTATACCTAGTTTTAAATTATTACCTAGAAGGATAGAAGCTAGTGGAGATAGTAATAATTTTTAAGGTAGGCAAGAAAGACAAAATGTCACCGCGATCGTAATAATTAATAGCCTTGATCTCCTATATCGAAAAGGGTCTTGAATAGTATATAACTAGTTAAATATCTTAGATAGCTTTGAGATATAAAGTAATCAATTTATAACATTACAGAGTGCTTTTTAGAAGATTAGAAACAAATCTAGTAGCTACTTTTATTCACGATGTGGAGCTTGTATTAGCAATTAGTAATATGGTTTTGATTATTATTATGGATATACAAAAAGCTTTTGATGCTTTTTGAAATATCGACTCTTGAGCCGAATAATCAAACAAGAGTGATCAACTTTGTTGCTCAAGTTGATAGACTCATTCCTTACAAACAGAAAAGTCAGAGTGAAACTCGAAGGTATTATAATTAAGGAGTATCTAGTGATATACAATATCCTTCAAAGGTCCCTATTATCATTTATACTCTATATACTCTATCTTACTAAACTCCTCAATCAAGATACGAAATTCCGTTTCGGTTATACAAATAATATTGCAATCTATTACTCTTCCAAATATCTCTTTATGAATACTAGAATTCTGCAATAACAAATATGGCAGATCATCAGATAGAGCAAGGAGAATAGAATCCTATTCGCCCCTGAGAAGTTCGAACTACTTCATATTACTAAACAATATAATATTACTAATTCATTATTAATAGTGAATCCAGATTTGATAATCATTTTAGTATTGATTATAATGAGTGGAAGTACTCAGTCTATTTTGAGGTAACTGGGCATCTTCTTTGATCATTGGCTCTTATTCTTATAATATATCAAAATACGTATAGCGAAAGCTATGAAAGTAGCTTTATATATCAGATCGATTGCTTACACTATATATGGGCCACCAGCTTTCTCTTTAAGAAAAGCAGTGATTATCTGTATTCTCCTAGTAGCATTATTCGGCATGGAAGTATGGTATGCTGGTAAACATAAGTTTGGCTTAGACCAAAGCGATTCAAATATAAGTGCAGGTATAAAAGATTATCTCTATTGCATTAATAGAATAATTAATATTATTACAAAAAAAACGATCTCAATATACAAGACAATACCGATTACAGCTCTTATCAAAAAAGCAGACCTGTTATCGAAAATAGTCGTACTAGAATATACCAAGCTGTAATTTACATTCTAATTAAAAACAATCAACAATCAACATTTGCTAGTAAATCATTTAAAGCTAGTAATACAAAAATGCAAACGAAAAGCAAACACAATAAAAGGGCTTCTTACAAAAATCTAGTAGCTCAACTGTTTTATTCTAAAGATATAATGCTCGAAGTTATTCCACCCGCACTTCTCGATTGGCTGTAAAACAGATTCAACAAAAGAATTAATCAAAGAAGAAGCAGCTCAAGCCTTCAAAGAGTAGTAATGACAACTTCTATCCGAAGATTATATAATCTTCTTTAATGGATTAAAACAAATCATTAATTGCAAATATTATATTGACTATAGATATGCAATATATCGTAATAGCACTCAAATAGCCTCCAGATTTAAGTAGATCCAAAGCAATTCATATGTATTTAATACAAAAGCAATAAGAGTATAGCGCGGATTGAAATATCTAATCACTATATTTAAAGATCCCTTGAATAGTCGGATCTGGATGTATATTGATAGTATATCAATTATTTGGGGTATATACGAAAATACATTACTTACAATGCAATGAGCCTTTCACAAATATTACAAAGCAATAAAACAATTCGATATCAGGATAAAGTGGTTATTTGGATATATAGAGATCAAAGGTAATAAGGAAGCAGATCGCTTAGCAAATATAGGCACAATTGGGCCTATAAACTAAACAATCGACAAGTTATTAATAATCAATAGAATCCGAATGATTGTTTGTCAGAAGCGCTTACACACAGAATCTACCTAGTGGGAAAAGATGAACTTTTCTTTCTCCGCTAACTACAAGGAATGGTTTTCTAGATATAGTATAAAGGAGCTAAAGGAACTAACTTTATCAAAAATAGTTTTATATCGATTAATAACTATAAAAACAGGTTACAGTGATTATACTGCTTATTATTAGTGATTTGATTATCAAAACAATAAACTAGATTATTTATACAATAACATTAAGAAATTATATCACTTCTTTAAATATACTATAAACAATCTAAAGCATTCAGATTAGCTCCTTATCCCTATAGAAATATAATCTAATAAGTAGACGATTATATATATCAAGAAACTCTTATACATATCTAGTAAGCTTATTCAGTTAATCACCGACTTAAAATTCTATACTCAGATCTATTCTAACTATTAAAGAACTCTTAGAAAACAATAATCTTTTCAATAAAGCTTATTGCCTATTCCTTATAAACTCACCACTCAACTGATTATTTATTATTATTATTATTATTAGTAATTTTCAACCGGGCCGTATAGGCGAGCCTCCCAGGGGGCATTACGGTTGGGCTAACTGCGGGATGATCTTCTAGTTTACATAATCCCCCTTTCCTAGGGATGGGGTCTCAATACCCTCAGTAGCCTCCCAAGCGATGGCTAGCGCACTTGCGCCTTTGTCTCCGATCCTCTGAGCGCCTCCGTGCGCGCTTTCCGATCTCTTATATAGTATTTGTTTGAAAGCTGCTTTATCCTGTAAGGGTAGCTTTTGTATACATTCTATTGCAACATGGTATACTGTGTGCTTCAATTTTCTTCCACATAGCTTTTCTAGATCTATCCCCTCCTACTCCCTGCTTATATTCACCTGGATCAATCGATCCCTTTCCTTCTCTCTTTCTATTCTTCTGATAATGTTTTAGGGTATATACTTTTATAGAAATCTGTTATAGCAATAAATTTAGCAAATTTGGCTGGTGTATGCATTAGCTATTTCAGTAGTCGTTTTTGAGCTGCTTGATTACAGGGTGGGTATTTGGGCTTGATATCTGAGGGCCAGGTTTTATAGATCGCGAGGATTTTGTGGCAATGCATAATGTACTCGGGGGATTTGAATACTCTGTATGAGCAATGGATTGTTGCTTCCTCGTGTTTAAATCGTTGGTGATAGCTTTCGAAGTCGCCATATGCTAAGCGGATCACTAGCATACGGTAAAGAGTTGCTTGTGAGAGTTCTAGTTCCTTAGAGCATTTGTTTGTGCTCTTTGGTTCCATTTCTGGTACTGTTTGGAGAGTGTTGATATCTGTTTGATCTACCACACCTGTACTGCCGATTCCATAGCAGTTTTTGCTATAGAGCGGATACCGCTTGCTATAAGTCGATTCGCATGCCTTGAGGCTGATTTTCTTGTCCCTTTGTCAGCGAGTACATTTGCACGCTCATTCCCTTCGATCCCTATATAGCCTAGCAACCATTTGATCTGGATCGAGTGTGTTTGCATCAGTTTGTGACATTTGAGGAAAGCCCACTGTGATGTGATAGAGGCTGTGCCTCTCATTCCCCATATCACCGATGTGCTATCGATGCACATACAGATTTCCATTTGTTTTATGCCGGTGATATTTCTGATCGCTGCTTGGAGGCCTCGGTATGCCCCAACTGATTATTTGAATATATTATACCTCTAAAAACCGCAAATCTAATATATAATATAGGAGCTCTATTGCTCGACTAAACAAATAGCAATCCACTTTTGCTTTTTCTTTTCTATTATAGGGATCGAAGCCCACAACAAGTTTATTCACCCGAAACCAAGCTTTGTCTCAATAATAATCTGGATTAGATGTTCCCTTCTGAAAACAGAAGTGGATTGTATTTGCAGAGGAGCGAATAGCTTCTAGTATTAAAGTTAAATTGCTAAATTCGGTCGCAACAATCATGCCGCTCAAATAGTTCCTTATCTTAGTATGTCTAAATACTCTTAGGGAGGTCCAAAACAGATATTAATTAATATAAATAAATAAATAAAAAAATTAGAATCAAAATCCAATTTATTTTTATCCAACTGTTTATAATTAATAGGAAATAATAATTTCTTTATAATAATCTTGGAAATAGGCTAATAATATCAAAATGAATAAGCTCTAGTTTTTTTGTTTTATAAAAACTAAATTGTTTTGAAATTAGATTCTTTATCTTAATTTATTTATTTATTTATAGTGATTAACGTCTAATATCTGACCTCCCAAGGGGTATTCTAGACGTACTAAGGAGCGGGCCTACGGGCCGCTAGCGTTCCAGCCGCTCATAGTAGTGTAATGTTAGCTAATCAGGGGCTTGTTGCCTCTGGTATTCCCCCGCTCAGTACTGCTTATGGCGATCCTGTGGCTGTTCTGTCTAAGGGTTTGTGGTTCTGTTTCAGAGGGCCTTGTTTCGTATGCCATCCGGGTGTCGGCGGATGATCAGGTCGATCGCTGTCGATCGGGAGAGCGCTCGGAGCGCTTATGGCTGTTCAGTGCGGGTCTTAGGTTGATTGGGGTGGAGAGCTCATCCTCGGGGTATTGGAGCAAATTGGAATTTGTGTAGTTTTCGCGTAGTTTGAGCATATCCTAGTATAGAATCTGGATCTAGCGAAAAGGTCAGTAAAGCTATATTGTGTTCGCAGGATGCGGTTGATATATACTATCGCATTCCATTCGGATCGAAATCGATTTGGTGCAAGCGGCTAGTCGCTGCGCATCTGATTATTGATTGAATATTGAAAGAATGTAGTGGGCTTTTCTCAATCTGTATATATAGGTATTTATACTATTTTCATGATTGAATTTGATATAATAGACTACAAAGTCACCGTGTTCGGTCCGCATCGCTATAAGTCTGTGTAGTATCCCGCAAGGGAGCTTGAGGCTTTCCGGCTCCGAGGTATTATATACCGGTTTCCATGTATTGTACGTTTCCGAGATCAGGCCCCTTTTTTCCTTCTATTATTTGTTCTCGGAACGCCGATATTTGGTATATAGAACAAAGCGGGAGCTGCTGACTGTGGGGAGGCAGGATAGGCCAGGGTCAAGCGGCCCAGCCGTACCCTGATCAGCGAGGCGATCGGCTGCCTTGTTGCCCTCAATCTCAGTATGCTTAGGGGACCACTTGATTACAATATCGTAGTATTGCATCGCTTGATAACACTTGTAATATACCCATTGAAAAAAGGCAATAGTGCTTCCTTGTATTCCTCAGATTATTGAAATGCTATCAATACATAACCATATTCGTTTCTGATAGGGGCAATCAATGATGCTCAGGAGGCGTTCTAGTCCCCGCCACGCGCCGATCGCCTCAGCATCAAAAACATATAACTGTTCGTGTATATAGCTGTAGCCGCTATCGATCTGTTGCTTGCTATGATAGATTGCAAAGCCGTACCCCACACGGTGACTGTGTTCGTTGTATTGTTCAGATCTATCTGAAAACACAGAGTAGTCCTTCTTGAGGAATTAAATCCCATTATTCCTTGAATACTTTTGCGGTATCCTCTTTATTCATACCATTTATTAAATCGATACAGCACTCGGGAGAGAAGTGAGGCTGTAAGAGTCTGGGGCGCTCGGTGGCAGGGATTGCTTATTCCATTCTTTGTAGTTTTGTATTGGAACCTTTCAGAGTATCTATATCTCGTTTTTCTCTTTTTAATACACAATTTCAATTAGTTTATAAGTAGATATTGTGTATTTATTGTTTGAAATCGAAATGCAAACCTCAGTCTAACTTGCTTTAGTACAACAATTTCAGCTAGAAGACTAGCTTTTACAAGAAGTGTGGTTGTTGGAGTTGTCTTATAGACAAGTAAAGCTTTCTGTGCCGTATTATGAATTGTCTTGCTAACTAGATTGATATATTTTTTAATCCTAGTATTAACTAGAATATAGCCTGTATTTGGGCATTATTTGTATAGCCTATCGAACTATATTTCAAAGCCGAAGAGAGTGATAGGGAGTATATAGGTAATAATCGCTTTTTATAAGTAGGCTGTAGATAGTCCATAAACTATATAAGCTATTAATCGGATATGGGATACAATATATATAGCTTTCGCGGTGCACATTTTGATATACTATAGAAATATTAGATGCTGATCAAAAAAGATGCCAAGTCAGTATAAGGTCAATTGTACTTTCATTAGTAAGCTCTAGAGAGGTTGGTGTAATAACTAGATTCCGACTTATCCTTATAGCCGGGTTTGCAATTTTATATTTCCTTGATATATGAAGTAGCTCAAACTTTTCCGAAACGAAAAAGACTTTATTCTGATCTTTTTATTGTAGAATACATTAAATAGTTCAACAGAGCATATATGTATTTATGGATAGATTCTTAGATGTGTGATATATAGTTATATCATCAGTATATCCGAAGCGCTATGCTCTATCTTGATTGAAAAGCTCAGCAAGGTAAAGGGTATACAGGATAAGGGAGAATAGCAATCCCTGGGGGATATCATATACGACCGGGAAATCCTGTATTGTAATCCCCTTAAGTCTTATATACATATATCTTCCAGTTAGGAATGAATCAACGAATTACAAGAGCGCTATAGGCCAACCCTGCTTTTTTATATATTATAGGAGCCGTTTTTTTAAGGAGTATATTATAAACGCCTTATACATCCATTATTACTAGTATAACCACTTTGCCAGCTGCTAAAACAAGCTCAGCATCATGAGTGAAGGCAGTTGTGAGATCAATACCGGCTCTTTTTTGGCAACGTTCTATAATGCTAAGGGCTGGATAATATTATATCTTATAGTTGTCTATACAATTTGATTAGCGATATACCTTTCTAATCCTTTTCCAATACATAATATCAATATAATCAGCCTTCACAATCTCGAGGATATCCTATCCTTCTTACCAATCTTAGATAGTATAACTACTTCAACGAGTTTCCACTCGTTAGGGTAGTAGCTGAATCTAAGGCAGACTGCGAAAATCTCATGTATTATATTCTTCATACTAAGGTCAATACACCTTGAAAAAACAAACAATTGCCCGATCGATTTTGGGTAATATACTCCTGAACTTTTATTATATATTTTTCCATTTTCTTTATAGTGATTATTCTTTTCCATAATAAGATTGTCTAGCAGCCCTATTCCTGTAGAAAGTCGTGCTATAGATTGTCCGATACTTTGAAGCGGTTGAGTACTATTGTAAAGAGTGCTTCGGCTTTTTTTCTGGTATCAGTAATCTTCTGATCTTCGATTATCAGAGGAAAGGCCTTGAGGCCTGCTTCTGGAGTTAGTTTGTGCTAATTTATAACTTTGTATAGTTCCTGATTGTTCTGTACATCATTTAAGTGTTTAGTCTAATAGGCTTGTTTCGATACTTGTACAACCCTTTATAGATTCTACTAGGCAATTGCTATTCTGTTTATAGTTTCAGTTCTCCTGACTTGTATATATATTCGGTATACCTTCTTATACTCATTGGTTCATTATGGGAATAATCAATAGGGTTTACAGCCTTTCTACCCCACAGCTATTATAAAGGCATTCAGTATACTTATGAATCTAGCGATTAGTCTATCAATATTGTAGATAGATCGGAAATCCGAATTCTAGAGATTTGTTTAAGTGGTTGGCTATTATACTTACTAGGCAGGGTAAATCTGAATTGTATATTCGGATGTATGCTTGCTTATATTCAAAGATTTCTCTATCCGAGATTGGTAATGATTTAAATAGTATAATCGGAGTTGTTATACAAATCGTTATCGATTATTGTTGTAGCAATAATCAAATTGGAAAAGATCAGATCCAGAATATATCCCCTTGTATACATAGGGGCATCAGGAATCCCGATATATTCTATTCCTATTTGGCAGTCTATTGTGTAAGTGTGTTATCTTGATTGGCAATTGCTATTCCGGGTTCCCATAGATTATATTTAGTATTAAAATCACTTCCAATAATCATATTAATTCTAAAGCAATCTCTAGTCCAAGTATATATTCTATTATCAGTAAATTAAATAGAGTATGGTAGGCATTAAGGATCGAGTACCCGTTTAATATTAATCTAAAGTAGATCTCTGCTTTCAATCTGCTTTATTTATTTAATCTTCAAATTGCCTCCTTTTTTATATATAGATAATCACTTGTAATCTATACTCAGGGTTATCAACTACTCCCTAGATATCGATTAACTGATATTGGTCATATACGGCATGATTTGGATTGCCGAGTTATTGTATAATCGGAGTTGTTAGATATAAATAATATCTATATTAGTCTCTTCAGCGATCTGTAGGAAGATAATATGATTGGAGTATTCGCACTTCACATTTGTTTATACAATTGTGAGTTCCCTTCCCTTTATTGAATTCGCACTGGTTATACGACTCATACAGGGGTGGTGACAGTTTCGTTAGTGTTTGACTCACGCCCTTTGCTTATTTCAGAATTAGGAGATGAAAAGGCTTTTTCAGCTATAACTGCTATATTATAGTTTATTTTTTGTTAGTGTGGCGTAGAGGGTTATAGCCTGGGGTGTGAATCGAACTGTTAGAGGGGTTTTTTTTGATCGGGCTTGTTTGGGTGATCGGTTTACTAGTTGCTATTTGTTCTTGTAGGCAGTGATGCGGGCCCCCAATATAGGGGGTCTAGGGATAACCACTTGAAGCTGTTTGGCTAGTATTAAAGTAAGTATTTTTTTCTTGCGTATTTCCTGAATCTTCTTTTAGCTAGCAATCCTGACTTCTTTTATTTGTTGGTAAGTGAGCCTGATTAGTTTTTTATTGATTGATTATAATGCTACAGGGTAGTTGCTATGCATAGATCGGAAGGGTCCTAGACATCCCGTATATTGAGCATCGTTTTGGTATGCTTATGGATCTTTCTGTTGGTATATTTAGCAGTTAGTTCGCTGTATTTAGAACAATGAACCGGGCGATAACATACATACGGATTACAATATAACTAGTACCCGTTGGAATGCTATTGTAATTAAGAGCATCGCGATCTATCAAGAGGCTTCGAGTATTCATTGATATTAAATAGCCGAATGGTTTTATTATCTTCTTGAAACTAATAATCCAGTTGGCCCTCCTTGTAAAAGGATTCACCCCGTATTTAGAAACTCTATATTACATTGATTTCTCTCCTACCTACACCTTGATCTCTTCTCAGATAATCATATCTAGAAGTGTTATGAGTATATCCAATGTGTTATGAGGGACCTAAGGTATAACATAATTATACCAGATCTCCGCAGCTTGAATATTATCTGCATCAAGCACAGTGATCAGCCGTATGCGATTTTCATTTTGTAAGAGATTCTTGTATTTCTCTAACGTTTTGTATTCTAGGGTTCATCTTGTTCTGTTGTGATAAAGCAAGGGGATTAGTTCGAACCTTAATCCAGGAATTGCTTCTATAATCTTCAATCGCAGTTCGAAGGGGTTATTGACGATTATCTATTACCCATTTCCTATTTTTATAAGGATTGTACAGCTGTTTCGCTCCCGTCATTCGCATTTTTATATTGTCTTCATCGTTTTGGGCATACTCGCCTTGATATCCTTTGGTGTCTAAAGCACCCCCCCAGTCTTAAGCACATCAATATAGGATTTAACAATTCCTTTTAGGATTACTCTTATAATTGATATAAGGGTTCTCTGTATAGACCCGGCTTGTCTTATAATCTTGATCATGCCATCGATGCACGCAGATCTTAGTATATTAGTATAGCTCAGTTCCGTTTTGCTCAGAGTTTTAATGCATATATCGATTATACTCGCGATTTTTAAGGTTATTTATCGCTTTCCGTCCTCCTTATAGAATTGATTGATTATTACTTTATAGATAAACCATATATTGTTATCTCTATTCGCTTCAATTATCAATATGATCATCATCATTATCGTTGGAGCGATTGAATCGCAATCCGACACGCTCGGCAGCACGACAGGTCGCTTACGACCATACATTAACGATATCATGGTATTATAAGATTCCTTCAATATGATTTGTTATAATATAGCTAGTATCCGTTGTGAGATAGCTATGTAGATGCCTTCTTATTCTTTATCTTAATAAGTATACAAATTTTACATATAGAAATCTTAAATAGGACTTTAATTAGCTTTCCTAATATAATAATTTTATAAAGATTCTGTATTTTCTTTAGATTAAAATAATTAAATCGTTTATATTATAATAAATAAGTTTCTAAATCCTTTTTGATTTTATTTAAGGAGATATCTAGAATGGTTTTATTTAGCTTAATATTATTAATAATCTTTATATTCAATAAAGCAATATCTTTATATTCTTTTATGATATTTGAGATTATATAAATTTCTCTATCCATTTTTATTTTAATAATATTTATTTTATTCTTTTGAAAATATATATAATTTGAATTAAATCTATCCTTAAGTTTAGCTTTATAGATCTTCTTATTAAAGAGAAGATTAATTCCTAATCCTAATATATATAATATTTTTGAAAGTAAAATTATATTTTCATTTTCCAGTTCTATTGCAGTAGTACCTATCCGATTATAATATATAACTTTCCCATTGACTTTTATTATTTTTCTCTTTATTTTCTTAATATTTCTAAAAAAGGAAAGTTGGTTAGATATGTATAAGGAAGTATTAATATTTGTATATCAATAAGAAGGGATAATCTTATGGATAAGCTTTTTAAATATACGGCATTTTTTATTATTAGATTCTTTTTTGCTTTCTGATAAATCGAGATTAATTGGAAGGCTTTTGTTGTTTACAAGGTAAACTTAATTGTTTTTTTAGAGAATAATATTTTGGTTATCTTTTTAAATATTGCTTTTTATTGTTAGGCTTTATAGTGTTTGTGGATTAGAGTTTGTGTAAGTAAGAGATCTTTGTAATTGTATAAAAAGTATTCTTCTTGTTTATACAAATAACAAGTAGAAGATTTTATATTATTATTTTGTTCTTGTTTTTCAAATAGGCTTAATTCTTTATATTCTTTTTATCAATCCAGAATTATATACTTTCTACTAACAATATAAGCTTATTCTATTTCTTTAATATTGAGTTCTTTAGCTATAAGATATTTGATTTTGTTTTTAATTATTAATATATTTTAAATGCTTATAGTATTGATTATTATTTAATAATTAATTGGTAGGCTTTTTATAAAAACTAAAAAGAAAACTTAATCTTTATATAAATCTTTAAATATAGGATTAGCTATATCGAGCTTATATCGATATTTCTTGAGCTTATTCTAAACTTCAATAATGATTATCTCCAATTGATTTGAGGGTTTGAAAATAAATATCTAGATTATTATTAAATATGAGTTTACTATAATATTATTTATTCTCGAATATTTGGATTTTAGATAATTCTATAATATATATATTGTATTGTATTTATCAGCTAATACTTTATTATTATCATTAAGCGATCTATATATATATGAAAGTGTATTAGCTTTGTTCTTTAAATATATAGTTTTCTTTTCAATATTGAGTTTGATATATATTGTTGTAGTATCTTTAATAATCGAGAAGATCTTAGTGTTATTAATCTTTATTCCAAGTTTTCCGATTCTTGTATAATCCTGAAGTGTAAATTCAATTATATAAAATCAATTCTTTCCTTTTAATTGTATTTTCATTTACCAAAACCATCTTTTATAAATCTTTTAAATAAAAATTAAAATACATTTAACTTACTCCTTGATATTATTCATTTTAATGTCTATACAGAGAATTTGTAGAGTTTTTTCTTTTCCTCCTCTTTTTCTATATAGATAATACTATATAGATTTGTAATTGTAAATATATAAATATAAATAACACTATATATTCTTCAATTTTGCAAATTAATAATAATAATTGATTGTAGTATTATATATTAATCATAAAGTAATACTATATATTCTTCAATTCCGCAAATTAAATATAAAGTAATACCACATACTTCTTCAATTTTACAAACTGGATATAATATTGATCACATCAATTCTATCCAAAGGCTATGCTAATCGGGTCTTATAACCTATTAGAAGATTGAGTAGAAGAGGCCTCTATATTGACTATATAGTTATGTGTATAAGCATATTAATCTCTCCGTAATATTATATAAGGAGATCAATATGCCTGTCTATAGTTCGTCTAATCTAGCCCGTTTAGGTAGCCGTATTACTAATCACTACACGTGCTTAGCACCGGTAACTTCTATTCCTTTTAACATTAAATAGTAATATAATAATTATTATAAATACTTCTTTTATATTACAATTTCTATTAAAAAAGAAAATAATCTGAAGTAACCTTATCAAATTCAAAAGGATTCAAAAGATTAAGAATGGTATAAGGTTATTATTCATAAAATATCTATAAAAGAATTCTCAGGACTAAAAGAAATGGATTTCATTCTTAAAGAAATCAAAATCTTCAACCTAGATTTCAAGTCTATAGGAATACCTTTTTAGTTTATATTAATATTAAAAAGAGCTTATCAATAAAAAGAAATAATAGTAATTACTTTTATAACAAAATCAGAAGTAAAACTAGCTATTCGGAAACAATTATATATTACTAATATTAGTATAAGAGTAGAAAAGTTCTACAAATCCAAACCAATTATATAATACTAAAAATACTAAGGATTAACAAAAAGACCATTGTTCTCCGTAAGGAGTGGCTGGCTCAATGGTAAAGTGATTGGTGCCCACTTCTGCTCAAAGCCATATCCCGATCGATATCTATCTTTTCGAAGCCTAATCACCTACAAAACCACAGTTCATTATTTGTATACAATCAAAGAAGGATGTCGTGCCCCCTTCCCGATCCTCTAGCCCTAATATAAAGGAGCCTCCATTCTACTGCTACCCCACCTTCCCATTAGAAAAAGTAATTCTATCTACACTCGAACATCACAATATACCTCCCTCTCTCAACAATAATGATCACCTACTTACAACAACCTACAATCACCTTAGTCTTCAACAATCCAATCACTCCAGCCTTTACCAGCCTATAATCACCCCAGCCCTTACCAGCTAACAACCCCTGCCTTTTCACAAAGGCTCTGAATAACCCCTAAACTCCTCAGCATAAAATGAATTGAACAACCCAAACTTGCAATTGAAATAGAATGGCAAAAGTATTCGTAGCGCGGCCGCCCCGCTTGCCACTAGCATCACAGCCGTAGAAGAATGGAATGTTTAGCTATACCAGTAATTGTATATATATAGAATTGTTAATTTAGTTTATCCCTAGTACCCTCTGGGAGGTCGTGGCGAGCCCCTGTGGCTTGCCCCCCGGATGTAAAATAATAAATAAAATAAAATAAATAAATAAATAAATAAAATACTAAGGATTTGGATATCAGGATATATATTATAAAAGGATTCCTTTTATAAACTCTGTGGGGACAAATATATAATATCAATATACTTATATATAATCTATAATATCAAAGAAAAGTTCTATCAATACCTAGCTGCCAAATACTCGAATTACCAAAAAAAGCATACAGCAAATTCAAAAACCTGCAAAATTTATTAAGTAATCTAACAAAAAGCAGATAATACTAATTTACAACAAAAAGACCATTGTTCTTCGTAAGGAGTGGCTGGCTCAGTAGTAAAGTGATTGGTGCCCACTTCTGCTTAGAGCCATATCCCGATCGATATCTATCTTTTCGAAGTCTAGTTATTTACGAATCTATAGCTTATTATTTGCATACAATCAAAGAAGGGTATTGTACTCCCTTTCCGATCTTTTAGCCCCGATATAGAGAAGCCTCCACTCCACCGCTACCCTACCTCCCCACTAAAAAAAGTGATTCCATCCACACCCAAGCGATCACAATATATCTTCCTTTTTTAACAATAATAATTACCTACTTATAATAATCTATAATTACCTTAGCCTTCAACAATCTGATTATTCCGGTTTTTACCAGCCTATAATCATTCTAGCCTTTATTGGTTGACAACCCCTGCCTTTTCATAAAGACCCCGAACAATCGCTGAATTCCTTAGTATAAAGTGAATTGGATAACCCGAACTTGCAAATTGGAATGGAATGGTAAGAGTGCTCGTAACACAGTCACCCTGTTTGCCACTAGTATTACAACTATAGAAAAACGGAACGCTTAACTATATCAACAATTATATATACATAGAATTGTTAGTTTAGTCTATTCCTAGTACCCCCTGGGAGGTCGTGGCGAGCCCCTGTGGCTTGCCCCCCGGATGTAAAATAATAAATAAATAAATAAATAAATAAATAATACTAATTTATAAGTTATATTAATATTTGAATCCTTCAAATAAAATCTTAACAGAAGTTTATAAGCTATAGAAAATATTTTACAACTTATAATAAAGCTTAATATCAATCTTATTATAATTCAAAAATCTTAGATTATCAAGAATGAAATTGATTACTCAAATTCAAGATCTATTATATATTTCAATTTCATATAAATATTATTAAGATTCAATTCTAATTATTGGCTATGTATATTATTATATATATCAAAAAACTCTTCAAGCTATAATCAATCTAGCTTCCGATTCTCTAACAGATTCTAATATACAAATTTTCAATTGTCAAAATGAAAACAAAACCTTTCAAATTATTAATATATATAATAAAGCTAATCAAACTAAAGAGAATAATTTTACAATCGAAAGATGCTTGTATAATATATCTATTATACAAAAAACTATTCTCTTAAACAATTTCAATGCTTATCATTTATAATAGGATTCTTTTTTCAAGAAAAGCAAAAACACTAATCAACTAATCGAATAATTTGAAGATTAGAATCTTACTTTTTTAAACAAGCTCGGAATCAGTATCTTTTATCGAACTAATCTTTTCAATCTAAGTATTCTTGATTTAATGCTAGTATTAGAAGGAATCTCTTCTCAAATTCACAATTGGCAAATGCTTTTAGATATAGAATCTGATTATACAGGAATAATATTCGAATTAAAAGGAAAAGAAGTTTCAATTATTTCTAATACTGAATTGATAGTTAGATATAATATTAAACTAGTGAATTAAGAAAAGTTTGAATCAATATTCAAATCGAAATCCTTATATTCCTTTATTCTTTCTATTTTAGATTCAATCACTTTAACTAAAGAGGATTCCTTAAATCTCTTGAAAGATAAAGATAACTATTATTCAATTTTAGATTAAATAATAAGCGAATTTATGAAGATCATTCAAAAAGCAATTGAAAGGTGTATATCCAAAGTTATTTCAATTAAAAAAAGCTAAATCATAATGGATATCTAAATTGAAGGATTTTCGAAAAGAGCTAGGAAATATAAAGTAAATAAATAAATCAAATTTAGAGAATCTTAGTTTTAAGGAAGAATATCGAATTGCTAGAAATAAGTACTTTCAAGTTATTAAAACACACAAGAAAAATCATTAAAATGAATTTTTAGAAAAAGAGGATATACAAACAATTTTCAAAGTAATAGTTTATACTAAAGATTTTCAAAATCAAAGAATACTGGATATTTCAATAGAAAACTCTTTTGAAGAAAAATATTTTGCTTTCAGATTGATTCTATTCCTACCTTCTTCTATTACTTCAAAACTATAATAGAAAGAGTATAAATAATTTAAGAAATAGAAATGATCTAATCTCTTTAAATCAAATTAAGTAATGCTTGCTTAATCAAGATATAAGGAAAGACTTCTAATCTAGATAGAATGTGACGGAAACGGTGTTGTAGACCACGTGGATCAGATCATGTGATGGTCAGGTATTCATTATATAGAAATACTCCGGAGCGGAACAACGATAACCGGATCAGCCGCAGGACCGATCACCGCTCCCGTGATCGGTACCCGAAGATCACCCAGTATATAATCCGATCTCTTCTCTACGAGAAGAGATCAGTTCTAACTGTAGATGAGGAGATATACACATTCTTATACTTATACCATTATTGTCCAATCATTCCCCTCCATCGTGATATGCTATTGTCCTGTACAATAGTTATGAGCCCGGTTCGCGTTAAATACAGCTATCTTGCCATAGACCACTCTTATAATCAAGAGTGGGCATATCACAATCCATATCTGAAAATCCAAATTTTCATTATCCAATATCCGGATCAATTATATCAACGCAACATACACATCCATCGGTATATCTTACCACCCAATCGAATTAGGCCAGCCTGGTACGATGCTCTTAAAGTTAAATATCAGCTAAAGATATTTGGGATAAAATTGATCCTGAACTTCTATCAAAAACAAATCCTTAGCTTTTCTTTCCTTAAAATCATTATTCAAAATAATCAATTGACTAACTGCAACTCTATTGTTTCTCAACTCTCAAAAGCACTCGACAGGAATAGGATAGGGCTAAGCGGTACGCTTATAAGGCAGAGCTTGTTGAATACCATGCCAAATACCCTGAACGGAAAAGCGAAGATAGGGATATAGAAATGAAGAAATCAACTGATCACCCAATTACTCCTCCACTACTATCTAAGCCTATAACCTATATCCATCATCAATATATATTCCCTTATTTACTATTCTTGATAGGTTATATCATAATGAGAAAATGATATATAATAACAAGTATAAATTCTATCAACAAGTTTATAAATAGATTCAATTAATTGTTGATCCAGTTCATCTCATAAAACTGTCCTTCTCAACAAGGGATCAAAGACTCAACCACTTCATAAAATAATCCTCTCGCTCTGTACACAAACTGACACCATCCCATTTAAGTTATTGAAATAATCATTCAATCCGAATACCATGTGCTGATTGCTCAGACATCCAATGGATGAACTGATTCGGTTAAATAGTTTCAGAATTGGGGTATTGCTTACTCAAAGACATCCACATACAGACTTTCAAACACTTATAGATTATTAGTTATTTGCATTTTCCTTAATGCTATTAGGATCAGGATAACACCTTCGTAAAGCTCAACACAAAATCGATGAAATCAATGAAAAGATTCACTTAGGCTAAGAATGTCAGATGCTTAACAGATAGCTATGATATTCGGGCCTATTGTAAACCACAATATTACATTATTTAGCAAAAAGAATCTATACTATCAAGCAGCCCAAACCAACTATTCCGTTCAAAGGAATTTCACAAGATCAATCCAAAGGTTCCCATTCTGACAAAAACATTGGAAAAGCAAAATGTCCTTATATATCTAAAAAAATAAACAAAGGCACAACTTACTTTCACAAATAGAATTCTGAGGATTATAGCAAAAATAGAAATTGCTTTAATCGAGAAATTGTGTGATCACCAAACACAACTCTCTCTACAGATCAGATCAAGGAGATCAGGCAAAGGGATTATGAACGAGTGGAAACCTCTTTACAGCACTTTCAAGAGCAAGAGATAAATAAAAGGATCATCTTATAATACTACTCATCTATTGCCAGAATGCCAGACAAAATTTATAGATATTACTATACTGAAGGTATTCGCAATTAACTCGACTTCAAGATTAGAGTTTGAATTCTATAACTCTACCCTTCTGATAGCTATGGAGCATTGCATATTATCAACGATATATCTCTTTTGGATAACCAATTATACTATCAATCCTTCGAGAATAATCAGGTGAATTTAGGACTAGTATTCTATCAAGTTATCGAAAAAGGTTAGAGAACGATAAGAGACATTCTTAATGGTAAGGATCTGATTCTTACAGACATCACTCTGATTCCTGATTTCTATATCAATATTGTTTCCGAGATACGATTGTTTAAACTAGATTTATGATTTAATGTTTCGATACTACTCTATGCTTTGAGGATTATAACGGAGAGTAAGATATGTGCTCAATGTATTAAACACAACAACCTCGTATTCTTAGAAATAAAGCCTTATTCCTCTTATTCTCCTATTCCAATTTCAAATTGTAATCTTATGTGTTCTACTGCTTCTTGTAAAATCAACAAATCCTTTAGACAATCAAGGAACACTTTAATCCCAAGGGAGGATCAAGTAGAATTATGATATAAGAGAGTGGGATATCTTGAAAAGGACGTGTTTGAATATTTAGTATTTACTATAAGAGGAATAAGGATCAAAGGCCCTTGAGATAAGAATGCTTTGATTGTGTATGTATATATGCAAAACAGGTGATCTCCAGAGCACTTAGTGATCGTCAACCACCCAGATCTTTTTATAAAATACAATGGGACTGTTCGACTTCCTTTGTATACTCAACAGAGCAATATGACTGTTGGTTATTAAAGAAATGTATAGCGGAAAGCTGTTTAGCTACTTTTTAATAAAAAGAACCCATAATAAGGTGTTTTCTGATTATTTAGAATTATTTTGTTTGGGTTTACAGAAAATACAGACTTTCGATTATAGTAATCAAGCAGGACAACGATACCTCTATCATTGGAATCAAGGTTACCACAACGTTTGAAAAAATGGATTGAAACTAAAAGAATCGAGCTTGAGCTTTCCCCTAGCTATACTTACAAGATTAATGAGGAGCTGAATGAGCGGGCAAGAGTTGGTAATCAAGCAAATCAAATGCAGTTATTCACAAAGATTACTAATCAAGCTTTGGGCAGAGGCTATAATAGCTACTATCTACCTCTATAATATTAGTCCCCTGAAGACGAGATCATTCAAGTCACCGAATCAAGTATTAAATGAGTGGTTCCGATTGTATCTGAAAGAAGGTAATCCGTCGCTTATTACCAAGATTACTGATGATTTTCGGCCTGATTGGAGTTCAATTTACAGATATAGATGCTGAGTGTACCCCTTGGATAAGGAATGCAAGACTGAAGCATTAATAAAATAGTATAAGACAAATCCTTGAGCACACGTTGAGTATTTAGTTGGGTATATTCCTGGTACACGGATCTACTGCATTTGGATACCAATGTTCGATCGGGTTATTGTCTCTCGAAATATCGTTTTTGATGAAATGTTTACCTATAAACAGGATTACTTTAGCCAACAGATTAACGCCATACCCACAAATCAACTAAGGCAGTCAGCTAGACTATTGGATATTACTAATTATATAGATATAGATAAAACCCTCATTGAAAATAAATAATAACAACACAGACACCTTTACCATATTGGCAGGCCAACTATCGTCCCTAAACTCATTCACCACACACACTTCAAATAATCAATCATCTTCTTCACACTCTGAGAACTCTGAAGAAAGTAATCATCTGGGGAATAGAAAGCAAAGAATAAGCAAAACACTAAGCGAAGGAAAATTCATCCAACTGTCCCCGGACCACCAGACAGCTCTCCGGCGCCAGGAGATGGTGGGAACCTATGGCCACATATTGCTCCGACGCCAGGAGATGTGGATAGAAGACCAGCTTTTACTACTCCTACAGATTACAATGTCCAAATACAGATAGAACATAGCGAGCCCATGAATTTAGCTGTTTAGGAATAGGAGGTAATAATACCTGATTCTAGAAGTTTCGTTGAAGAAGGTAATAATAGTTTGGAGATAATAGACACAGAGGATACAGGGGTTCCGACCATAGTATTCAGAACAGAATATAAAAGTGACCCTGGCTCTCCATTAACTGATTATTCACTTTACACCTAACACCGTACAGAGCCTTCTCGAAAGGCAGTAGACTGGAATCCAAACCCGGAATATACTATAGAGGAGCTTGAGTTGTTAGAGCGATCATCTAGTTAGAAAGCAATCGAGCAGTTAAAAGAAGTTTCAATCTTTCAGAACGATTATCTTCGAAAGAGAGTTTGTAATATAATGATAGAGATTCCTAAAGTTAACCTGGATCTATTTCAATATCAGTCATTCACAGATGATTAGTTAGACCAAGTACGATTAAATCCTCCTCGGAAGAGACACAGGCGGAATAGTATATTCTATACCAACATTTCTGAGTTCGCCCGCTCAAGGATCAATCCTGGAAATCATAGCAGGATGCACAAATCCCTATATAATTTCCATTTTACCTTTTGGCCTAATCTCAAGGAGATCAAGGATCAAGAGAAGAAACACTTCTTCATAACAATACATAATGTGATCGCCGTAGCGATTACAATGAAGAACATTCAGTCATCCGATCCAATAATTCCAAACTCAGAAGATAATCCATGTATTCACCTCTCTCAAGCGCCCAAATGCCCAAGTCGATATCAACAGCTTGACAAGCATATCCTAGGACCGTAGTTCAAGGCTGATTGTCAAAAGGAGATCGATAACCTGCGTTCAAGGGAAACGTGGCGTGAGATAGACTCTGGATTAGAGTCTACCAAACCTATTCCACTGGTTTGGGTATTCAACTACAAAAGTGATGATCAGGGCTTTATTACTCGATGCCGATTACGTTTTGTAGTAAGGGGAGATCTACAGGAGAAAACTATAATCGAGAGCATATATGCAGCGATATTTGCGAGTCAATCGTTTTGTATCGTAATGTCTCTAATTACGAAGTATGATTTTGAGACCAAGCAATACAATGTAGTTAACGCTTTTGTGAACGCACGGCGCGATCCAACTGGCAATCCTGTAGTATACTTACTACCTAATGGATTCAAGAAACCAGGAAAGGATGTGATCATTGATAGAGCTTTGTATGGGCTCCGTGATTCACCATTCATCTGGTTTAAGGATTTCACATCAACCCTGAGATCAATTGGAATGATCGGATACACAGAAGAACCGTGCATTTATTTCAACAAGGAGCACACTGTGCTAATTCTCTTCTTCGTCGATGACTTCCAGGTTATATATTATAAGAACAATGAACCTAGTGCTGCGAAGATCATTGATTAGATCAAGTCAGCTTACGAGCTCAAGGATCTAGGTGATACTAAGTGGTTTCTGGGGATTAGAGTTCTGAGAAACAGATCTATAAAGAAACTTTGGCTAGTACACAATACTTATATTAAGAAGATCGCTAAGAAATTTAAGTTCAATAAAAATAATACATATACACCACTGTCAATCATTGAATTTGTCAAATTTGATGGAATAGTTGTTATATCAGTAATCAAGGAATACCAAGAAAAGATAGAATCAATACTATATACAGTAATTACAATCCACTTTAATATTACATTTGCAACTTTTCAGCTAAGTTATTTCCTTACCAATCCATTTCCTGATTATATAAAAGTTATTAATTATTGTATCATATATTTATGAAACACTCACTTTTTATTCATAGAATACAGTTCCTAGCCAATCCCTCAACTTCTAGTATTCTCAAACACATCGTTCGCAAACAACAAAAAAACCAGAAGATCATCTCAAGGGTATGTCATGTCACTCTTTGGGGGACCAGTTTCTTGGAAAGCATCACGTCAATCTACTGTGACCATTTCTATAATTGAAGCAGAATTGTTAGGTATAGAACAAACAGCAAAAGAAATAATGACCACTCTACATCTTTTGAAAAAAATCGATTTTATAATTCAAGAACCAATAACCATTTTCTGTGATAACACATAATCAATACGCCTAGTAGTCGGGGAGAATGAACGGATCACTACTAAACTCAGGTATGTTGATATACAGAATATGTGGTTATGTTAAGAATACGCCAAAAGAAGTTTCAATGTCATCTATTTATTCATTGTCGATATGACAGTAGATGGATTAATCAAGAATCTATCTTGATAGAAGTTCGAGTACTTTCGATTAATACTCAATTTACAGGATATCAGTGTGCGGATTAAAGAGTTAAATTAAGAGGCTAGCTAAAAATATATTCATTTCTTCTTCTTAGCCGGAGATTGAACTCTTCCAGTTGATCCGGTATATTTCCTGGCCTTTTCCTTTTCCAAAAGCAAATCGAGTTTGCGCTGTTTATCCTCGGCAAGCCTCTTCGCTTTACAAGTCTTGTTCTCAAGATGTCAAACAAGAACTAGCGATTTATCTTTATCTACAGAAACCTTCGAAACCAAATCCTTAGGAACATGCTTTTTAGTGGAAGAGTCCTTTCTTATAAAATCAATCATGGTAACTTTACGATTAGCAGACTTGCGAGCTTCAGACTCTGCTAAGAGCTTTCGAAGGGTTCCGCGAAGCTTTTCCAGTCTTTAGCTTGGCTATCAATATTATGATCGATTGGGGGTGGAAGTAAGTACATACCTTTTTATTCTGTGTCTTGTAAGTATCAGCATAAAGTTTTCCTATAGAGACTATAACATTCAAAGCAACCTCATACATGTGTGTTTTACAATTCCAGTAACGAGTGCTCTTGGTGTGGCTGAGATCCTTGTGGCAATCATCTGAGGTTTTTGTTTGCTTAGAGATCAAGGACTTTATGTAGTCAAGATACGGATGATCGTTTACTGGTCCTTTGGTGAACTTGTCAGGTTGTGAGGACTGAGCTTTGGCAGATGCCCTTGGCGGATTATTTTCAGTCCTTATGTATTGAAGATCTGCAAGAGGCAAGTCGTTATCGGGATTATTATCGGAAGTACGGAGATTGTAGAATCTATGCTTATCGGGACTGTTGTGTGAAGGAAAGAGAACACAAAAGTAACTATCCGGATTGCAAAAAAAACAGTACTTAGCAAACGCAGCAGTAATCAATCCAGATCAGCCATCGAGAGGATTAGGGATTTCGAAGTTATTCGAATCCTCATATTTGATCTTAACCAGTTGGCAATCTTCCCTTGATTTTGTGGGAATTGCAATAGCCTCTTGAGAATTAGGAACAATTACTTTTTCTAAGCTATAGAAGGAATACAATTCAGGATTGTCACAACAAACTCCCGGGGTAGTATCACATAAGGCATACTTTCAAACAGACCATATCTAGTTTCGAATCAGCATGTAATCAATCCAGAGACAATGACAATACCTACTTCTAATAGGGCTATAGGCAAAGATCCTTATTATATAACAACAGAAACAGGAATAGAAAAAGTAATAACAATAGGGGCAAAAGGAAATACAGGGTTAATAGTACTTTCTAGTGAAGAGTGTTAACAGGCTTAATGTATTCAAGCAAGGAAGGCAGCATAGTTGAGATCAGCAAAGCCATCATTCGATGGTAGAGCAGAAGGGAGCAGTTGAGGAAAACCAATCGAGAGATTTCCAGGAAGGTTTTCGAGAAGAAGTGGCTGCTGAGTCAACGATCGATTAGCAGTAGGGCTCACAGTAGTAGGGACAGGATCAATGGTAGCAAAACTATTCGGATGAGTAGTCAATGGTATTGCCAGAGGATCAGTCATTACCGGAGTAGGGAATCTTAGGGGTAGAAGTGAATTACACTCAAATGTAGGTTCAGAAGAGAACTTATTATAAGTAAAAAGAAAAGAAGAAACAACAAAGAAATACTTTCTTAGCCAACCACGGTGCCCTGTTTTTTCAGGGTTTTTGGACCGACCAGGACCATATTTGTTAGGAAACAGATAATCCATTCGAAAGGAAACAAAATATGATGGTATTGATGTCTAGAAAAAGAAGAGTTTGAAGGAAAGGGCGTGTATTATAGATCACATCTGCCCTGCACGTAGGCAAGATCACTTGATCAAAGATCGCCTGAACCTCCTGAATGTCTCTAGCAACCTAACGCCACCATTGTTATGATTATCAATTCAATTACCCTATCCGAATAACAATACTGACATTGCAATATACATCCGCGAATACAAGGATCAGAACCTGTATTCTCTATTTGTAACAGCAGATCAATAGATATACATAGCGAAGTGAGGCTTCAAAAAAGCATCTACCCACAATCCTTTGAAAATTTTCAGACAATATAATGGAAAATGAGAGATATCACCCTATAATGCCTGAATCAAACGACTTACCGACGGCTAGGGGCGCATCAAAATTTCCTTTGTATTACATTCTCATATCAATCATATAGGAAATAAATATCAAAGCCCTGCCATGGTAAAAATAAAATGGTTTCATTATATGATCTAGACTACATTGAGACTCCAACAAGGCGCAACTGCGCTAATTTCCTTTGTTTGTTTATACAGATCATTGCGATCTGGAGGGTGTATAACAGAAACAGTGTTGTAGATCATATGGATCAGATTATATGATGGTCAGGTATTTATTATATAGAATACTCCGGAGTGGAACAACGATAACCGGATCGGCCGCAGGACCGATCACCGTTCTCGTGATCGGTACCCGAAGATCACCCAGTATATAATCCGATCTCTTCTCTACGAGAAGAGATCAGTTCTAACTGTAGATGAGGAGATATACACATTCTTATACTTATACCATTATTGTCCAATCATTCCCCTCCATCGTGATATGCTATTGTCCTGTACGATATAGAATTATTCAAGAAATCATTATAAAGACTTATAAAGCAATCTCATAGACCTTTTTTATTCTTTTCAGCAAACTTCTTAATCTTGAATATTACTCTAAATGCTGAAAATAAGTTATTAAAGCTATTTTAAAGAAAACCTCAAAACCTGATTATTTATTTTCAAAAGTATATAGAATGATTATATTCTTAAACTATTTTGGAAAAATTAATAAAAGGATTTTAGTTTAACAATTAGGATTTTTAGCAAAAACTACTTATTTCCTATATAAAAGTTAAATAGAAGATTAATAAAAGAAATCAGTAATTGATACTACACTATTATTAATTATAAAAATCGAAAGAAATAAGTAAGTTAATAAGAAGATCTCAGTATTATACCCGGCTGGAACGCTAGCGGCCCGTAGGCCCGCTCCTTAGTACGTCTAGAATACCCCTTGGGAGGTCAGATATTAGACGTTAATCACTATAAATAAATCTCAGTATTATTTATAAATATAAAGAAAGCTTTTGATTATATCTCAAGAAATCGATTATTGGATATCTGTAAGAAGCTAAGACTATTAATAAATCTTATCTTCTGAATAGCTTTATTTCTATAATAGAAATAATTAAAATTATTTTTCAATAATCAAACCGAATTCTTTAAGCTAATTTCAACTGGAATATTATAAGGCAATCCAATCTCCCCAATCCTTTTCCTTATATATATCAAGGATCTCTTTTTATTCAATTTAATGAAGTTTCTTTTTTATATAAATAATATTGCTTTAATCATTAATTTATTTATTTAGAAAAAGAATATTAAATTTTTAGAAAAAGTTATAAAACAAATCTATAAACTTAGTTTAAAGAATTCTATTTAATTTGATCTAACGAAAACTAAGCTAATATACTTTTCATTATTAAAATTAATGAAAAATTATTCAATTATACTACCCAATTCCAAAATAATTATATCTCAATTCCTAATTAGATGGTTGGGAATATAGTTTGATTCAAACCTTAAATTCAATTAATATATTAATATTCGAATTATATAAGCTAAAGGAGCCTTCCATCAAATAGCCCAATTAATTAATATCAAAAAGGGCCTTAATCCTAAAGCCCTTAAATAGCTATATATAATATATATAATTAGTATAGCTAATTATAGTTTAGTGATTTAATAAAGAGATCAAACTTATTTCAAGAATATAATACAATTACTTCAAAATCTAGCCCTTCACAAGATATTAGAAGTATTCAAAACAGCTCTAATTATTTCAATAAAAGTAGAAGCCGGTTTAAAATCTCCCAAAATCCGATTAAATTCAAATATTAGATAATATACTTTCTGATTAGTTAAATTATTACTAAAGTATTCAATCAATATCGAAAAAGAAACTTCAGCTTAATATCAAGCTGATTTAGGAGTGATCCCTATACCTCAAAAAAAATAATATAAATCTATTTAATTAAATAAAATTAGAGAATCGATAAATCAAAACTTTAATTCTTTTTTATTCAAAAAAATCATTTATTTTAACTTTCCTTTATAAAAAAGAGATATCCTCTTCAAAATCAATATTAGTAATTCGTCAAAAGAAGATACTACTATTCTTTATAATATTATCTTCAAATATAGGGATAAGGATACTACCTATATTTATACTAATGTTTCCTTTATTGAAAAGAGAATTAATATTAGAATAGATATAATGGTTATACAATTAAACATATCTCAATTTAGCAATATTGTATAAGGACATCACACAATATACTCCTTATTTATTTCCCCTGCCCCGGCAGGCTTAATCCTATCAAACCTTGTACTCACAGGAGGCTCTCATCACGCCGATGGCGATGCGCGCCCCTGGCGCGCCGAGCGGTTCCTCAACCCAGGGGGCGCTCCCCCTCCAAGCAGTCACCAATACCTCAGGGGCTGGTATACAGCCCCTACCAATTATAAGATCGTTCACAGGCTCTGTCCTTAATATAATTAAGGAACAATTCGAAAGGATCGATAAGATAGAGGGGGAGAGATAGGAGGTGATTGAGGTATTCGTAGTGTTAGTAGATAAGCTTGCATAAGGGTTCTAAGGCTAACAATGTAAATTCGTTGTGAAGTTTAAGAGTACAATCATCTTTGCTTTGCTAGGAGTAATAGAGATTATTTTTGATCAAGAGAGAAAGTCTGCAATGAAGCAATTACAGCCAGAAAGTAACACACAGAAAATCTACACTGATGCACTGAAAACTCAGATAAGGTCTGAGGCAGCAAGCCCTACCACAGGCTCTATTAATACAATGCGCTCTGCTTTTAGTGGAAGTACGAATACTGAATGTTTGGGAGCATGCAGACTCAAAAGGGAGAATAATCGGATTGAGAAAACGATCCTTATAATAACTGGTGGGGAAGCTTTGCTTTTAGAGATTAGCCCCTTCCTACTAAGACTCAGAATAAAAGAGGTAGTTGTTGGGATCACACTAGCAAAGATCCCCTTTTTTCAGAGAAACAACATAGGTTGGATATTAAGGTGCAGCTCTGGTGCTAATCGGGAGAAGATTATGAAAACAGAAAATGTCGAGTGGGTACTTAAAATTCTTTATGCAACAAGTATATGTAGATTAGAAAAATGGTTCATATATGCAGTCCCACAAGTACCACACGATTTCTATCACATCAAAGGTGCTCCTACTCCTATACCTACTGAGCTTATCAAGAAGGAGATCACAGCTCAAACCAACAAGCAGTCAATCAACTATAGATTGGCATGTAACGGGGTCAACTTGATTACTAAAAAAGCCACCTGGATTATTAGCTTCAATACTGCAGTATCGCAGTTTCGACTATTCAATAACAACTCCTATTCGATTCTCCTAAACAAACCCCGGGAAATTCAACTTTACAGTACTGGCTGCCTAGGGTATTATAACCCTTTCACCTATAATAAAGCTTCAAGATATTTGATATGTGATAAACTAAATACTGAGTATAAGGGCGCATTTGTATATCAGCAATGCACTAGAACAACTCAATGTGTTAATTGTTATAGGCCCTTCTGTACTGGCTATTCCAATTACCCAGCTACTCCTAGGGTCTATGTTAAACAACAAATCGTTCTGACCACAAAGAAACTGGTTGCAGTCAAAGCTATTAACAGAAAAGACTATGAGATATTGCACAAAGTAGATATAGACAAAGCAGATTACAAAATTCAAGGACACGCTTCAATCACTTCAAATCTAGCTCTTCGAAAGATACTTGGAGTCTTCAAAACCGCCCCAATCCTTCCAATGGAAATCGAAGCAGGACTAAAACCAGCAAAAATCCGTTTAGACTCAAATATAAAACGATATGCCTTTCGATTAGTGAAACTATCACCAAATCACCCAATCAATATCGAAAAAGAAGTGCTATCTCAACACAAATCGGACCTAGAAGCAATGGCTACCCCTCGAAGGAAACGATACAAGCCACTTCAATTAGATAAAATAAGAGAATCCATAGAACAAGATTTCGATCCATCTACTCTCGAAAAGATTACCCATTTCAACTTCCCTCCCTGGAAAAGAGATACACCTTACAAAGTCAATATTAGTAAAGCCTCGAAAGAAGATACAGCTATTCTTCACAATATTATATTTAAACACAGAGATCAAAATACAGTTTATATATATACTGATGCATCTTCTACCAAAAAAGGAATTGGAATAGGAGTAGGGATAGTTGCAATACAATCAAATGGATCAATCTCTTATCGAAAACGTTCGAATATTGGTATCAATCAATTAGTATATAATGGAGAATTATTGGGAGTTACAAAAGCTATCGAATATGCTAGCACTGTAGCATATGAAGGACAGAAATTCAAGATCTATTCGGATAACCAAGCTGGACTCTATTGTCTAAAAACCCCCTCCGATCACTCCGGGCAAGCCTATCAAATACAAGCAATCAAGGCAGTAGAGGATATTAGAGCAAAAGGAGCTGAAGTCTCTTTAAATTGGATTCCAGGTTATACTTCGATATAAGGAAATGAAATGGCTGATAAATTAGCGAAAGAAGCAACTTCAATATGGGCCACTTCAAGTGAAACCAATATAGGGCTATTTAGTATGATAGTAAAGGAATACGACTTCGATCAATAGCTAGAGATTCTCAATTAATACGAATTTAGATCAAATCAATCAGATATAATCTATTCGAAATTCTTCCTATAGAAAATCAGCTCCAAAATCAAGCTATTAAAAGGTACTAAGCGAAATACTGCTAGCGTCTTTTTTCAACTCAAAATCGGCTACAGTTATATTAAGTTTTATTTATATCGATACAAACTTTCAAATAATAAGTATATCTGTAATAATATCGAAACAATTATACATCTTCTTATTGGTTGCCCAATATATAAAAAAGAAAGAAAGGAAATCTTTAAAGAAATACCAATCTCTAAAATCAACCTACAATTTCTGCTACATACGAAAATAGATATCGAACTAGTAATCAAATTCATCAATACTACCAAAATCGCTATTCGAACTTGGTACCTATCAAAAGCCGAGATACAAAACGAAATTGTGGAAGAAAAAGAAACAATAAGAAAAAGAGAGAGAGCCATTTTGAAAATGAAAAGAAAAGGAGGAGGATAAGAGAAAAGATAGAAAAGAAAGGGTTTAACCCTCTCTACTCTATATCTTATTATATACACTTCGTATAGTAAGCGGGAACGAGTCCTCAGTATTAGTTTTCACTTATCCTATTGTTAAAATTCCTAATTTTGTACTTTAAAAGTTATCCGCTAGACCATTTGGCCTAGCCGTCCTATATAGTCATAGACTGAAGGTGGACGTTAATTAAATCAATCAATCAATCAAAGCAGATTACATTTCTAAACCATTTTTACCTTCTAGAATAACAATTATAGAAACCCTGGTTATTCTAGAGATGAGGATTATAGTGTATGAGAATAAACGTCTCAGCAAACATCCGCGCAGGCTCAGTACAAGTCTACCGATCGTATTAACCATGCTACGCATACGCCTAGCTCGTAGCCAAAGCTAGCGGAATCTCAATATAAAAGCTTTAATAGAAAAAGCCTTCATTCTAATAAATCTGGAGATAAATAATATAAAGACTTCTATAACGGTAGATACTGTATCTAAATCCTCTCTATGAGTAGTATAATTGATGAGCATACTTAGAGAAACAAAGCACACAACAAATTTCGAAGGAAACTTTTTCTTCGAAATACAACCGTTTCGCGATCGCTATAGATCATAGTTACTAAACCAAATCCATTGCAATTCCTTCCAATTGATTCGAACCAGTAGTTATTGTAATACTATTATCGACGTCCCAAAACGCGAAATACACACGAAAATTCGCATAGAAAACTCTTCATTCTGATCTCCAGAACAGAAACACAATCCCCAAAATAAATTCCTCAAATATATTGAAGAATATTAATATAATAAAAGCTTCTCCCGAAGTCTCTATTATACCTAATACCTATTCTACAATCATATTAGATATTCCTGCATCAAGTCCCCATCTACCTTCTGAAACCTCTATATTCGAAATCTCCAGCCCAACTCTATCAATCAATTTCGAAAGAAGAAATGAAGAAATCAATCTACTTAGTAATCCCTTTCTCATTCAAAATACAAATAATACTATTTATATCTTCAATCAAAATAAGAAACGCGGCTTTACAATACCTCTTGGCAATCAAAACAAATAACCTAGAGTTTAAGACAATCCTTTTTCTTTAAAAGAAGCTATTCTGAAAGTAAGAGATCTTATAGTACTAGCTTCAATACTTACTCAATCACACAACAAACAATCCAAGCTTCTAGATTTCCTAGAAATCTTTAGAGAGTATACTGAAAAGGGAAACCTTACTACAGCCTCCAAAATCATTACCTCTCAAATCACCCATCTCGAATCAGCTACTCGAAAAATCGAATCCTAAGTTAAAGCTCTAAATACAACTCCTATATCTACTACTATCCCAATATCAAAACCAACATATACAAAAGTTTTAGAAGAAGAATGGAACCTAGTTTCCAAAAAAAGCATCAAATCAATCCCTATAAAGGAAAAGATAGATTCAATCCAAAAACGACTTATTCTAATCAAATCAGAAATCTCAAACCCCACTTCCTTCTCCTCTTTAACTATTCGAAACAAAATAAATGAAGCTTTTCAAAAGACTGGAATTAAAGGACTAGTTATTACAGCAGTTACTTTATCCTTCAATAATAATATCATTATTACAACAAACAATCCTTTTATATTATAATTCTTAATAGAAAAGAAAGCTATTTGGAGTAACATTATCAAATTCGAAAGAATTCAAAAGGATCAAGAATGGTATAAAGTTATTATTCACAGAGTCCTCATTAAAGAATTCTCAGGAGCAAAGGAAATGAATCTTATCTTAAACAAAATCAAAACCTTCAATCCTGACTTCAAGCCTATAGGAATCCCTTTCTAGCTCACTCCTACTTCGAAAAGAGTTTATCAACAAGAGGGAGCTGTAGTTATTGCTTTTGCTATTAAATTAGAAGCGGAATTAGCTATCCGAAAGCAATTATATATTACTGGAAGTAGTATGAGAATAGAAAAGTTCTACAAATCAAAACCAATTATACAGTGCCAGAAATATCAAGGGTTTGAACACCAGAATGCTTATTGTAAAAAAAACCCTTCTTGTGGTTTATGTGGAGGTAAGCATATTATATCAGTATACTTGTGTATGGTATGTAATATTAGAGGAAAATTCTGTCAATATTTAATAGCGAAATGCTCGAATTATCAAGGGAATCATACAGCAAATTCGAAAACATGTGAAATCTATTAGACTATTCAACAAAAATCGAATAATATTCTTTAATGAATCATACCAATATTCGAATCCTTTAAATAAATCTCAATCGGAGTTTATAAGCTATAGAAAATATTCTATAAATTGCAATAGAACTCAATATCGATTTTATTACTATTCAAGAATCTTAGATTATCAAAAACGAAAATGATTATTCAAATACTAGATCAATCATACACCCTAATTTTATACAAACACTTCCGAGATTCGATTCCAAATATTGATTACAAACATTATTATATACTTCAAAAACCCTTCAATTTACAATCAACCTTTCTCCTAATTCTCCAAGAGATCCTGATATTCAGATCTTCGATTGTCAAAATGGAAATAAAGCCTTTCAAATCGTTAATATCTATAATAAAACTAATCAAGCTAAAGAAAAGGGCTTTATATTTGAAAGATATCTATACAATTCATCAATCACACAAGAAACTATTCTTATAGGCAACTTCAACTCCCATCACCTATGGTGGGATCCTTTTTCGAAGAAAAACGGAAACACTGATCAATTAGCCAAATAACTAAAAGATCAGAATCTCATTCTTTTAAACAAGCCTGGTCTTAGTACCTTCTATTGCAATAATCTCCTCAATCCAAGCGTTATCGATCTCATATTAGCTTCAAAAAGAATTGCTTCTCAAATCCAAAACTGGCAAACACTATCAAATACAGGATCCGATCATACAGGAATACTATTCGAACTCAAAGGAAAAGAAGAATCAAGTCCCTGTAATATAATATCGCTAGCTAGATATAATACCAAGCTAGCCAATTGGAATAAATTCGAATCGATACTGAAATCGGAAACCTTATTCTCTCCTACTCTCTCTACTTTGATATTGACAATTTCATCTGAAGAGGATTCGCTCAATAATCTGAAAGAAAGAAATGATTATTCTAATCTGGATCAAGCAATAAGTGAACTTACAAGAATTATTCAGAAAGCTACTGAAAAATCTATATCTAAAGTTAGTTCGGAAAAAAGGGGAAAATCATGGTGGATATCCGAATTGAAAAAGCTTCGAAAAGTATTAGGAAGAGTAAAACAATTAATCGAATCCGATTTGAAGAACTCAAATTTCAAAGAGGAATATCGAATTGCTAGAAACAAATATTTTCAGGCTATTAAAATAGTAAAAAAGAATTATTGAAATGAATTCCTAGAAAAGGAGGATACACAGACAATATTCAAAGCAATAGCCTATACAAAAGACTATCAAGATCAAAGGATACCGGATATTTCAATCAAAAGCTTTTTTGAAGGATTGATTGATTGATTGATTGATTTCATTTACGTCCACCTTCAGTCTAAGACTATATAGGACGGCTAGGCCTCTAGAGGCTCTAGCGGATAACTTTTTATTCTACAAAAATGGATATATACGATTTAGGGAAGTGAAAACAAATGCTGGGGAACAATGCCCGCTCATTATACGCATTACATATAATAAGAAAATTGTGAAAATCAAGAAATTGTAAGGAGATCAAAGCCCTCTCTTATTTCCCTAATTACTTCTTCTTCATTCTCTTCTTCTCTCTCCTCTTCTACCACTATTCCTTCCTCTATCTCGTCTTGTATAAGAGCCCTGGCCAAATGCTATACTCTTGTGGCGATTTTAGTGATATTAATGAATTTAATGGCTAATTCAATACCTACTTTTGTATAAAATAGGAACTATATAGTAATCTTAGATAGTAATATATTCTTGAATATTTCTTTTCTCTCTGCTTTATATATAGAACAACTAATAAGGAAATGTTGTAAAGCCTCAATATTACTACATATACATTTGTTATTAAAGAGTTTGAATCGATATAAATAAGATTTGATATATCCATGACCTAATTTGAATTGAAAATATACGCTAGCAGTGTTTCGCTTAATTTCGCTTAATAACTTGATTTTCGATCCTATTTTCTATAGAAATAGCTTTGAATAGATCAAAGGGGATTGATTTGATCTGAGTTTGTATTGATTGAGAGTAGAAAACCATTGATCTGAATCATACTCTTTAATCATCATACCTAAAAGTCCAAAACTTGTTTCGTTTAAGATAGAACATATTGTAATTGCTTCCTTTACTAGTTTATTTACTAGCTCATTTCCTTCTACTAAAATATATCCTGAAACCCAATTTAGAAATACTTCAGCTCCTTTTGTTTTGATGATTTCCGCTGCTTTGATTGCTCGAATCTGATAAACCTATCCAGGATAGTCTGATAATGTTTTTAAGCAATATAGACCAGCTTGATTGTCCAAATATATCTTGAATTTGTTACCAATACAAACAATTGTACTAGCATATTCAATAGCTCTAGTAACCCCATAAAGCTCTCCATTATATACTAGTTGATTACTACCAATATTCAATTATTATTAATATAAAATTCGATTGTTTGATTATATTGCGATTATACCTACACCTATACCTATTCCTTTTTCAGTAGAAGAAGTATCAGTATAAATATAGATAGTATCCTTATCTCTATAATTGAAAACAATATTATGAAGAATAGCAGTATCTTCTTTTGATGAATTGCTAATATTAACTCTGAAGGGAATTTCCTTTTTCCATAAAGGGAAGTTGAAGTGAATAATCTTTTCAAATAAAATAGAATTGAGATCCTGATTTATTGATCCTCTAATTCTATCAATTTGGATTGATTTATATCGTTTTCTTTGAGGAGTAAGGATTACTTCCAAATCGGTTTGATATTGAGCTGATATTTCTTTTTCGATATTGATTGGATGGTTTGGTAAGAGTTTAGCTAAACGAAATGCATATTGCCTAACATTTGAATCTAATCGAATTTTTGGGGGTTTTAGATCTGCTTCTATTTCCATTGGAAGGATTGGGGCTGTTTTGAAGACTCCTAATATCTTTCGGAGAACTAGGTTTTGAAGCGATTACATCATATTCTTGAAATGAATTTGACCTCTCCACCAAATCACTGATCCGTAATCAGCTATACTGGTTACACATGCTATATATAATTATCTAAAGGCTTTAGGATTAAGGCCCTTTTCGGTATTAGCTAATCGAGCCATTCGATGGAAGGCACCTTTCGCTTGTGTGATTCGAATATTAACATATTGATCGAATTTGAGGTTCGGGTCAAATCATATTCCCAGTCATCTAATGAGAGATTGGGGTACAATTATTTCCGAATTGGGTAGCGTGATTGGATATTTTTTCGTCAATATGGATAATGAAAAGTGCATTAGCTCTGTTTTTGCCAAATCGAATTGGATTACATTTCTAGAACTGAGTTCATAGATTTGTTTTGTAACTCTCTCTAGGGTTTTTGATATTCTTTTTCCATATAGATGAATGTGTGATTAAAACAATATTATCTATATAGGAAAGAAACTTGATCGAATTGAGTAAAAAGAGCTCCCTGATATATATAAGGAAGAGAATTGGAGAAATCGGGCTGCCTTGTAGTATTCCAATCGAAATTGGTTTGAAAGATTCGATTTGATTATTAAAAGATAGTTTCAATTGTCTTTATTGAAGAAATGAGATTATCCAGACTATCAGATTTGTGAGCAGTTTTAGCTTCTTACAAATATCTAATAGTCGATTTCTCGAAACGTGATCGAATGCTCCCTTTATATCCATAAATAATATTGAGGTCTTTTTACTGGCTTGCTTGTTTCTTTCGATTTCTGTAATCAGTAAAAGTGCAGCATCGATTGCTGATTTCTTTTGGCGTCCTCCCATTTGACTCTTGTGAAGGAGATGGGTTGTTTCCGCTAAATATCCTAATCGTTGAGCTAGAATCCTTTCGCTTATTTTACCCAGACAATTTAAGAGTGCAATTACTCTATATGCTTTTGGAAGGGAATAATCTGGTTTGGAAGCTTTCTTCAGAATAGCTCCTGTGGCTTGTTTCCAACATTTCGAGTAATATTCTAGATTAATAAGTTTACTAAAGAGAGTAAAAAAGATATATGGGATTGCTTTGTAAGCCTTTATAATGATCTCTTGAGTAATTCCATCTAAGCCAGGGGTTTTTCCTTGGATTTTAGCTGAACAGGCATTGCTTAATTCGATTTGAATGAGATTAGGCCATTCCCATTTCTTGGATTGTTTATACCCTTCCCATTATGGTTTTGGGGTAATAGGAGGGGGTGGGAACAGAGTTGATCTGAAAGCAAAGCATTTTCCTTCGAAAGAGCTTTCTGTTGTAATATTCGATATCCTTTGATCTTGAAAGTCTTTAGTATAGGCTATTGTTTTGAAAATTGTCTTTGTGTCCTTCTTTTCTAGAAACTTATTCTAATAATCCTTCTTTGCTGTTTTAATAGCTTGAAAGTACTTGTTTCTAGCGATTCGATATTCTTCCTTAGAGCTATAATTCTCTAAATCTAATTCAATTCTTTGCTTTGCTTTTCTTAGCTCTTTTCGGAAATCTTTCAATTCAGGTGTTCATTATGGTTTGGCCCTTTTGATTAAAACAATTTTAGGTATACACCTTTCTATTGCTTTTTGAATAATTCTAATAAGTTTGCTTACTACTTGATCTAAAGTTAGATAATGATTGTCTTTGTCTTTCAAAAGGTTTAAGGAATCCTCTTTGATTGAAATGATTAATTCTAAATTAGACAGAATAGGGGAATATAAGGATTCCGATTTGAGTATTGATTCGAACTTTTCCCAATTCGCTAGCTTAGTATTGTATCTAGCTATCGATTCAGTATTAGAAGTACTTAGATCTTCTTTTCCTTTTAATTCGAATAGTATTCCTGCATAATCAGATCCTATATCTGAAAGCGTTTACCAATTGTGAATTTGAGGAGAGATTCCCTCTAATACTAGCGTTAAATCAAGAACACTTGGATTAAGGAGATTAATTCGATAGAAAGTACTGATTCCGAGCTCGTTTAAAAGAATAAGATTCTGATCTTCAAACCATTCAGCTAATTGATCAGCGTTTCCGCTTTTCTTCGAAAAAGGATCCCACCATAAATGATAGGCATTGAAGTCGCCTAAAAGGATGGTTTCTTGTATGATAGATATATTATACAAGCATCTTTCGATTATAAAACCTTTCTCTTTAGCTTGATCAGCTTCGTTGTATATATTGATAATTTGAAAGGTTTTGTTTCCATTTTGACAATTGAAAATCTGTATATCAGAATCTATTGGAGAATCGGAAGCTAGATTGATTATAGCTTGAAGAGTTTTTGATATGTATAGTAGTATATATAGCCGGTAATTAGGATTGAGTCTTGATAATATTTATGTGAAATTGAAGTGTATAATAGATCTTGAATTTGAGTAATCGATTCCGTTTTTAATAATCTAAGGTTCTTGAATTATAATAAGATCGATATTAAGTTCTATTACAAGCTATAAAACATTCTCTATAACTTATAAACTCCGATTAAGATTTATTTGAAGGATTCGAATATTAGTATAACTCATTAATGAGTAGTATTCGATTTTTGTTGAATAACCTGATAGGTTTCACATGTTTTCGAATTTGCTGCATAATTCCCTTAGCAATTCGAGCATTTTACTTCTAAGTATTGATAGAACTTTCCTTTGATATTACATACCATACACAAGTATACTAATATAATATACTTGCCTCCACATAATCCACAGAAAGGGTTCCTTCTACAATAAACATCCTAATATCTAAATCCTTGACATTTCTGACATTGTATAGTTGGTTTTGATTTGTAGAATTGTTTTATTCTTATATTATTTTCAGTAATATATAATCGCTTTTGAATAACTAATTCTGCTTTTGATTTTGTAGTAAAAGTAATAACGATAGTACCCTTTTGTTAATGAGCTCTTTTGAAGGTAGATATAAGCCAAAAGGGGATTCCTATAGGCTTGAAGTCTGGATTGAAGGTTTTGATTTCGTTGAGTATAAGATCCATTCCTTTTATACCTAAGAATTCTTTAATTGGGATTTTGTGAATAATGACTTTGTGCCATTCTTAATCCTTTTGAATTCTTTCGAATTTGATAATATTACTCCAAATCGCTTTTTTCTCCAATAAGAATTATAATATAAAGAGATTATTTGTTATAATAATAATATTATTATTAAAGGATATAATTACTGCTGCAATAACTGACCCTTTGATTCCGATCTTTTGAAAAGCTTTATTTATTTTGTTTCGAATAATTAAAGGGGAAAAGAAGATAGAGTTTGGAAAATCTGATTTGATTAAAATAATTCGTTTTTGGATAAGGTTAGATTTCTTTTCTATATTAATAGATATAATGTTTTTCCCTTTGAGAACTAAATTCCATTCTCCTTTTTTTGAAATATCAGCGTATATTGGTTTCAATATAGTAATAATAGCAGTAGTAAGCAAAAGAGGTTTAATTAATACTTTCGCTTGTGATTCGATTTTACATATAGCGATTTCCAAATGAGTGATTTGAGAGGTGATGATATTCGAAGCTGTAGTAAGCTTCCCCTTTTCAGTATATTCTCTAAAGATCTCTAGGAGATCTAAAAGCTTGGATTGTTCTTCGCATGATTGGGAGAGAGAGAAAGCTAGCACTATAAGATCTCTAGCTTTCAAAATAGCTTCCTTGAGTGTATTTAGGTTGTTTTGGATTCTAGGTTGTTTGTTCTGATTGCTAAGGGGTATTATAGAACCCCGTTTCTTATTCTGATTGAATATATAAATAGTATTGGTTATATCTTGAGTAATAAAGAGATCACTAAGTAAATTGAATTCTTCAAATCTTCTTCCAATACTGACTGGCTGGTTGATTGATAGAATAGGGCTAGAGATTTCGAATTGAGGGTTTTCAGAAGGCAGGGGAGGGCTTGAAGGTATTGGGGTACCTAGGACAACAGTAGGATAAGTGATTGGTATAATGGAGGCTTCAGAAAGAGCCTCCATCATAGCCGTATCCCTAAGTGTTGATGGATTGTTAAGAGAGCTCATATTGAGGATCTTATTCTTATTCTGGTAGTTCGGAGTGAGAAAATTTTACGCGAATTTTCGTGTATGTTTTGTATTCGGAGCGCCGACGACAGTAGCACAACAACTACTGGTCAGAATCACTGGGGGGCAATTGCAATCAATTTGGTTTAATAACTATGATCTAAATCGATCGCGAACGGGTCGTATTTCGAAGAAAAAGTTTCCTTCGAAATTTGTTGTGGTGTGTCTATATTTTATATAGTAAACTCCTTAATATCGGATATCATCCACAATGTTGGAAACAAGCTACTGGAGCGATTCTAAAGAAAGCTTCTAAACCGGATTATTCAATACCTAAAGCATATCGAGTTATAGCTTTTCTCAATTGTCTAAACAAAATTAGTGAAAGGATATTAGTTTAACGATTAGGGTATCTTGTGGAAACCATTTATCTATTATATAATAATCAAATGGGAGGGTGATAAAAGAAATCAGTAATCAATACAGCCCTTCTCTTGAATACAAAAATCGAAAGCAATAAACGAGAAGGACTCAAGATCTTAATTCTATTTATAGATATAAAAGAAGTATTCAATTATATATCAAAAAATCGATTCCTAAAGATCTATAAAAAACTTCAATTGCCTATTAATCTTATTGCTTGGATAGCCTTATTTCTTCAATATAGATAATTAAAACTGTCCTTCAATAATCAAACAGAAACCTTCAAGCTAATATCCACAGGAATACTCTAAGGAAGCCCAATCTCGCTAATTCTTTTCTTAATATATATTCGAGACCTCTTTCAACACAATTCGATTAAGTTTTTATTCTATATTGATGATATTGTACTTATATCTAGTTCTACCTTTTGAAAAAAGAATATCAATTTATTAGAAAAAGCTACAAAATAATTATACAAACTTAGCTCAAAAAATACAATTCAATTCGATCTAGTTAAAATAGAGTTAATATACTTTTCTTTATTGAAACTAACAATTTAATACTCTATTATACTATCCAATCAAGAAATTATAGAACTATAAGTTCTAGTTAGATAGCTTGGTATATAATTCGATTCGAATCTTAAATTTGATTAATATATTAATATTAGAGTAGTATAAGCAAAAGGAGCCTTTCAATGTATGGTACAACTTGTAAATATAAAAAAAGGCCTTAGTCCTAAAGTTATGAGACAGCTCTATATTGCTTGTATAACTAGTATAGCAGATTACGGTTTAATAATCTGGTGGAAACAACAAGCCAATTTCAAAAACACTTTTCAATCACTTCAGAACCTAGCTCTTCAAAAGATATTAGGAGTTTTCAAAACAGCCCTAATCCAATCAATGGAAGTAGAAGCAGGTTTCAAACTCACTCTTATCCGATTAGATTCAAATATTAGGAAATACACCTTTTGTTTAGCCAAAATCTCATTTAATCATTTAATCAATAAGGAAAAGGAAGCTTTGCTCCAATATTATAATAATCATTAAGTAATATAAACTCTAAAAAGGAAACAATATAAGCCAATTCAATTAGATAGAATAAGAGAATCAATATAACAAGATCTAAATCATTTATCATTTAAAGAAATCTCTCATTTCCACTTTCTACCTTGAAAAAGGGATACCCCCTATAGAGTCAATATCAGTAAAGCCTTGAAGGAGGATACAGCCATACTACACAATATTATTTTTAAATATAAAGATAAGGATACAATTTATATATATACAAATATCTTCTTGATTGAAAAAGGCATAGGTATAGAAATAGGCTTTATTACAATTCTATTAGATAACCGGATTCTACATTTCGAGTATATCAATATTGGTTCTAATCAATTGGTATATAATAAAGAATTATATGGAGTAATAAAGGCAATAGAATATATTAATACATTAGTAAATGGAGGTCAAAAATATAAAATATATTCTAACAATCAAGCTGGACTCTATCGTCTAAAGATTCCCTTAGATCATCCAGAATAGGCATATCAGATACGAGCTATAAAAGCTGCTGAAGCAATTAGAGCTGTAAGCGCTGAAATCTCACTAAATTGGGTTCCAGGCTATATAACTATATAGGGAAATGAGCTAGTGGATAAATTAGTTAAGGAAGCTATAACAATATAGCCCTTTATAAACGATACTAGTTTTGGTTTATTCGGGATGGTTGTTAAGGAATACGATATAGATCAATGGAGAGAATCTCTTGATTAATACAACTGTTGATCAGAATAATCCAATAATACTTATTCCAAATTATACTTATAGAAATTAGGAAATAAGATCAAACTTCCGAAAGGCACAATTCGTAATATCGCTAGTGTATTCTTCCAACTCAAATTAGGCTATGGGTATCTCAAATCATATCTATACTGTTTCAAACTTTCGAATAATAAGTGTATTTGCAACGCTATTGAGACAATTCCACATCTTCTCTTTAGATGCCTAATATATTCAAAAGAAAGAAAAGAGATCTTTGAGGACCTTCCCATTATCAATCGAAACCATCAATTCCTATTACATACAATAATAGGGATTGAGCTAGCAATCAAGTTCATCAATACAATCAAAATCGCAATTCGGACCTGGCATTTGGCTAGAGCCGATATCCAAAACGAAACAATAGAAGAGGAGGAGACGATTAGTGAGGGAGAGAGAGTAATTCGTGAATTGGAGGAAGAAGAGATGAAAGAAAGAAGAGAGGAGAGAGAAGAGTGAAAAGGGAGACTATTCCTTTCAAAAACCTATTATATGGACTACGTATAGTAGTGGGTATAAGACCCCAATCTTTGTTTTCACTTCCCCTAAGTGCGCTATTCCAATTATTGTACTTTAAAATTTACCTGCTAGACCACTATAGTCTAGCCGTCCTATATAGTCATAGACTGAAGGTGGACGTTAATTAAATCAATCAATCAATCAATAATTATACCAAGTCTCCGCGACTTGAGCATCATCTACACCAAATGCAATAATCAGCCGTATGCGATTTTCATTTCGCAAGAGATTTTTGTATTCCTTTAATGTCTTACATCCCAAAGTCCACCCCATCCTATTACAATGAAACGAGGGGATCAATTTAAACCTTAATCCAGGAACTGCTTTTATAATCTTCAGTTACAGTTCGAAGGGGTTATTGGCGATCATCTGTTGCCCACTTCCCATCTTTATAAAAATCATACAACTGTTTCGCTCCTATCATTCGCACTCCTATATCATCTCCATCGTTTTGGACGTGCTCGCCTTGATGCCTTTTGGTGCCTGAAGCACCCCCCTAGTCTTGAGCACATCAATATAAGATTTAGCAATTCCCTCTAGAATTGCTTTTGTGATTAATATAGAGATTCTCTATATAAGCCCAGCTTATCTTATAGTCTTGATTATGCCATTGATGTATATAGACCTCAATGTATCGGTATAGCTCAATTCCGTTTTGCTCAAGGTTTTAATATATATATCAATCGCGTTTACAATCTTTAAAGTTATTTATTGCTTTTTGTTCTTCTTATAGAATTAATCGATTATTGTTTTATAAATAAATCGTGTATTGTTATTTCCATTCACTTCAATTGTCGATGTGATTGTCGTTGTTATTGTTATTAGAATGATTAGATTGCAACCCGATACACTCGGCGGTGTAATAGGTTGTTCACGATTACACATTGATAATATCATAATATTGTAAGATTCCTTTAGTATGATTTGTTATAATATAGTATATTGATGTGTGATAATTGAGAATAATATAGAACAAATATATATATAATCAGATCATTATATTCTCTGATAGATTAGAATAGATTAATGACAATGATTCTAAAGATAATAATTCCTAATATATTTAAAATAAATAATATTCAGAAATTCAATAAAGATAATAAAGGGAATATTATCAAAATCAATTTATTTGAGGATCTAATATTACCTCCAAAAACAATAAAAACAAAGATATCAAATACTATACCTATAACTCAATTTTCAATTGAAATCCCAATTATACCTATAAATATAAATATTTCTAAAAGATATTCTTTTTGAAAATATAAATGAAATAATAATAAATTAGATAAGTATATCCAAAAACTAATTAGAATAATAATAATAATACTTATAGCAGATTTAGATAGAAATATTATTAAATATATTATAATCTTTATACCACTTATATTAAAAATTGATATAAGTATTAAAACAAAACTATTCAAAAACCTGTAAGTAATCTTAGGAAACTCTATAGATAAGGATATAGTCTTCCCTGCAGAACAGATTTTAGGAATCCTTATTTTTATTATATATTATTAAGTAGTCTTGGACCTTAAATATAAAAAAAAATGAAAATAAACTATTGAAAAAGAGATTAATTTATTAATTATAAATAATATTTAAAAAAAAATATATTCTATCAAAAGAAAGAAACCTTATTTCAATAAAATAAATATTCATAATAAAAACAAAGGATAATAAGATTAAGAGATTCAAGGTATAATTAATAATAAAAGGTTTTAATCAAATTCTTAAAAAAGACTATAATAAAACCTTTGTTTCTATAATATGACTCGATATGCTTTACTTGTTCTTAATAATTATTACAAAAGAAAACTTAGAATACTAACATTTCGATATAAAAAATGCTTTTATAGAATCCCATTTTAAGAAAGAGATATACTTTGTACTACCTCAGGGACTTAAAGTATTAAATAGATGCATTTTACACGCATTAAGAAGCTTATATAGCTTTAAACAAATTGAATGAAATTGAAATCAACTTTTAAAATCTCAATTAATCAATTAAGGCTTTATCTAAAGTCTTGCTAATCCATATCTCTATATATATACTACTTGCCAATTCAATCTATTAGTGTATATCAATAATATAATTGCTTTCTTAACCTCAAAAGATCAATTTAATTGATTTTCTATAATACTCTCATTATATTTCAATACCAAGAACCTAGAGGAGATTAGTAAGATTCTAGATATTAGGGTTATAAAAGATCGAACAAATAGATTTCTTATATTAAATCAAGAAGAATATCTGAAAACTATACTTATAAAATTCGGAATCTCATATGCTCAGTATTATATTAAGAAGATACCTGCTATTAATTACTTATATTTATAACCTGCTATAGAAAATAACGAACTGATTGATATTACTGAATACCAACAAGCTATAGGTAATCTCATTTATCTAATGGTATATACAAGACCAGATATCTCCTTCATATTAGACCGATTGTCACAGTATATAGCAAAGCCAGCGAAATGCCATGGAATAAAAGTAAAGAACTTAATGCAATATCTGAAAGCTACGATTACTCAGAAACTCAAATACAGGCCCGAGGGAGTACAATATTAAATCGTAAAGGAATATAACCTATCAGTAGATACTATAAAAGTCTTTACTGACACAGATTGGGTAAGTAATCAATATAATCAGAAAAATATTTCTAAAAGAATTACTATATTCTATAACAGATTAATATCGTGGGTTAATAAGAAACAGAATTCAGTAACAACATCAAATACTGAATCCGAATACATATCAATGGCGATGTTCACTAAGCAAAGAAAATGATTAGCTCAAATATTCAAAGATCTTGGAAAGACTGAATATATATCTGTATACGGAGATACTATTCAACTATTAAACAATAACCAAAAAGCAATTGCTTTAATCAAAAACCCGTATTTATATAAACAATCAAAGTATATCGATATATACTACCACTTCATCAAAAATCTTACTGAAAAAGAAAAGATGATAATTAATTATATCAATACATCGGATATAGTAGTAGATAGGATAACTAAACCCTTAGCGAGAATAGCATTCGAAAGGTTCAAAAACATACTGGGATTGAGACAGTAGAGATATAGAAGATCAGGGAGATCAAAGGTGGTAACTCCTATGGGGGAGTGTTAAAAGGAATAGAAGTTACCGGTGCTAAGCACGTGTAGTGATTAGTAATACGGCTACCTAAACGGGCTAGATTAGACGAACCATAGACAGGCATATTGATCCCCTCATATAATACTACGGAGAGATCAATATGCTTATACGCGTAACTATATAGTCAATATAGAGGCCTCTTCCACCCAATCTTCTAATATTTAATAATAAAATTACTGCTATTATAACTGAGCCTTTAATTTCAATTTTCTGAAATACTTTGTTTATTTGGTTTCATATTAATATAGGCGAAAAGGAGATAATATTTATAATTTCTAATTTGATTAGAATAAAGCGTTTTTGAGTAATTTCAATCTTCTTATTTATTGAAGTAAACTTAATAGCTTTTCTTTTATTAATTAAATTCCATTCTCCTTTTTTTGTTATAATTACATAATTAGATTTAATTAATATTGTAATAATTGGGATTGGATTTTTGGCTAATATTTTAGTTTATAATTCGATCTTCTATATAACTGATTCGAAATAAATAATTTGAAATATAATAATATTGGAGATTATAATAAGCTTTCCCTTTTTGATATATTCTCTAAAGATTTCAAGAAAGTCTAGAAGCTTAGATTGTTTATTATATAATTGAATGAGAGTGGATATTAATAATATAAGGTTTTTTGTTTTTAGGATTGCTTTCTTTAATATAATTGATTTATTTTGTATTCTGGATTGTTTATTCTAATTATTAAAGGATATTATAAAACTATATTTCTTATTCTAATTGAATATATAAATAATATTAATTATATCTTGAATAATAAAAGAATTACTAAATAAATTAAATTCTTTAATTCTTCTTTCAAAAACAGTTAGTTAATTGATTAATAGAATAGGGCTAAAGATTTCGAATTAGGGGTTTTCAGAAGATAAAGAAAAGCTTGAAAATATTAAGGTACCTAGAACAATTTATTTATTTATTTATAGTGATTAACGTTTAATATCTAACCTCTCAAGGGGTATTCTAAATATACTAAGGAGCGGGCCTACAGGCCACTAGTGTTCCAGCCGCTTATAATAGTATAATGTTACCTAATTAGAGGCTTATTGTCTTTGATGTTCCCCTGCTTAGTATTGTTTATAGTGATTTTGCGGCTATTCTGTCTAAGGGTTTGTAGTCCTATTTTAGAAAACCTTGTTTTGTATATTATCCGGGTATTGGCAGATGATCAGGTCGATTGCTATCGATTGGGAGAGCGCTCGGAGTACTTATAGCTAATTAATACAAATCTTAGGTTGATTGGGGTGGAAAGCTTATTCTCAGGGTATTGGAGTAGATTGGAATTCGTGTAGTTTCGTATAATTTGAATATATCTTAGTATAGAATCTGGATCTAGTGAGAAGGTTAGTAAAGCTATATTGTATTTGTAGGATACAGTTGATATATACTATCACATCTTATTCGAATCAAAATCGATTTGGTGTAAGCGGTTAATCGCTGTGCGTTTGATTATTGATTGAATATTAAAAGAAGTATAATAGGCTTTTCTCAATCCTATATATATAAGTATTCGTACTATTTTTATAATTGAATTTGATGTGATAAGCTGTAAAGTTATTGTATTCGGTTTATATTGTTATGAATTTGTATAGTACTTTGTGAGGAAGCTTGAGGCTTTCCGGTTTTGAAATATTATATATTGGTTTTCATGTATTGTATGTTTTGAAGATTAGATCTCTTTTTTTCTTTTATTATTTGTTTTCGGAATGCTGATATTTGGTATGTAGGATAGAGTGGGAGCTACTGATTATGGGGAGGTAGGATGGGTTAGGGTCAAGCGGCCCAGCTATATCCTGATTAGCGAAGCGATCGGCTGCTTCGTTGTTCTTAATCTCAATATATCCAGGGGACCACTTGATTATAATATTGTAGTGTTGTATTGCTTGATAGTATTTGTGGTATATTTATTGAAAAGAGGTAGTGGCGCTTCCTTGTATTCCCTAGATTACTGAGGTGCTATCAATGTATAACTATATTTATTCCTGATAAAAATAATCAATAATACTTAGAAGGTGTTTTAGTCCTTGTTATGCGCTAATCGCCTCAGTATCAAAAACATGCGACTGTTTGTGTATACAGTTGTAGCCACTATCAATCTATTGCTTGCCGTGGTAGATTGCAAAGCCGTACCCGTACCTAGAACAATAATAGGATAAATATTTGATATAATAAAGGCTTCAGAAAAAGTCTTCATTATAGCTATATTCTGAAGTATTGATAGATTATTAAGATAATTCATATTGAAAATTATATTCTTATTTTAAAGATTTGGAGTGAAAATTTTACGCGAATTTTTGTGTGAGTTTCGTGTTTAAAGCGCCGACGACGGATAGATTCTGGCAAAAAGTTGCTAAGCACAATACAATTGAGATCAAGACAACACTTGAAAACTTGGCATACATTCCCGTATCTTCCACTTGCTGGGTTTCCTCGCGCATCGCTAAGTCGCTCACATTGGCCACTATAATTTCATTTTCCGTGGAAGGGTTCGGAGACATTTCCTTGAAAACCAATCATACACTTGAGCGAGAGGTTTGGGAAGTAAACACAGGAGAGTACAGAAAGTGATTTTCGAACGGGAAAGAATTGCAGATGGTAACAACTCCGAACTTCTTCTGGTGTATATCGTAATCACGTCGCCTTCTTTTTGTACGAAGGTTGTATCAATTGTTCGGCATTCACAAGAACTACCAGGCTTGGCTTTGTTGAAAACCAAATCTTCCTCCACTCGTCACTGCTGACGGGTAATAAAGGGGGCAGGCCAACAGTTGGACATGCCAAATTGATGAAATCTACCAAATAAAACGATAAGAATCATCCAATAGAGAATGAAGAATTTATCGACTTTTGCTTCCTTAGGTAAACCCACTTTCAGGGGTTATCTAACCGAGATTATTAGGCTCTAAGCCACCTCCAGCCTAGCTTTATCGTCACAATGGAAATGTGGGGAACAACATGGCTGAATTAATGACATCTCATCTGGGATTCATTATGCCAAAAAACACGATTTAATAGACGAACTGGGTAGATTGGAAAGTTCCGGAGTTCGAGGGTTCTTCACAGCAATTCCAAGGTGAGAATGGTATGGTACGGGCAGATTCGAATCTATTAGATTCAGGAAGTTAACCAGCCAAAAATACGGAAGGATTCGACCCACGGAAAACAATAAGCCACCATGCCTCCCGATAGGCTATAAAATTCAATTCATCGTACCATATCTTCAATCTCTGGCTTGAGATCCAAACCCCGCAGTCATTCTCGGCGTGTTCCCCGCCACGGGTATTATATCATTTGCACTGAAAGATCACGAGTTATCGCTTTGGAAACCATTGTGCCACACTCCAGGAATATATAAATCGCAATGTTGCCCGAATGATTTATTTGTAGAAATCAAAGTTTCAGAAATGCCTCCTCTATCATCAATAATCTTTGCGGTTCAGGGCTGTTTCAATTTCCTGAACGGAGCTGCCCCTCTTTTATCTTCTACAGCCGCAAGGAAAAATGCCGAAATGCTGCTGACGGACTCGAAACACGCTATTCATGTTTTAGCTCTGTCATGTATGTCAATAGGGTAAGGAAATCGAAGCCCTCTTAGTTAATTTTGAATCTCGAAATTCTAGAGCTACGCTGATCATAGCTATACATAATAGCTCGCTCTACCTTGTCGCTGCTAAGAGAGGAGACAAGCTTGCCATGTGGTTGTCAGTTGTTGGACGGACGATTGCTGTTGGAATCTTTTGGGTTGACGCTGGACCGTGGAGAAAAGTCGCGGTGTTTGAAGGGTTATGTGCAGGTGTGCTTGCTGGAAGTTTGATTTGGGAGTCTCGAGATGGGAAACACGAGAAAAGGGATTGAAGTGAGGGACTCTGAAGGTGAAAAATATTCCCAATACCGAGATAAACAGCCACAATTTTCCTCTGGTGGCAGAAATGCAATGGAAGAATGTTCTCATTTCACTCTAAACGATACTATATCGAATTCGGTAGTTGATACCCTTTCACATCCAATAATTCATTTCAGTCGCGAGTTTTGGGATTACACGGATAATCAAATATAATGTTTCCGACCCGATAGCTACTCTATCGACATATTGGGCTCATATCAAATATGAGTTCTCTTCAGTTATGACTCGAGTATCAAAGCTGACGGTACTCTGTTTGCTGCGATTCTGTATTTTCGTGCGTTCTGTAATATTAAAGATCCTGATCAGGGCCACTGAGTATAGTATCGTAAAGTTCGACTTTGATCATTCTCATGGAAGCTCCTATCTCTTCCGTGCTGGGGACAAGCTCTCAGCAGAATCGTTCTCAAGTAATCACTCATGCATGGTCGGCTCGAGGTCTTCCGCAATCTCTATATGGCCGAGGCTTGGTGCGGACCGTCAGTATTTACTTTAAAATCACTCTTTCGCAATATCTTTGACTCGGTCCACTGGTCACTATAAAAGAATCTCATGAACGTCAGCTTTGTAGTCGCAAAGCGCACAGGCAAGTATTATTTCTTGTGAAGCGATTTCCAATGACCACTGTCAGCCTGTTTTGTTGCCTGCTTCGGCTTTTGCATCCTAGTCTTTTAAGTTGTTTTCCATTTCTTCCTGCACGAATATCATCATGATGTCATTTGCTGGATTACCCGGGCTGAAGATTTATTTCACACTTGCTACTGTATCAATGCTAAAACTTAAGCTTCGATAGATTTCTCAACATCTAGTTTGCAGTAGTTCTGGGATGAAGGACAGCTAGCATTATGTATGCACTATAGTAGAAGTATACTTTTCCAGAAAATTGAAGTAATATGCAATTTTATGTATTGATATTTAACTGAGACTGTCCTATTTCTGAGAATCATGCAATCCTGGCATTTCAACAGTCCAGCAGAACTTTCGGTGCATGGTGATCGCGGATATCTTACTGTCTACGAGAATCGTAGGATTTGGCGTAGGTAAGGCCATCGATGGAAGATCGGTCAGGGCTTACAGTAAGCTTCATGCGTATTCATGAGGCTCCCCTTCACTTGAGCCACCGTATTACATTTTCCCCTCTTTTATGGGCAAGGAGAGTAATGCCAACTGCTCCATATGCTTTCCTAGATGTTCTTTGAATGTCATGAGTCTCATGTACTTGTCCTTTGTTGCTTCGGCGATGTTCTTTTCCCAGTTGTCGCAGAACGGACACGCCGTAGCGGAAACATCATCCACTGGTTCCTCACCTTGTAACACCAACGCTCTGAGTTGCGATCCCTTGTCATTGATCTGATGCTCTGATCTTAAATGATCTTCGTAGGCTGGTGAAGATGAGAATGGAGTATGCTGACACATTTCGCACACCCACTCTCTACGGTGGTTGCAGAGCTCATGCGAAAACCATCCATCTAAACTACAGAACATCTTCAATTCGCATTCTTTGAACTTACAGATGTAGGGTCTAAGATCTCTGAATACATGTTCCCTATGTTCATGTAAGCAATCATGGCATCAAATAACAGTGGGAGATGGGCGTATATACTTCCATGCAGCACGATCCTTAGGTACCTGCTCCGTGCGACAATATGGGCATTGGAATGGAACACTAAACTGGATGGGAAAATTCTCAAATTCCATGAATGGATGTGATGGAACATTCAGCTTGTCCGCACATTCTCCAACAGATGTGGCCTCATCAGAACTTTGCGATCCCTGTGAGTCACCTGACTCTGATTCATCCTTTCGTGTCAGTGTAGATTTGTCAATCGAAATTGAGTCCTTTGTTAGAGCAGCTGTAACAGGTTCTTCTTCGGCGACTGCAATATTGTCGCAATTCCTTATTGATTCCTTAGGGTAATTTTCAATATATTTGAGATATCGACGTCGTCTTGTCAATGACTTTCCAAGACGGGTAATTAACCAATCATCAACGCCACTGGCAGATCCGTATTGTTCTTTTACGAGACAAATATCAACATTGGGATCGAACTCGGATTGATATAGGGTCGCTGCCTTGAGATAGTCGTCTGTACTCGAGATTATTTGAACAAGGTTAGAAACCTTGAACAATATTTTGTTTGAATTTTCCATTGCTTTTGACAGTTCTTGTAGTTCCGAGGTTTTTTCAGCCTCTATGGTGGTTCCTTCATCGTCAGAGTCGCTATATTCTTGTATGGTCCATGACTCATTCACTTTCTTTTGGGCGATGATCAACCAGGCTGGAGGTCATTAGCCAGATTCATATTAGCAACAGGCTTACGTACCTTCATAGAGCGACGTTTGGAGATTTCCCAGGGTTCTCATAACCATCTGTTTTATATCTGCACCATCGTTGAGGCTAAACTCGAGTTTCTTCCTCAACACAACATCTTGAAAGGTCGAAATACTGGAAGCCCATGCCTCAAACCGTGTGAATGTACCCTGAATAAGGAGTAGGTATGAGTCGCGGTCATATCCTTGACTATTGGCGTCGGAAAGGTTAAGATCTAGAAGTGCTTGGATGACGCATTCATAACGTGTCTTGCAATCCATACAACGAAAACAGATTTCTTCATTTTTGTCAAGCAACGGAGCTTGCATTACACTCTTCTCATCAGTTCTCTGCGATGACATGGTTTTTCTTTTTCCTGTTAAAGTCTTTATGATGAAATGTTGTGATATGATTCCAGAATGTGAGAAAGTTGTATTGTTGGGGATTTCAAAAGGCTTTAAGTACAACATACCTATTGTATAAACTTGTGACCTCGAAACACGCTAAGCCATTTTTAATCTATATTTCTGGTATAACAATTCCTATTCTAACAATTCACTCAATTATATATTCAGGAATTGTTTTATAAGAGGGGAAGTTTGCTTTGGAATAGTTAGGCTATCTTTGTGATAATGATAATATCTATAACAATCTTGGAACATCAATAAAACATGTTGGTTATTTGTTTCAATATGTTTGAATATGTTTGAATTTGCCTGAATTTGTTTGAATCAAACTAAGCTCAGACTGAACGAGTTTGTCCTAATTGCTCAGATTTGAAATTGAGATATAAACCAGAACACTTTCTTCTTTAAACCTTACATTCCTTCATTTTCTTCTCTATTACGAACAATAGAACTACTAGGAGCTAATAATTAAACATTATGTGAATGTATTTATTCAATACCCTAAAGCTATCCTGTCACAGCTTCAAGAAATCCAATTGTTTGATCTCATTTCTTTGATTATCGAAAATTTAAGACCTCTTTCTTGTCTCAGAACTTTGTTGTCTAGAAGATTTTGCACATTTCGAGAAACTATCCAACAAGAACATCGACATGTCTGGATTTGAGATTGCGGGAATTGTTCTAGGCGGGTTCCCTATTCTAATCATAGCTGTGGAGTCTTTTGATGAAACTTTCAAGCGTGTGACAATATGGAGGCAATTCCGTATATGTTTCCTGCAATTCATTGATGCTATCGATGTTGAAGAGCAATTGTTCAACGAACTACTTCGCCGGTTTCTACTCTCCGTGGACGTCCCTAGGGATGAGGTCCACCTTTTTCTTGAGGACAGAAGTTACGAGGGTTGGCACCGCGAAGAGCTCATTGCGATCTTCCATTTGCGTCTTGGTAAGCCTGGAGTCTTACGAAGGCTTCAAAAGCTTGATCAAGACAGTAGATTTACTCTTGATAGAGGTGAATAACCTGTTAGCGTCCAAAGATGGAAGGGTAAGATGATGTACTTTCCTTACACCCTGCTTATGACTCACAGTACATGAATGCTCTTCGTTTTTGTACTTCAATCTGTATTATTGGAAAACTTTTTGGGGCTTACGCTAACAATGGCTATAGATTGACTGGCAAGAAGAAAGACTAAGCGGGTTTGAATACCAGGTTAAACGGGTCCAGCATAGCTTTTCAAAAAGAGGCCCAAAGGCTTCCGTCGCGCTAGAGGAATGCAATCGAAAGCTAACCTCGTTGGATAAGTTGGAGACTATAGGATCGAGAAAAGACGATTTAGCAGAGGCAATTTTTTTCTCGCACATCAAAAAACACACTCAAAGTTTGCACAAGGCCATCAAAGACGGGTGGAGTTGTGAATGTATATCAGCTCATGAGGTTTCGATTCAGCTACAGAGCCGTACAAGTGCGGACTCCTCCATAATATTCAATCCATCATTCGAATATCCAGAAATATCAAAGACAGCTCTCTGCCCATCCGATGAACAACTTTCTCGCACATTTTCTAAGTGTCGAAAAGTTAAACCACCAGAAAAGCCCGCAGCATACTCGATAGTATTCTACCTGCCAGCCCTCAGCAACTTTCAGTAGCAGAAAATGTTCGCCAAAAGCTGCATCGAAATATTGAGTCGAAGCCTAACTCTACTTCTAACACACGAGCGTCCCAAGTAAAGAAATCTGGTTCCTCAGACTCACCGTCGTCATCCATCCAGGCATCTTCCACCGTGCTGAATGAAATTGAGATACATAACCTATGCGAAACTGTCTACAATTTTGATATCACCTATAATTCTTACTTAGGATACCTACCGGCTGATCATTTAGAGCGCCATGAATTTCGAGATAGTGATGATAATGTTACATCCCGGGCCTTCTATCGAGATAAATTCGTTAGCCTTGAAACTATTCTTTCCAAGCCCGATAAATTCTCTCCCCTCAACCGCTATGAACGATATAAAGTTGCATACATACTAGCTTCTCCATTATTACAGCTTCAGAATGCTCCTTGGCTTACTGGCAATCTGCAAAAGCGCCATATCCTCTTTCCATGCGATTGGAATAAGCACAAAGTTCTAATCGATCAGCCACATTTCTCCCACTCCTTCCTCTCCACAAAATACCAGTACACACCACCAGGACAAATCCCAAACCTTAAAAGTTCCACCGCCACCATCAAAAAATCACTCAACGATCTCGACATCGTACTACTCGAGCTATGTTTCGGGCAACGCATCGAGGAGCAATCGATCCGGCAAGATTTCCTCGTCGATGGAAAAGAGCATGCAAGCACAAACCATCTCACCGCTCTAGAATGGGCCGACGCGGTATATGAGGAAGAACCAGCATCGGGACATGTTATCAAATATTGCAGGTTTTTTATCTTTGATGGAAAGGCTGATTGGGATAATCTAAGTTTTACACAAGCTGTGTATGCAAGTGTTGTTGAGCCGTTGGAGAAGATAGTCGACAGCTGGCCAAATGCATCTTGAGCTCCCGAGGTAGGTCCCATATACAAATCACGTGTGTGGCATATCCTTTAGTACAGTAAGATGACAACCGAAAAGTTTTGTTGCACGTCTGTATCCGGCTCTTGTTCGGCTCTTGTCCGGCTCTCAAAAATGCTCCTAGTATTGAGAACTTGTTAGCCACGTGAGACTTCGTTACAGTAATTCAGCATTCCTACTTCAAACGAAGAGATCAGAAGGAATGAATACAACCTTTACCGCACATATGGCTTATATGTACTAGGTATGTACCTTACTAATCATTCAAGCTTACATGAAAGGGCTCCAAACATCATAGTCTACGTTTGATGTTTTTAATAAAGCATTTTCGAAGATCAAACTAATGGAACAGAATTAACCAAGAAACTATCGGGGCGACCATTCATAGACGGGAATTGTTTGTGTAGATCTCAGGACTGTCCTAGACGATCAGAGAGTTTATTATCTCTAGTTGCTTTGAAACTTGAGATCATGAATTCTCTTAAGATATCAAGTAGACTTTGAACAGGTTAAAAAGTTAAAATATCGACACGATTTAAATCTGCGCCAAGTCCTTCGATCAGAGCTTCATATGACCAACTTTCATACTAGGAGGCAAATCCTCCTCTTTAGTCCCCCAATCACTTTCCGTATCGCCTAGAAACAATTCCAACGTCTGTCCCTCCGTGAAGAATTCATGTCCACTGTGTTACGTCAAATCAGCATTACTTTCCAAGTCCCACACGATTGGGGCACAACTCACATCCAACTCTTATTCCAAACCACTCCGTCCACTTTCGCACTCTGTACAAAAACATTCCTCACACCTCCATCCCATCCAATGTTCTTGATCGTACTCTTCTTTCCATTTTCATTTGTGAAACTCAGAGATTCGAAAAAGGGCGGGATGATTAGATAGACATTCTGTCCTGGATTGGGAAACAATCCCATCATTGAAAATGCGGCAAAGGAAGCCATGGCGCCGGTATCATCGTTACCAGGTAATCCAGTGGTTGACGTATTAAAATAGGCGGGTATGTACATATGGGCACGGGATGCTGAGAGAGCAGGACGACCGGCGTACTAGCAAGGGGTTAGCGGCGCATGTAACTGATAGAAGGGGGAGACGAACGTGGTAAAGAAACACTGTCAAGAACGAAGGTTCATTTCCGATGTCCGTTAGACCGCTTGTATGCAAATAATCGAGACGAGCGATGAAGTTCTCTGGTCCACCAATCAGATCAATCAGAGTCGCGATATCATGCGGTACAAAACTAGTCAATTGTCAGTAAAGAATACGACACCAAGAGAGAAAATGCACACAATTGATACTCCCAAATACTATCTTCAAAAGTCTCCTGTGGATTACTTGTTAAACTGCAGAAGGAATCCAAAGGACTACAAAGTATCGGATCCTGGTACCCCCACGTCCCGTTCAAATATTTCGGCTGAAAGAATCCTGTAAATCCTGTGTCTATACCGTTAATAGACGAAGTTTGATCTTCTTTCCACAGATTTTGCCAATTTGTCGCGCGATGCAAATATTTAGTATATTCGGGTTTCCCTAAACCTCTCCCAAGGGTAGAGATACAGAAATCGTTATACGAATACTCTAACGTCCTAGAAATACTTCTCGAGTTCGTGCCGAAACCTAAGTAATCATAATCCAGGTAGGGTATGTAGCTTAGAGCTTTCCATGACATGAGACCACCACGGCCTTCGTTGGACCACTCTAGTGGCTCGTTTTCTGCATCGTTTACCACAGCTTCGTAAGCTAGTTCCCAATCTATGCCTGTGAGATTCTTTACGTATGCATCGGAGATAACATTGTCGGCATTTGAACCACCTTGAGTAAACCCTTTACAGAGACTCATACGACAATCTGGAAGCCACCCAACGTTCTGGAAGGTATCGAGGAGACTATGGATCATTTCTGATAGAGCAGATGGATCGATGATAGTGAGAAATGGGAGCTGAGATCTGAATGCATCCCATATACTGTGAAAACATTAGTACTTCTTACTCAACCCAAATAACCTAAAGTCTTTACCAGTAGAAAGAATCAAAGTATGGTTCGCTACTTTCCCATAAGGGATTCTCCCCCGTATAATTTTGCGGGGACATCATAGTCCTATAAATTGCACTATAGAAGTTGGTTAATAGTGAAGTATCACTACCGTTGCCAGGCTCTATGGTCACAACACTCAGTTTCTTCCTCCATACCTTCTCAGCCGTCTTCTTGAGCCTAGCAAAGTCCCAATCAGGAATTTCATTTTCTGCATTCTGACAAGCTTTGTCCGAGCTAATGAGACTAACGCCCACTCTAGCGCTAATAGTTCTATCAGTTGATGCTTGAAAGCGAACAAACCCTCCAGCTTGAATGTAGAAAAGATTTATGCCTCTCGTGACGAATAATTCCTTTGGTTGTGTTCCTGCTCTATTGTTGACCCATATTCCAGTGTCCAGGATATTTGCCCCGGAAAAATCAACGCAAACGTATGACATGTATGAACCACCACCGAAACTTGGAATGAAAGTCCCGTTCGCTTTGATACGCCCATCGTCAGCCACGCTAATGGTTGCGTTCTGTCTACTGGCACTCAAATCCGTCAGATCCATAAGAATGAGCGGGCTTAAAGCCGTCCCATTCGAAGACTTCTCTACAGGAAAATTGAAGTGATAAAGAGCAGCATGCTCTGAAACAGTCATCTCTGCATGAATGCCATTTGTTAGATTTAATCCAAAATATCCCGGCGTGGCCACCACAGAATTCAACACATATGGCGTAGCTCGATCTGTGATTAAGAATTTGCAATTGTCAACCCCGTTATCGGGACAGTACGATGGAAATAAGGGGAAGTTGCCCAGGGAAGGATTTCCTCCTGTGCCAGAATCGTGCATATGTGAGAATCCAGTCACATTGCTGCCATCCGTTGAGAATCCAGCGGTGTTTTGACCATTAACATCGGCAACCGCTTTAGCCATTCCATATGGAAGAGTAGCACCGGCAAAAACATTTCCACCATTGTCAGTGCCGATGAGTTGGTTGACATACTGGAGCAGGTCAAATGTACTCGAAGTTAATGTTGTATTGATGGTGCTCCATTGAGCTATTGCAGGAGATGACAGTAAGAGGGCAATAGAAGCTTCCAAGTATTTCTTAGGTTTCATATTGAAGAACAACGACAAATGATAAGGTAGGCGTTCATAAAACTGTTGGTAAACGGGTGAAGACATGCCACTGTTATAAAGCTCAAATACTTGTTTTCAACGCGGGGTTCTCAACAACCACGTTCGTATCCTTGATGCAGTGCTACATTAATCAATGCGAGAGCCTAGCAAGTGCATTGTGATATCAAGACCTTCCAAAAATGGCAGGAATGACGAGAATCTAAGATCATCATTTGGATTTCAGGTGTAGCGTTTGACATGGATTGGCACGCGTCTGACATGTGATGTGTACAAGTAATGATGCATCGAGAATGTGGTTTCATTCCCAGGGATAGCAAGAAAGGCTTTAATTGATTCCTAGGAATATGGGAATTGATTCGATAGCAACTCAGACAGTAGCATTGAATTTGAATGTTAGCATCTAATCGCGTTCAAAAGGGATGCATGGCTCTAACTTAATGTTTTAGAGTCTGAGAAAATCATCATACCGAGGTTTTGCTGTAAGTTTTTATTTCTTCAATATTAGGTTTATATGTAGCAACCTATTTCATTGATATCACTATCCGAGAGTAAAGTATGATTTGCTGTTCTAATGCTGAGTAAAAAATGGAGAGTTACGGCTTCATTTTTCATTGATTGAGAGAAGATAAAGGGAGAAAGATATAAAAGAGGAGGAAAAGCAAGAGAGAAAGAATGAAAAGTTAGGTTCTAAAACAAGGTACGTCATAAATGCAAACTAGAATATTTAAAGAGCACAAAACTCCCCATCTGCTTGTAGGTACTCTGTATAGATTCATTGCTCCAAAGGAATCTCGAGAGCCATGTCATGGCACTCACAATGTTAACTCATGTATTGCCCAGGTGAGCTCTTCATATTGCAACCAAAACCCGTACTTGATTCAAACATTCTCCAGAATCAATTGCGGGGCAATCCTTATGCATTTTGAACCTAACTGTTTAACATCTCAAACCGAGAATTATATATTTGAAGTCGACATGATATCCTCATTATTAAGTCCGTCGATTCAGATAAATCCATCAGTGCTTTGATATTCTATCAAGTGATTGTCTTAAATCGTTTTAAAGTTTCGACCTGCAAGTTATTAGAATGTTTGAGATCCTATGATATTGAAACGTCACAAATATCGAGTCTATCGAGTCTATCGGTCAAGAGTTTGAACATTGTCATATTTATGGATTTCTCTCCATTAAAGAAATCCATTAAGAGTCGCACAGAGATGGGGATACGAACTACGGGATATGAGCTGGGAAGTACAGGGCATACAATACAATCAAAGTACCTATTGATGTGACATGAGACTACCCGATGCCAACTGCGGAAAATCGCTTTCAACAAGTCAAAGACTGATGAATTTACAAAACTTTGTAGGCATTTTCAATACCAATGGAGCGAAAGTTAAGGAAAGGCACAGGTTCAAAGCTTGGATTGATGAGATTCAAAATGATACTTCTTTCACGTCCACGTTAACCGTAATAACAAATGGGGTATAATGAAAAGCAAAGTGCTTTAGGACGAGCTTTTATTTATATGTGATACACCATATAGCCCAAACCCCGTAAAGATTTCCCATTCCCAGACCATGATGTAAATAATTTACTCGTCATCTTCTTCCTCATCGGCCTCAACGGTGGTTTGTGCGATACGGTCCAAATCACGTTGTCCGGATTGAGTGATACGACGACCTCCCTTCTCCTCATCTTGCTCCAAAACACCGATCTTCTCGAGGGATTGCAAAACGTGACGGTCGACAGATCCGGAGGCGTTAACGTGGTGGGATGGTCTGGAACCACGGTTCTTGGTTGAACCGTGGACCTTGGTGAGACGGCCAACACCGACGGTTTTGCGGAGGTAGATGTGACGGGCGTTGGCAGCAGCACGAACGTAGTACCAGTCAATAGATTGAGGTGGGAGCTCGTTGGATGCGCTGGTCTTGACGGTATCAACCCAACCTGCAGAAGAAAGTATCTTCGTTAGCAATTTGTAAATATCGAGCGCATGTCTGCGCAAATGTGGAAACCAAGGATGGAGATGCATAAATTAGTACGTACCTGGAATTGGGAGCTTTCCTTGTCTCTTCAAGAAAGCAGCATATGCATCAATGAACTTTTGAGCCTGAATTAACCCGTCGAATCAGCATAATTCCGTCAGCGGAGATCTTTCGACCCCCTCACACCTGCTCATTTATCGACGAGAGAAGGTAGTTTGCGAAGTTTTCAAGATTGATCAAATGGGTTGATGTAAATGATTGGAATTTCAATTCGCTGTCGCAAATCGAGTTCTCAAGTTCATTCCTCTCCAATTTCACAGCTTGCAGAATTGTGTATACTTACGTCAACATCGCGAACAGTGACACCACCCATTTTTGCGGTATTTGGTAATATGTTCGAAGGGTTTGTCGATGAAGTTCTTTGGGCGGAATGGAAATTGTCGTGGTTCGAAGTTTCAAAAAAGAGATGTTGAAAATGAAAATTATCCAAAGTGCGGGCGACAGAATTACGCGAGGGGAGACTTTACTAAAAATAGACTAGTGTCTGAATATCGGACTTTTCTCTCTCGGCTTCCCGAATCCCGATCCCGTCTCTCGTATGGACTTTGCTATGTCAAGGTTATCCGAATCACCCGAGCCGGAAACAATAATATAGAGTTCGATAAAAAATGAAGCTTAATTAATTAAATTTTGATAAGAAGAACTCGATGTTGCATTAACCTCAATCTTAATATATAAACTTTAAAGGTTGGTTTGAACGATCAGATCAAATCCTGTCGTATCTGAGACACAAATTGCGATATCATGCCATCTAGAATCTAGAACGGGTTCGATATCTTTGCCAATATTATTCGTTCAATATTTTGGCATGAACTGATGCTTCAAGATGTACAAGTTGTATGGCGTCCTAAAACCCTATACAATCATTGCCCAGTGCCAGATGCAATGGCATTTACTCTATCAACGAGCAATCGAACTTCCGAACCATTGTCTAATTCAAAGAACGGCATCGAATCTGGTCAACGTCCATATCCAACTATGATTTTCAGAAGCCCATGTTTCAAAGTGTTCATGAACATCGAATCTCTGAAATCTACCGCGTAAGTTGTGTTATGTTTAAAGACAAATTATTTGCCATCATGTTGTTACCAAAAAAAGAATGAGTTATAATTATCATACCCGTTGTTTTGACATAAGTTTATATCTATCCATAGCTAATGGATTCACCAGCCCATGAACTAGCTACAAGTGACAGCTCTTATCAATATTTATATCCTAATGTCTCGTTGAGCATTTTGAAACGTTTCACCTGTCGGAGAGTGAGAAAAAGAATCTTTAAGTTACGTTATGATGTAGTCAGTGCATAGAATATTTTATATGTATACAGTGTCCAAAAGATCTAAAAACATTCGTTGAAGGGGAAATTATGTACAAAGTTCCTTCGCATCCATTTAGATGCAATTCCTTTAAGGCACTATTCTGTTTTCTGGAAATATTCGCATGTCTTATATCCTCATCCAAGGATTTATTTAAGCGATACCGAGTAGGCAGTCGTCTTGAAGACAGCATTGCTTCCTATTTTACGTTAGTTTGTCCCCGAATCAGATGAGTTAGGGGGTGAACTTACCAGTGAATGGTTCGGTACCAGCTTGAATCGTCGTGAGATATTGGCTGGCTGGGTATCCTTGGCTGGAGGTCAAGTATGTAAGGAATGTCTTCAAGTCACCAGAGAAGCTATTGACTGTGCTGGAAGCGACGAAGGAATAGACTCTGGTTGCACCGTTGAGTCCAGAGTAGAGTTTCCATGACACTCCAGCGATTGTTGGGGTTGCAACGGGTGACCCGGTAGCTGAAATTGGTCCTGCACCACCCTAAAAGTCGTTAGTTTCCGCAACCAAATCAAAGTAAGAGAAAATGAAATGGTAATGGAAAACTCACAAGAGCACTAAGCCAGATCATGATCTCATAGTTCGCGCTGCCAGTACCAGTAGTTGAGGAGAACAAATCGTAGGAAACGTCAGCCACGATGTTAGTGCCAGTATAGCTAGAAGGGTTTATGATCAGCTAGGTTCATTGAACAGATATGAAGTAACTAACCTCCATTTCCAAGTAGTTGGGATGGTCGAGATAGCAGAAACCTGCTTAGCTGCCATATTAAGCCCTACATTTGCATAAGACTTGACTTGGGAAGACCCTCCTGCCCATGACCAACTAGTGGACCAGACAAGAGAATTGCTCGTGTCTGAAGTGACAGTTGAGCATTGAGAACCAGTAAAACCGGTTATATTCCAGAGATTTTGGAAGACGGTATAAGTGCCAGTTGCAACGGTATCCCATTGGCCACAGATTGTTGTAGCTCGCTTCTCAAGAGTAGGAGTAGGAGTAGGAGAGGCAACAGCAACTGTTGCCAAGACTAAAGAAACCAAGGACTGGGTGAACTTCATGGTGATAGGAGTGAAAGGTAAGAGAGTTAGAAGTGCGTTGAATGTTGAATGAAGGGAACGGAGAGCGAGCAAGGCTCATATTTATATAGAATCCATTACAAGTATCATGGTACATGCGCTCACTCGTGGAAACATTGAGCGGAATAATAGGGGATGTTGCCCAGGTAGACCCTGCGCTCAGCAGATTGACCAAGCCTAAGAGAATCGCAATATACAGCTATCTGCACGAGGACAAAGATTCTATTGTGGTACAGCTTCGGTGCCTAAGGACCTTTGAATAAGCTCCCTCGCTCCCTGATTTACGAAGTATATCTAGGGTTGTTTGTGGCTGCTTGACAGCCAAGATGCTCTACCCACTTTTTTTGCTAATGAACATCTGAAATTAGGCGATTTGTAATTATACAAAGTACAATAATGATCAAGAAATCATAATATAAAAAAAGATAACACTAAAATTAAAAATAGAACCCCCGGATAATTCCTTGAAGACTGACTGACCCATTTAACATCTATTCCATTCACTTAAGTGGTTGAACATCACATAATATCTTAGCATAATAAATTACAATGACCAAAAAGCAATAGACTATACAATTATAGAATTCGCTCAACTTAAATTGAGTTATGCATTAAACTATTAAACTTTTAATATGAAAAAATCTTCTTCGGAGGAAAACAAAAGTAGAAGAGTCAAAAAGGTTATTCAGTTCACTAACCATTTGATGTCCGTTAAAATGGGTCTCATTCGGCATCCAGGGACCAGAGGCTTGAAGCCGCACTTTGGCAATTCTGGCTAATATCACAGGAAACGTGGATAAAGTCGTACAACCTTGACATTTACTAGGGAACAGATCTCATGACTTACCCCGGATTCTTCAAGAGAGGCGAATAGTGAAGATTATGCCTAAATTGGACTGACGTCTATGATGATGAATGATTCCTTCGTGGTAAAGTTTCTCCATGTCTGACAACTGCAGTAGTGCAAGGATATGAGACGACCCATTCTCGAATCCTTACTTACTCGAGAGAGCTTGATTTAGCACAAAAAATACATCTCAATGTTCACATATTCTGGTAAGCTGCACTACTAGAGCTTCTCAACGAAACATAATTCCATCCTGCCTGTCAAGCGATGTTCGCAGATCATGAACTCAGCGCGAAGGTAACCCGAAATATGTCCTCCAATAACAATTTCCAAAAGAAGTTGTGCACTCGGGACCATGCTTAGGTTAATTTCATAATTCTCTTCTTTGCTGTAGATCAGTTGTGCGGTAGATGATCTGTTTAACTCATACGGTATTGTGCTCGAAATTGGAGTGTGATGCTTTCAGGCGTTCAGTTGATCCAAAATTTAGACGATTGCGAGGGTTTGTTGAATTGCAAAAGATCAGAATCCGACTTGCATCATATGTGAAGCACCAGACAAATGGTGGAAATGTAGAAGAATACTTTTCAGCTCAAAGAAATATCGACTTAATATTACCTGACAGGAACCTACAAAGGGACAACTATAGTTACATCCAACGTATTGTAGTATGTAGTATGATAACATGACGCCAATTGCCTTTTAACTCGCTGCACTCGAAACTTGGTGTAGGATGATGAATGTTGATTTGGGTAATAGTGACGATCCATGATATTAGGATTCGAATGTGCTCTGTTGAGTTTTCATTGAACAAAGAACGTGAATGTGGCATGAAAAGGCGGTGGGGGTACTCTTGATCAGGTGACATAACCTTATTCACACGCTTGGGACTCTAGCGGCTCTGGTCTCCACACCTCACCCCAACTTCCCCTCGAGGAAATCATCAAATTCGATATCACATTGCATCATAGAATCGCGATAATTTTCCTTTCATATCTTCATAATTGGAAACATAGAAGAGAGTCGCGTCTCTGACTACATCAAATTGCTCGAGAAAAACTGTCGATTGTATTAGATGAAAAAGATTAACGAATCATCGATATCGCGCAGAGTACAGTGACCATTGCGACAAGTTGAATAATTTAGCAAAAGTACATCTTGCTGAGGTTGCAACATCAACTATGGCGCCTGCGGCATCGGTCGCTCAGGCGACTAACAAAGTCAAACGGCCTATGTCTATTCAAACAAACGGCATCCAATCATCGACTTCGTCTCCGTCCCCATCAATGTCCGCTGGAAGACTACCATCCGGCTCCAAAAATTTCCAAAACTCAACTACAACAAATGGCGCTGGAAACTCGTCGGGAGCTCGATCTGCGAATCGAAATCGCTCGGGGCACACACTTGGTCGAGGAATCAAGAATAATAGTGCAGGTATGAGATCTGGCAGTGTTGCAGAGGAATTCGTTATACAACAAGTTGCGCAATCACAACCATATGGTAAACCTCTTCTTACATTCAGTGGCTCATACATATACTAAAACCTCCTAGTCAAAAACTGAGCACTACATTCTTCATAAATACCGCAAAAGCCCCCCCTCCCTGATCATCCACCTTTACGCGACGCACTTCCGATTCGATCAACAACAAAACAGTTTTTCTTATACTTCTCCAATGAGAGTACTCCTGGATCACCTCAGACAGAAAACCATACCTCATGAGTTGGTGGATTATTTTATACTGAACGAAGTAGCTTTCTACGAAGGTTGCATGATTGTCCAGATCCTCGATCACAAATCTGTTGCCCCCCAACAACCCGCATCTCAACCGAAGGAGGGAAGCAAGGAAGGCGTTTCGATTCATACTCTCAGTAGTTATATTACACCGTCCCCATATGCGTCGTACCCTAGACCCGACCTAGAAAAAAGTAGATCGTCAAAAGAACAAAGTAACGATGGCCCCACGAAATCAAGGACATCTGCTCAGCAAGATAAGGAGAATATGCCTGCGCCGGGCACCTCGAACGATTCCCAGAAAAATAAAACAGTCCCTGCACCAGCAAAACTCAAAGTGACAACGTGCGTGCTCTTTCCAACACCAATTAGTACCTATGTCGAAATTGCTCGTAATTCTACTGCACCTCATACACCAGATATGGACAAGCGCCAAGAACGTTCCGAAGGAAGTGCATCAGCTACATTAGCGCAACCACCTACACCACTTGGAACTGTCCCACCAACTCCCGGCTTAAATATGCCACCAGCCGCGAAAAGATTGAAAATGGCTAAATCTGAGTTTAATTGCGGCAACATATACGCAGCAGAAGCTCAGATTATCCTAGCCACTACAGCTCCCTTGGCTCTTGAGCCTGCAAACAGCGCAACAGAATGTTCACGACTATTAGAATCATTAGCTCACCCTATGCACTTAGAGAAGCCTCCTCAGCCCAAGTCCCGTAAAAGAACAGTCGCAGAAATGGCTGCTGATGAAGCGCTTGCCGCAGATGAACAACGCTATATGCTCATTTTGGACGAACAACGTTTTGCAACTGTTGCCCGGGGCGCCGGAGGTATCAATGTTGCTGATGGTGCTGGCCAGGCTGGTGGTGGATTCGAAGCCCGCTTTGAGAAATTTAATGCTCTCACCAATATCAGAAAGGATATCGAAGACAAGAAAGCCTTGAAGAAGGCAGCAGAAGCAGAGGCCCAGCGAAAGTCTAAGGTAGAGGAAGAGATTCAAAGGAAACAGGAGTTAGCTGAAGCTCGACAAAAGGAGATAGAAAGACGTCAACTTTTGGCAAGACAACAGGCACAGCAACAAGAAGCTCAACGACGTGCCGTAGCTCAACAGCAACAGCAGCAGCAGCATCCGCAGGCTTTGCAGGGTATGCCTCCTCAAACACAAGGCCCCCATGCACATCCATCTCAACCCAATGGAATTGTTTCAAATGGTATGCAGGCGCAACGGTTCCACCCTCATCAAGGTACCCAGGCCCAAATGTCTTCACCAATCGTTCGGAATGGAACTCCGCACAGCCAGGCATCGCCGACAGTCAATAACGGTATTGGCAATAACCCAATGCAACACTCTACGTCGAGCATGGGTGGCAGCCCTCCTCGTCCAGGTTCTGTTGTTCACCAAAATCATCCTGCACCCATTGCAGCTCATGGCATGGTGGCTCAAAGAAGCCAGCAAAGCCATGCAGGAACACCTCGTATGCATAATGCGACTCCTAACATGCAATCCACTCCTTTGAACCGAGGACTCACACCAAGGATGAGCCAAGGGAGCCCACTGCAAGGCGTGATGGCCCAAGCACCTGGAATGGGCCAGATTGGAATGAACTCGGCTCAAATGCATGTTCAAGGTATAAATAGCATGTCGCCCGTCGAAACGCAACAATATTTGATGGCGTTACGAGCTCAACAACAGCAGCAGATGCAAGCTCAAAATATGAGAGTAATGCCTAATGGACAGCAATTGACTCCTCATCAAATAATGCAGCACCAACAAATGAGGCAAATGCAGATGCAAGCGAATGCTAATAACCCAAACCATCAATTAGCTCAAGGTTATCAAAACCAATTAGCTGCTATGCGACAAGCTGGTATGCCTCAGAATATGAACATGAATCAACAATTCATGGGAAATAATATGAACATGCAAAATATGCAGGGCATGGCATTACAGCAGCAAATGCAACAACAGCAGCAACAACAACAACAATTACAAATGCAGCAACAGCAGCAGCAACAACAACACCCCCAACAGCAGCAACCAATGAATCCACAGACCGCCATGGCACAACAATATATGCACGCCAACCCGATGCAAACACATCAGCAGATGGCCGCTGTATATAAGCAACTTTACAGTAGAGAGATGGCATCTGGCGCACATCCTCAAGGCCTATCAGACCTTCTGAAGAAGAAATTACAAATGCAAGCCCAGAACATAGTACTCCAAAACTTTAAAGCGAAGATGCAAGCAGGCGGGCAGCAAGGTTTCCCTCCAGGTATGCAGATGCAAAATGGTATGGGTATGGGAAGACAACCAGGCATGTAGGAGGTGTATTATACAAGTGTAATATTATGGGTAAATTCGCATTTGACCTAATCAAGGAGTTTGAGTTAGGTGCAGAAGGGGGAATACTTTGGCTTGGGCAAGGCGCATTTTAGGCATGATTATCACGGGGCACACGATTGTATATATTACTCTGGTTCGAAGATTGGAAAGAATAAGGCGACACAGGGGGATTGGCTAGGTTCGATAAAGGATTGGCGCAGCTGTCCACGGCTATTCCAGGAATTCGGAGGTTATATGGACAGTTATCTAGGTACTACTAGAACATTAAGATAGTTTGTGACTCACTATTTAAAACATTCAACGCCTTCATAAAAACCATAAGCTTTCTTTCCGAATTAATTCCCATCCTGTTATACATGAAGACATTACATATGTCTGATCCAAATAATGCAATACTTGTATGTTGAGCTCATTTCACAGATCACTTTTTTGTGCCTCTCTATGTTCTTTCTCCATCCTCCTCCATTCATCATCACTTCCTGTCCATTTGGGTTCTTCCACACAAAATGCTTCTCCCCATTCTAATCTCTGCTCTCTTCCCTTCCAGACATCCTCACTGCTCTTCCCCAACTCCCTATTTTTATCACTCGGATCTCCATATTTTTTCTTCTCCTTCTCAATCCATCGTGCCTTAATCAGTTTAGCCTTCTCATTATCGGCATATGTTCTCGTTTTCATACAAAACCAGAAGTCAGACCATGACTCACTACAATCTCGTGCAGAGCCATATCGATATAAATTATTGAACTGGCCGCCGAAAGACTGGCAATAGAATGCTGCATCGAAGGCTGTGCGACAGGACATGGTTGTGGGAAGGAGTTGGATAGAGAGCGGTTCCGAAGAATCACTTTGAGGAGGGGCTTGAGTAGAGGGTTGAGAATGGGAAGGCTCTGGTGGAGGTATCCGGGGTACGCGGTTATATTTTGTACTAGAAGGATGGGTGTCGGCCTCCAATTCCTGGAGAAAGGAATTCAGTTCTTGTTCTGCAATTTCATCGCGAGAGAGAGTTTTCGTTTGCGGTTTGGGGGTGGAAGATTGGGGAGATGAGACTGGATCGTTTGAATTTGAGGAAGCTGATTTCTCCGCAGAGGGAGCAGAAGATGAAAACCAGCCCATTCTGTAGGTTGTTGTCGTTGGAAATTTGTCTTTTGAGGACTACGAGGCTGAAGCTTGTGGATCTTGAAAACAAAATTCAAACACGCGGGGAAATTCCTACCGATTTTCACGTGACAAGGCTGTCAGTTCTTTTCGAGGTATGGCGACACTGCTTCCCGTCTTTTGTTTGGCTTGGTTTGAGCCTTCTTCCAACTAACGCTCGAGGGAATTTCGTTTCTTTCTTTCGAGTTCTGTCCCTAAATAAATGGTACGACAAATCATGAAGGTATACTTTCAGAGGTAGGCGCAACTATGAACAGGCGCATCTTGTTCAACCCTACGAGCGTGCCGGCGTTACGTACCCCGCGCCCTCCTATGCCTCAAACGCGTGCTTTTGGCAATGCCGGGAATTTTGCTAGAGTCGGCCTGAAAGGACTGAAGTATGATAGATCGAAGGGCATAAAAGGTGTGAGGAGAGAGAGTACGCAGATTGGGGAGAATGAAAGTGGGCATATTACTGCTGGAACTAATGAGGGTATCCTATTCTTGGATAGTGAGTTCTCATACTTCTTGATGGGTTCATAAGTTCAAAACAGCTTGCTGATGTACTTTTCCAAAGACATTTTTCCAATAAAGCTCGGATGGCTTCTTCGAATATCTTGGTATGGAAGAATGGATTCTGCTCTACCAGACATTCTTTATCGGTTCAATAATAAAGTATTTTCCAAATACGATCCTCTGAGCTTAGTGGAGCGTGCGATACCCTCCAGCGTCCCCTTAAAAGTAACCGAGATTCTACCTCGACTTAAAGAGGGGGGCGCATTCATCAAGTTCTCACACGATCGCAGCATAACGGCTCAGGAGATAGAAGGGCTTATCTCAGGATATCTGAAGGAGAAGCCAATCAAGCCTTGGTTCAACCCCTTTCGACAAATGCGGGCAAAACTTGTACGTGGAAAACCTTGGCTCGAGGATTTGTACAGATTCCCAAGCACTCGAATCCGTGTTGAATTTGTGCCTTCTACCCCTGGCGGCGAAGTAGCCGAACTTTCACAAGAGGTTATTTACAGCTTGTTCCGGAAATATGGAAAAATTGCAGAGATCTCTTCGCAGCCTTCGGATTCCAAAGTTCTACCAAAGTTTGCTATGCTTGATTTTGCTAATATAAGGCACTCGATCATGGCTAGAAATTGCTTACATGGCTTAAAAGTCACTGAGGAACTGGGTGGTGGAAAGTCTGGCACCATACTTCGACTGTCATTTGAGGCTAAGATGCAAGCCCATCATGTAAGAGAATGGCTTACCAGTCACCCACGTGTCGTTATTCCAGCTGTAGCCGCAATTCTTGCTACTGTAACCGTCGCGGTCTTTGATCCAATTCGAACCTTTTTCATCAAGGCACATATCGATCATGCTTTCAGTCTGAAGGACAATAAGATCTATGCATGGTTCGCAAGTCAAGCAAAGGACGTTTTCTCTTTCCGTGTGCACAAAGCAGAAGAAGCAAGCCTTAGTGCCATTTGGGATGATAGAAAGCAAGCTATTGAAGATTTACAAACTTGGCTTATGGAGACTGCCGATACTTTTATCGTTGTACAAGGTCCAAGAGGATCAGGCAAGAAAGAGCTAATCATTGATCAAGCGCTTAAAGGTCGACCAAATACCTTACTTATAGATTGCAAACCTATTCAGGAAGCAAGGGGCGACTCGGCCACCATTGCGGCAGCTGCTGCCACCGTTGGATATCGTCCGGTCTTCTCCTGGATGAACAGTTTCAGCAGTTTGATCGATTTGGCTGCACAGGGTACAATTGGCGTTAAATCTGGATTTTCAGAAACCTTGGACTCACAGCTTGCCAAAATTTGGCAAAACACTGCAACTGCTCTAAAACAGGTGGCTTTACAAAACCGAAAGAAAGATGACAAGGACGCTAATTTGGCTGACGATGATTGGCTTGAAGCACATCCAGAGCACAGGCCTGTGGTCGTCATTGACAATTTTCTACACAAGAATGAAGACAGTAGCATCGTTTACGACAAGATCTCGGAATGGGCAGCTGGTCTCACTACTTCTAATATTGCTCATGTCATTTTCTTAACAAACGATATCTCTTACTCTAAGTCCTTGAGTAAAGCGCTTCCAGATCGAGTTTTCAGGCAGATAGCGCTTGGTGATATCACACCTCAAGTAGCCAAGAAATTCGTCATCAGTCATTTAGAAAACGATCCAGAAAACCCTAAAGACAAGACGGAGAAGCTTTCGGAATCTCAACGTCGAGAAGATCTTTCAGAACTGGATGAGTGCATCGAAGTCCTAGGTGGCCGATTGACCGATCTAGAATTCTTGGCACGTCGATTGAAAACTGGACAAACTCCGAAACGCGCCGTGGCTGAGATTGTCGAGCAAAGCGCTTCAGAGATCATGAAAATGTATCTATTATCTGCTGAGAAGGGAGATCGGAAATGGTCAGTCGAACAAGCATGGTACCTGGTCAACTCTCTTGCTGAGAACGATACTCTACGATATAACCAGGTCTTACTCTCTGATACATTTAAATCATCCCTTACATCATCGGCATCGAACGGAGAAAATGTTCTCGAAGCACTCTCCGCAGCGGAATTGATCACGATCAAGACCTTCAAAGGTCGTCCACAAAGTATCAAAGCTGGGAAGCCAGTATATCAAGCTGCCTTCAAGATGTTAAGCGAAGATCGTGTTTTACGAAGCAGACTTGATTTGGCAGTTCTTACCGAGCTAACTAAGATTGAAACGAAGAGTATTGATAAGTATGAGAATGAATTAGTCATGCTCGGTACTTTACCTAAGCAGCCTCATGAGGTTGGTCCTCGTATCCAATATATATTGGACAAATTAGCGGCGAGTCAAAGAAAGGTTGAAGCTTGGGAAAAGGAAATGGGATCTTTGAAGAAGGTTTTGATGGTCGAATATTGAGATAAAAGAGCATTATATTTAGCATATACCCAACTCAATTAATGTATAAGTATGTCAATTGCAATATGAATTCTGGTCTAATATCCCAGTGGCGAGTTAGACTATGAAATATTGTAACGTTTGAGCCAGCGGTCTATAGCTCGCTCATTTAAGTGACTATCCGCGACATCGCATGCATTTCAAATATGTCCTTCATACTCAACTTCTCCCTACAGAACTAGGCGCTGATAATGCTACCTAGGTATTTCCAACTTGATAATCCGGAAGTAGCCGATTAAAGCCTACCGTACTAGTTACATAGTTGAACATTTGTATTGTTGCTCCATTCCTTCAAATCACTGTGCTTGAATTTGATTCACTGGTTTGAGATCACCTCAAAAATAAAAGATCAATTAAGGGCATTTTTTGAGAGTTCTTTGTCAGATCTACTCCATTAGAAATTATTGAATGCGTTTTGACCCACAATTTCAAAAATTTCCATCACAATGGTTGTCATCATACCTGTAATGTGATTTGAAACCGAGCTTGGATTGGAAACTGTTAGATATGTGTAGGCAGAGAATATGGCTACTGGTGATGGTACTAAATTCACATAGAACTTTGACTGGCTACAACCTGTTATTCACCTAAACGGTCATACCACTTATGTAACTGCAATACAAGCAACAAGTGAACACTACTAGCGCGCCTTTAGCGAGGAACTTTGCATTTGTATTCTTCCTCCTTTCCTTTAAAGTCGCCCTTCTTCTCAGTCTAGAATAACTTAAATCAACTCTTTACAATACACAAACATTCGAAGATTTCAAACAAACATTCAAAGACTCCAAACACACAATTCATTCTATCTTAAAACAACAGCAATGGCTTTCCAAGTCAAATTCTTCGTCGCCTTGTGCTTCATTCTCATCAACGTTTTGGTTAATGTCCAAGGCTACGAATTTACAATTGGTCCTCATGCTGATGTTGATATCACAAAGGTAAGCTAAAACCTAGCTCATTTATCATTTGAGCTAGCTAACAAACCTAGTTTGAGGCCACACTCACTGTCCCTCCATTCTCTAAAGTCGGCATACACAAAATCGGAGCAGGTTGCACCAATCAAACTCACAGTTATGCTCATGAGAATCGTCTCAGCGATCATAACCCCGGTAAATGGGAAGTGGATATGATGCAGTATGTATTTCTGACATTGCAAATGACATTAGGAAGCTAACTGGTAGCTTCATAGTGGCAATGGTGGTATTGCCACAGACAACAACATTTTGCCAGGCGATAAGATTTACAATACTTTTGAGTACAACACTGGAACTCATGCTACTATCAACAATGTCACTATCGTACCTGGTTCCCAAAGCATCAACGCCGGTCAGAAGACAAGAACAAAGATTGACGTAGTAAATATTCGTAAGTGTCCTTGAAAGGTTTGCTAGCAGTACTAATTTGTAAACAGCACAAGAGGTTCCCACTGCTGGAAAGTTGAACGTTGTAAGTTTGATTAGATCCTGTTTTCTTCAGATGACCAGCTACTAACTTAATACCACAGGTCAGACTTTACTTCCGTCCAAGTGCTGGCGCTGTTTGGGATGTTGGACCAATTGTCTGGGAGAATGTTATCATCACTTCTCGAACAACTGACTCTTCGTGGTGCAGTGACAGGTAAGCTCTTTGATCCCTATATTCACGATTCGGGACTAACGTATCGATAATCTAGTTGGAAAATCAGTGATGATCTTAGTATTGCAGGTGGTAACAAGTTTTGGGGAGAAGGGGACCAAACAATGTGCCAGTATGATCGTATGACATGGGAACCTAAGAAAGGTAATTGATCCATGGGTAGGAGTATGGTACACAATATGGTGAAGATGGTCTGGACTTACGGGATAGACAATATTCGTTTCGTGGGATATTCTGATCAAGAACTCCTTAAATTGTGTATCAGCGCATTGGCTTTGATATCCTGAGGGATGTTTAAGTCCAATAAAGAAAAATACAATAACATTCTCATTTAATATCCGAAGTCTCCATAATGCAATGAAACTGGTGATCTGCTTTCCAAAACATTTGTTGACTCTTCTTTCCACATCCGAGTACATGCAGATAGGTACTGTCCGCTTCAACTGAACATCCGCATTTCAACGAAATCTCCCTACCCCGATCATCCCAGCTCCCAGTTTCACCTTGCTGATATTACAACTAATCGACATTCCACCGACTTCATGTATTGCATTAGTAGACATTCAACGTGTGCATACTGACTATTTTCGTCCAACTCTTCCGAAGTCTCCCAGACCAATCAAATGGGAGATCACCCGTTCAAACTCTGGTAGTCCCAACATTATTTTGCCAGCTAGCCTTCACCATTCAACTCCTTCTCAAGTGCCAACTGGAGTGTTATATTTTTGTAAGGAGCACGTGCAAATTACGCTAGTTTGCTAGCCTCTCTAGCGTACCCTCTGACCAATTCCTCCATCATGTTGCCATAGATTTCTCTTTAACCTCATCAACAACATATATCTTCCACTCCTAACAATCTTGACTTTCTTATTCATTTTCTTATTTAGTGCGAAAGTCTCATGTATATATCACTTCTAAACATCCAGCTTGCGCTTGCCATTGTCGAAATGTTTTGCGTGCATCCATACTTAATCTACTCAAGCCAGAACTCCTGCCCCTCGTTGTCACCGGCTTGATATGCTTCCAGAATTTCACCCTCCATGATACCTTCAGCGTAACTAACATTAAATGTTAATTTTTCTGTCTTTGGATCAAAAAGGACAAATCTCACCAATCTCCAACAAGCTTGTACCTTTCTCCTGGTGGTCCAGGTTCAGCTTCTACACAATCAACTTGGATTTCCCGAAGCAAAAAAGGCACAGTGCTGCCAAATAACACGACCAGTAGATCACCATTTCTAACACTCCCCGGGCCAAGACAATTAACGAATCGTCGGCAATTAAATGCTACAGTTTTTCCCCTCGAGCTTTCCCAATATATATTTTCAGAAAGCCACAGTCCTAGGTCGCAATCTATGACGGAGTCTATGACAACACCCCATACTTTCAAAATCCTGAGGTCGCTAGAGAACGTAAATGGGTGGTCGTCCAGAATATACTTGCCTCCAGCATTATATGCTTGTGATGCATCGTGTGGGTCCTGCAGTGTGCTTTGCTGTATGGCATCACTAGACTCAAGGGCGATTGGTCGACGAAGCGCATATAAATCTAGGGTCCATGATGACAGATTCTCAGAATTATCGGCTGAAAAGGCACTCTCGAGTACAGTGAGATTTCGATACTTTTTTAAAACATAAACTGTTAGTTTTTTGCCCATCTCCGCTGGAGAAAGACTATAATCCTGCTGCAAGAGAAGATCTGATCGCTCTTTATCGCCCAGTAAACCTAAGAGCGCATATAGTTTATCTCGATAGTCGGATGAAATATACCTTCTAGAGAAAAAAAGTAAGGTCGCAAGTTCGAGTTCCATCCTATCATTTTTTCTATACCGACCTCGAAGGGTTTGAAGGGCGATTACGGCATCCCACGCGGCTTCGTCTGCTTTAAAATTCTCGTATGACACGAGACGAGGTAGTCGGCGTTCTAAGCTTAGCTTTTCGCGACGCAACTCTCGCAAGTCATGCCAATTGTCAAATGACGAAGCGTATTGGCCACACATCACTGTCAATTTTGCCGCAACAACAAGTTCTCTTATCACCCATATTCTCGACCATATGTTTCGACTGAACAATGCATCTACTGGCCCCCAAGTATCCCTATAAGAATTTAGGTCACTGTCAAATGAAGTTTCCATTTTCAGCAAGCTCATAGCTTTAGCTTCGCTGGCTATACTTTCAGAATCTTTTTCCGATTCCCCAAGCCACGCTATGACTTCTTGCGCCTGGCTATAGATTCGCCCCATCAAAGCTGTCTGGTAGATCTTCTCCTCGATATTTCTCTGGTTGATACAGATTTGATCTATCCAGAGTATGCGCGGCTCAGTTTTTTGTCTCAAATGCACTAAAGCAGAGTGCTGATTAGGGGTCAAACCCATAGAAAACCCGTTGACGTATCCTCTCGCCTCATGGTAAGGTGAACCCCATATATATGATAAAGCAGTATAATCTAGATTGGTATCAAGCGAATCAATACATATACTAAGCCTGATAGGCGAGTCTGGATATTTGGATGGATACAAAATTACAAGCCTAGTAACACCCGGAAAATGTCCTGGAATGGTCTTGTAATGCGTTTCATGGAAATCTCTTTCCCTCCCCGATCCAGTAGTGTCGTCAAATGGGAACTCTAAATCTTGAATGGTAGCCAGAAGTTCTGTGTACAATTCTGGAGTGAATGTCGCCGCAAAGCTTCTCAAGCGCGCAGCCTCTATAGATACAATCTCTGGGGATCGCATATAAAGAATGGGGATCATGATGCTATTGTGTAATCGTAAAGAATCCAGCGTAGTCCGCGCTTTTACATCACGAGAGTTTGTGATTATGGTGATATGCTTGGACCAAGAATACCAACAATACTCTCGTAGACAAAAAGCAGCTGTGCGGCCATCTTTGTTCTTGGAGCAATGGAGGAGATAAGCGAGACAGGCTTGTGCTATTGTTCGATGCTCCTTGTATATATCCGTGAAGCGAATTAGTCCAGGGGGGCGATTGATATCGTGAGTTGGGCACAGATATTCTTGGACCGAGAAGTGAGCAATGCTAAGTATATGAACTCCTCGAGGCACAACCTCCACATCATCTGCTAGCGCTGGCTCCAATTTTACCAGGCCTAGAAGGTTCTCCACAATATCTAGAGCATGACGGCGACTTCCGACATCAGGTGGTTGGTTTAAAGGCAGTCGAATCGTGCAGACTTCCACGATTTCCTCAACAAATAGTGGCCGAGCTGCAAAGATGAGCCATTTCAACACCGTCTCGAGTTCTGATAACAAGCTCTTTGGTATACGACTTATTATCAAATCGTAAAAGGTATCCAGGTCTCTAGGCAATGAAAGAAAGATATTTTCAAGGTCTGCCCTTTTGATCACTCTCAAGTTCCGAGTAAGATACTCGAGTTCCTTCATCTGAAGTGCCGCAAGTCGAAACCTGTGCCTGTTAATACAGTTATAGGAGAATAGCACCGACGAACGAAATCTTACATTCCCTCAGAGCCTTGACTAAGTCTTCGAGAAATCAGAGTCTTGATCTCTGTAGATTGAGAGTTAAGTCTCCTATGATTGGAGATTCGTGCCTGAACAAATTGTTTAATGTCAAGAGTTACGTGTGCAGTGCCTCGTATGAGCCATCTCCATCCGTAATTTTTTGGGAAGGATGCTTTTAAATCACCTTCCTCGCGGCTCACGATCACAATTCTAAAGTTCGGATTTTGGATCGATGACAACTTCTCAATCACCCGAAGATAATCATCCCGTTGTTTCCCAGGGGGGACCTCATCCAATCCATCAATGACCAAAGTAATACTCCGACAGGCTTCAGTTTGTTCTGAGTTTGTGAATGTGGCCGAGGAGCCTTGGAGTGAGCTAATAATTGACAGAATCAATGCTGTTAGCTGGACTGTCGAAGGCGGATACGGCTTACACTTCTCATATAGCTCTTTCAATTCAGGCAGAAGACCATACTTGTCGCAAAGTTGTGCGATTATTGATCTTTGAAAATTGCTAACATCGAAGGTAGAATTGTCGCTGAATGAGCAGTAATAAAAGGCGACTAAATGACTACTGTTGGAAGTGACTTCTGGAGAAGTAATCCTTAAGATGTTCGGAATATTTTCAATGAGATGCGAGCTACAGTCGTTAGTATTTTCTCCTGCTTTGAGATATCAAATGTAAGTAATCACCATATCATAGTTTTTCCGGACCCAACTATTTATTATAATCAGTACTTCGTATCCTCTTCAATGATCAGAACCGGATCGAATGACTGAGATGAACTTTGAATATCTAGGATTTGTTTACAAAATCGGGTGGACGCACCTTCTCCTCTCAACCATAGAAATTTCTTGTTTGAGGACACCCATTGTTTGAAATCTCCGTTAAGAAAATCTTCTCCGGTGTCGTCTGCTCGGTCTTCCCTATGCCTAGTATGCTCTTTGTATTGAGAGATTCTTAGATTTTCTGGATCGAGCCAGTTTAAGATCTCATCTTTCTTCGGCGCTGGCAATCGAACGTCAGCAATTCTGGACATATCAATATTTGAGCTCGGGGATAGTTACCTGCTCCTTCATATGTTATGTTCGTTCCGACGAAGAGTCGGGAGCCTGCCTCAGCCTTGATGTGGCTTATATCTTGTGTGATGTTATGTCGCTCGTGGGATCTGGTTTGTCCATAATTCATGAGTCCATTCGGCAATACCCCATGAGAGTCCATGGCGACGTCGACGTCTATTTACGTGAGTCTCTAGCAAATTCTGTCAAATGTGTCTTTGGGATTAAACATAGACTTTATCCTATGATCGAGGCTCTGGAGTTTCTAAATATAGCTCAGAACGCCATGCTGCCAGCCTAAATCATGTGCGATAGGCTGCAGTGGCGATTCCGCAAAACCCCTGTATACAGCTATCTCAGCCGCTATCTGAATATTACTTGTACATCATGCGCATTCACAATTCATTCCATTTATTCAATTTGCATTGAAAATCTCTTAAATTATCAAGTGTCAAACAATGGCAGACGTCCTTGCTACTGGAAGCGCAGTTGTTGGTATTATCGTTGCTGCTTTCCATAGTGCCAGGCTCCTGCACGATGATTTCAGTGCTGTAAAAAATGCGGGGGAGACCATCAAGCCTGTTGTCGATGATCTCAATTCTGTTGTCGGTGTACTTTCATCCCTAGATGTCACTGCGAGAAGAAGCGACCAAGCCCAAGGAGTTCCGAGCGAGATTGACAATGACAATTTCAAGGCCGCAGCTAAAAATTGCAACAGGATATGTACGGCATTTCGAAAAAAAAATTGGTCAAGTGGATAAGACACCCCTCGAACAATAAAATGGATTGGAGAGATAGATTCAGGGTTGGATTTCTGGCTGAGAAGGAGCTTCTGGAGTTCAACAGACAATTGGTGGCTTGCAAAGGGACGTTCACAATTGCACTGCAAATGGCTACACTGTAAGCAAAGAACATTGATATCTCTAGCTTGTCTGTATTGACTGCAACCTAATTCTGTGAATTCCAGCTCGGTCGCTTTACGACAAACTGATAAAACTGAATCAGTTATCGAAAGACTAGACGATACCAACAAAAGGATAAACCAAGCGGGTCTTGTTGCTAGAGATCGCATTGACAACCTTGAGTATCAGTTACAAAGAGTTACAATTGAAGAAGTGTCTATATCAGATGAAGATGAAAGTCAAGTCTTATCACACTTGTCAGGTGGAGAAGTAAGCCAGGCTATGTCTGATTCAACAACTAATGAAGCATCACAATCTTTACCGCAGCCGTCTCCAGAAGAAATTATGGATACTTTCGAGAAATCATGGAAAACAGCACTAGTAGAAGTTGCTTCCCGCCGGATTAAAATTGGTAAAGTGACGCAAGCTTCCAACGCTAAAGCGGTCGTTGGCGTTCACGGACTTAAGAATACTAACGAGATGAATGTGGAGATAGACGATGTTTCTATAGGACCGGGAAGTTGGTCACTTGTAGGGGTTTCGGATGGTGTTGATTTGAATGCCTTCTTTAAAAAATCTAACTGTATAGGAGGACGCTGGAATTTTCTATCTGCTTGATGTCGATGTTGCAACAGGGGATTAGCGAGGAGAGATAACTAGACGAGTCCGTCCCGATGCTTGAAGTCCAGATTATTTTCGTGGAGATTTTATCAGTAAATCTCACACGCAGGAACAGATACAAAGATAAATCAGGACTTATATCAAGAAAACTTCGTGAACTAGCTATCTCTCTTGGTGATAGCCCACTTCAATATCCTCGTCATTATTTCACAAATTCATTACATAGACCGTTTCTCTCTCCTTCCACATTTCCATCATAGTCGAAAAATAGCAACCTTGTATTGGCAAGTGTTGAAGAAGCCGGAAGAACAGTCGATACTCAAGGCGTAACAATATTGAAATCAGCACTCGGTAATCTGATCAAGGCTGTGATCTTAGTCAACGCATCTACGTCTCCAGCAGTAGTGAGGGCGATATATGGATTATTCACGATAACTGGACTTCTCCCCAGAGCCGTGGCTCCAATTAATCTTGCAAGATTCACATGATCTAACCAAATAGTCAAATCACTCCCCGGATTTGGCTTCTCCGAAGAAGCTACGTATGGAATGGCATGGCCCGTCATGGCAGCATTGCTCAATCTCAAGTGCCAACCAGCGCTCGGCTTATTATTTAGCTGGATACCGGAAACCATGAAATCGATGGTAATTTCTTTCATTAAATACACCTCTGGTTTCGTGAAAGCGGCGGGTCCTTCAATTTTGATAGCGATTGTGTCGAATAGCTCGTCGAAACTCAATGTCAGCAATGCTTCAGGTGACATGGAAAGATCTACTTTCTGAGGCCCAAACTGCAATTCACGAGCGCCCGTCAAATAGAAATTACGCCAGGTGGCATTTTCTGAGCCCCATCTAAGAGTATTGTATACAGAATCTAGGGTTAACATTGCTTGCTTCGCAATATCACTATCTTTTTCAGCCGAACCTTGAGTTTTGAACACGAGTTTATCCAAAAGCGTAGCTGCGAATCGAAGATTTTTATTCATGATATATTCGTTGGCCATGTCAAGAACGGCTTGATTTCCACCCATATATTTGACAAACTCGGCTGCCTCGTCTGTGGGTTGGAGTGGCCAGAGATAAGCTGGATTCCCATTGAACCAACCCATGTATTTGTCATATACACCTTTTACATTGTGGCTTATTGAACCATAATGGCCTTGAAGATGCGTCTTCGCACTCAAGTTGGGAGGCATCTGAATGTTCTCTGCAATCTCCAAAGGGGTTTGTCCATCATTGATCTGTCGAAGCGATTCATTATGAAGATAGGCGTAGTAATCACGTTGCTCTGATAAAAATTGTAGGACTAAATTTTCATTGTCATTCCAGGTTGGCCAATGGTGACCAGCAAATACCACATCTGTCTTATTGCCAAATAGAGTAATCGACTCATCCAGGTATCGCGACCAAAGTCGGGCATCGCGCACTGGAGCTCCTCGGAGAGTCTGAATATTGTGTAGAGTATGCGTGGCATTTTCCGCCGCACACAACGCCTTATAGTCGGGAAGATAATAGTTTACTTCGGCTGGAGCTTCCGTTCCTGGAGTCAATTGGCATATGATCTGTAGGCCTTCGATACCATCTACAAGATCGCCATTCTGGGTGATGTAGTGAATTGGTGCCACGAGTGAGATTTTCCCGGTAGATGTGCACTGTCCAAGTCCACAGCCAATTTGTCCAGCGGGAGATTTAGATAATTTCATACCGTACAAATAGATTGATCGACGAGATATTGCTGCTCCGGCGTACACATTCTCACTAACAGCATGCTCGAGGAAGCCCTGAGGACCGAAAATCCGAATAGTCTGACCTTGTTCCTTCGCCTTAAGAACGATAGCAGCCGCTCCACCAAAATGATCTACATCACAATGGGTGTAGAAGAGGGCCTTAATTTCTGCTTCTTGGCCATTTTTCTCTACATGCCATTGCTGGTAAAGCTCAATAGCTTTGCGGGCAGTCTCAACAGAGGTCAAGCAGTCGATTATGATGATACCATTTGTGCCCGGGATTCTCACAATAGACATATTGGCGAGATCAAGTCCACGAATCTGATAGACACCTTCAGTGACAAGATAAAGGCCTGCTGTTGCATTGCACAACTGTCCTTGCCTCCAAAGTGCTGCTTTGGCTGTATCGGGGCATTCTCCCGCAAGGAAATCATATGCTTTAGTGTCCCAGACAATGTTTTGCTGCTCATCATTTGGATTAGGATCTGAATAGATGTGACGATCTTCTATCGCTCGTATCAGACCCCGTCTAGCAAATTTAAAATCATTGTTAGAATCAGGAGCGGTAGTCATGTTGAAAAGTGACGTGTACTTCGCTTTGTGGAAGCGTTTGAAGATTGATGAAGAGAAATGAAAGGGGGAGTTTTGAAAAGATGATCATATCAACTTATATCAGAATGATAGTTGTCTTTGGAAATTATTCCGTGTTCCGTTCAGTACAAGCCCAGTGTGCCAGCTTCTTGGCCTTTCTAACCCTAACTTTTCTTGTACAGATAGCTCACGGGGCTACATGTTCCACGGACTACCATGCATCTTTGATCTAATCAAGAAAAAATCCAAGAGACTTACCAGGGTGCGTAAACCCTTTGGTCCGCCCTGCAGTTCAAGTAGTGGGATACTTTCAACCCCTTGCATATATCTAGAGCACTAATTTGATATTCAGTCCAACTTAGATGACTTACTCCCCCTTTTCCACGACATTCAGATCTCTGAACTTCAGAATACCCAGTGCAACCCAGAAAACTGATTTTTGTGGTTGTGCAAGGAATTTCAAGCGTGTCGAGGAGGATAATACTCCAAAATGTAGAACAAACCGTGCGATTACCCCACAATTAGGAAATTTACCGAGGCTGGCAACGACGGCATTTAGAAATAGCCCCTGGAATAGATTCCAAGCGAGTGAAATAGTGTATTATATAAGGTGTATAAATGACATTATCGAAAACTTCAGTCAGTCACTCTACTTAGAAAATTTGAATCAATCGAGGTGATTCAGGTTTGACGACTTTTGAAGCTTCAAGTCTAATTATTGAAAGGTTACAGCGAATGAAAATAGTAAGCAAAAAGCAAGTGTGTTATTGACAACTTGATAAGAATTTGATCTTTAGATGCTAAGCTCAATAGTGCAATAATCAAGAGATCCCGAAAGTTAAATATATCGTTCGTTGTCGGCGTCGGTGATACGAATGGCCGGTAGACCCAAGCAAGTTGCGATCGGGTGAACATCAAACCGCCTCTACAGAGCTGTATACTTGAATATCAATACCAAAATTACCAAAATTCTCAGACAGAATCGGCATGGTATTCCTCCGGCTCGGGACACAAAGCATCCACATCCGAGATCTATGCAGCAACAATAGTCCAACTTCAAGCGTCCTAATCTTTCGTGAATCTAAGCCTGGGTTTCCATAACACTGGAAAGGATGACGAAGTGTGTGTTGTCTGATCCCTAGTTTTCTTTTGACCTAAACAATTTCTCTGGCCATCTCCAAATCTCTACATTTCCAAGTGACTCTGATTCTTACACAGCCCATATTGTAAATACCAGTAATCGGGATATGCCGTGAGGATTGACTCTTTCTCTCAGGCAGTTGTATCCATTGTAGACATCTCAAATCTATCATTAGGTCCTCAAGTCTGAAAAATCCACCTAACATCCTCATCATTTTTCAAAACCTCATCTCCTACCTCCCCACTCTCTTCTCTCCTCTTTTTCTCTCTGTTTTCATTTTCCAAACAAATCCATAACGTCCCCACAACTAACAAATTCGCGACCAAATACCCCAATGCAAATCCATGACCTAAAAACCATCTAGGACTCGTCGCCGGCCTATATAATTGCGTTCCTAAAACTGCCCCCAAATTTCCAATAGTAATCGTCATCGCAGTCGCTGTGGCCCGTTTAGTTTGTCCGCTTACGTTTGCCGCGGGCCAGGAAAGCACGATAGCGGTACTGGGGTAAATTCCACCGGCTGCAAAAAAGGTTCCGAGATAGGAAATGCCGGGTTTGTTGTGTGGGGTTGCAAGAAGGATAATATAGCCGATGATTGCAAATGAGGAGGAGAAGAGAATGAAAGGAGCGCGTTTATGAGTTTTTTCTGCAAGGATGGCGATGATCACTGTAAGTACTGTGGCGAATGCGTAAGGGGGGACAGTTAGAAGTTGTGCGGTAGCCGCTTTGTAGCCAAGGGCTGAGATGATGGTAGGGAAAAAAAGAGAAAGGGTGTAGAGGGGTAGAGACATCGTGTGGAAACCGAGACTGTAGAGCCAGCATTTGTAATCTCCAAAAGCGGCGCGGACGTTGGCCCAAGTAAAGGGTTCAGTATTGGTTGCATCGGTGGAAGACTTGAGACGCGCATGGATAAAAGAGCGTTCTGGTTCCGTGAGGAATGGTGCGGTTGAGGGGTAATTGTGGATGAAAAAGTAAGCTAAGAGAGAGACAACGACAGTCAGAAGCCCTTCCTGTTCGTTGGTTAGCACAATCTAATTCAACACTTAGTTCTAGAAAACTCACAATAATAAAAATCCATCTCCACCCCTTCAATCCTCCCACTCCATCCATGAACCCAATGCCATAAGCCAAGATTCCACCAAAAGCACCAGCCAACGAAGCTGCAGAAAAGAACAATGCAACTCGATAATGTGTTTCCGTCCTCTTATACCACATTGATAAATAAAATACCACACCAGGAAACAATCCGCTTTCTGTAACACCCAAGAAAAATCTTGCAGCTAGAAACCCCGCATAGTTTGTAGAAACCCCCATCAAGGTTGCGACGATTCCCCATAGAAGCATGAGTGTTGGAAGCCATATTTTGGGTGTTGTGCGTTTAAGTATGATGTTGCAAGGTACTTCGAAGAGAACGTATCCGATGAAATAGATTGTCAGTGTCAATAGATATTGGTTCCCGGTGATGTTTAAACTCGTAGCTAATCCATCAAGTTTCGCATTTCCGACTGTGTGTTTGGATTTTGGTCAGTATCGTTCTAATCATCAATTCGCAACCTTCAATTGAACCCACTTCCACACTGATTCCGAAGAAAGAGAGGAGATTAAAGAAGAGAAAACGGAGTAAAACATACTGTTACTCCTATCCAAAAAACTCAACAAATAAAGCAATGTAAGCGCAGGTAATAGTTTCCAATCCAGCTTTCTGACTAGTGCCTTCTCATTTATCCCCGTTGGATTCGCAAACGATTCATCGGAAACCTCGCTCTCATTTCCATTCCTTTTTTCATTTCTGCCAATCCCATCAATGCCTTCCGTTTCCACCGCGGGTTTCTCATTATCCAGCGCCTGTTGTGGCGCCGTGTGCGACATTATGAAAATTGCAATGGATCAATTGTATGTCCAATGTGCACAAAAAACGCTTCGACGTCGAGGAATGAAAAAGAAACAGAAACCCTTCGAAAGCAATAGAGAATGGGGGTACGTCAATATACTTACTTATATCTTCATCCTCGTCTTATGTAAAAAATCAAGTAGTATCAAGATTGCATGAAAATGGATCAAATCACATCACATCACAATCACCAGGATAACTTCCATCTTTTTTATATCTTATCAAGATAATAAACCGAGGTTTACAGCCGTTCCAGTTGCAAGGGGATCGCTATGTATAATATCAAATGATGTAGCACGCAATCACCCAACTTCGAGCCACTGCGAAATACTCGTAGCTACATGTTACATCATGATCCTCAATCCCCTGTTGACTCATAGGCTCTCCAACCTTATCGTCTTTTTCGTTCCCAAAGCCAATAAAACGAAAGCCATGGCCCAGACAATCATATCGGGAAGCTGATTTCTATAGTTTGGCCTGTCATTTTAGGTGCATGGAAAAAAGTTTGGTGCTCACTGCTACTTAGCGCAATGATGAAGTTCTGGCTGAGATGTCGTGATTATTTGGTATCGGAATTGCCGCTTTCAGTAGTTGTGTGCGATGATCATTATGGTGGGTGGGGTTCTTCTAGTATCTGGGGTATTGCATTTCATCTCTTTCGCGTGGTCACGTGTTTTGACAAAAACTCAACAAGACATCCCATCCTGTCGAGATTAATTAGGTAGTCAGACTGAACAAGCAACTTCACAGACCTCGGGATGCCATGATATCCCGAAGCCAACAGCAAAGTGGAATCAGGTTGATTGAAAAGTAAAATAAATTAGTCTATTATGCTATGAATGACTAGCTAATACGCAGGATAAACTTCGCAGATTTTTATCATTCAGTGTTAAAGGAATTTTATTCCAGAATACACACTGGTTGCACCCACTGGATGCACTCCCCCAGGTCTCCTTTTTTCATCAGACGGGGTATCGTAGACATGCCACAAAAACACCAGCTTTTCCATGCAACTCCATCCATGCAAAGTCGTTGTCCATTGATATTTCAGGTCTGAAAAAAGAAGATTTTGAAAATAAATGGTCCAACAAAGTGAGAATAGGCCATCTTCGGCCTTCACACCAAAAAGGAAAGATTATTTAGCATCAATACCAAGCCTGACCAGGTCTCTGGCAACAGTATGTGATGGGGGGAATGGGCTGAGAGAATTACAAGTTCAGGGTCCAGGCCGCTGTAGGTAAGTCGTCTAAAGTGTCGTGCCTTCGAGGCTGAGTACCTTTGATGAATCGCCCAAGAATTTGGCACGATGTGCAACAATCTCCGAGGCAATGGCATCAAAGTCTTTAATTTTTCTTGCTCGCAGGCCCGAGAGTAGTGATTTCAAACCTTCAATAAACCTATCTCGTTGTTCTCCTTCGAACTCGTCCGGGGATCCCAATTTCGCAAGAACGGCATCATCTGTTAGGATAAAAGTTAGCAAAGGGGACGAAAGGGATACTCAAGGGTGAGCTCAGAGCATGCTGGCTGGAACTACCGACGCACCAGGCAGTCCCATTTCTCTAAAATGCTGAAAATCGCAAGTATTGTCATTGCATATTCCTCCCATCAATTCGTATCGACACAGTTCTTTCTTCGCATCAATCTTGTTAGTATAAGTGATAGACTTCAGCCCACCCGTAATTTGTTGCTTATATTCTGGATGAAACCGAAATGCATGAAACATTCTCAAAGGGCTTTCATATGGTGTGAAAAAGCTTGAGCTATTAGGGCCGCTAGAAAGGGGTTTCTGGGCTCGGGTCAGCCTGGGAATTGCCACCAAGAATGGAGAAGACTTTTACTTCTGTTAGTTGAGGGATACTACCATCTTCTGCCGGCAGACTTTGTTCTACGCCATTAGAGATAACTTCAAGATCGATTGAGTTACCGTTTGACAACTCTGGCAATTCATCATCTTCTGCTGCATCAATAACTGAATCTGGCGGAGCGGGGCTAAATGGAGATGACGCCACCGACGAAGTCTCATCAGCAGCAGGAGTAGCCTCTGGGGGCTCATAGTTATCCGAGTCTACATCAGCGATCTCCGAGGCATCTACCACGTCAGGAATGTTAGGGGTTGATGAAGTTGCAAGTGGCTGAGAACGCTCAAGGACTGGCGAATAATCGGAGGCTGCTTTCTCTTCATCGGGTGTGGCAGTTACGTCATTAACTTGCGTAGGAGGCGCATTGCTGTCTTCCATTTCGAGGTCACTGGGAACAGCAGAGTCTGCATCCGCGCGCACGGCTTCTTGAAGCGCAGCCTCAAGATCTTGGTTGGTTTCGGATGCTTCTTTGACCTCAAAAGAATGGTCTTCGGTTGTGTTATGCGCCATATCGCTGACACTATCAAGTTGGGTCGGAGGTATAGAAATTGGGGAGGCAGCAGTGGCATCAGTAGTATGAGATTGCTCAGGCTGTAGCTGTTGCTGTTGTTGCTGTTGTTGCTGCTGCTGCAGTTCATCGCGAGCATCATCGATTTGGTCATCTAGCTCCATGGGAACTGATGCAGATTTTGGCTCGGATTCTGCGAGACTTTGTGGTTCTGGCTCACAGTCTGGCTGAGCAGAAGCTAGAGGTGGTTCAGCTGTGGGAATGTGAGCCTCTATTATTATGGGCAGTCTGATAATAGTAATTTTGCACCTACCTGGATTGTCTTTTGTCTCTTCACGTGTGAGACTGTCCAACTTTTCTTTTTGCTCCTTCAATTGTTGATCGGTTTCCTGGCCTAGTCTTTCCATTTCCTCAACCAGCTTTTGTTTGTCCTGGAGGTTCTTTTGCACCGCCGCTTCGATTCTGGCAGTTTCGGCACGAAGTTCCTCAAGTCTCGCTTGGTTTTGTAAAGCTTCAGCGTCCACACGGGGGATGGCGCTCGCAATTCTTTCACGTCGGAGTCGTTTGAGTTCGGCCTCTTCTTTTCGGATGTCGGCGGCTTTTTGAAGCTCGGCAGCTTGAGCCGCATTAGACTGTGTTTTATCCTTAGAAATATTGGTTGCCTTCTGCATTTCGATTGAAGAATTTGGCTTATTAGCTACAAGGCCTATGTTGCTCGTACTAGCTGCGACGTTATTAATGGGAGTTTGTGCACCGCTGCTGGTTCTCTTGTTTGCCTTCCTCATTTCAGCTTCAGCAATTTTTCTCTTCAACTGCTCAATTTCGCTTTCCTTGCGTCGAAGATCCTCAGGATGTGGCTTAATAGAACTTTGTAAATTTGGTGGGGTGCTCGTCGACGATGCAGGAGGTGGGGTAAATGGTTTTGGTGGAAGAAAAGAAGATGCTGTCGGCAATGCCTTTTGTTCGGGTAGCTTGCGAGGGGGTTGAACAGGCGAATCTGCATCAGCCTGAGATTCCAATTCCATTTCGACATCTTCATCAGACTCGTCTTCATCCTCGCTGACACAAATGACAAATGGTTTTGGTTCCACACGACTTTGACCAAATGGTCGCTTGAGTGGTATTGTGGATGTCGAAGGTCCGTCAAAGTCAGCAGCTACTGGGCGTTTGCGTTGCCCATTGAGAACCGGGGTTGGCATGATAGTTTGTGGGACAGATGATGGGGCGGGTGGGGCAGAAGCTAAGAACAAACCCGGAATCTTTTGAGAGGTCTGTTGAATATTTGGAGGTGGTGCGTTCGATTGGGGAAATTGTGTTGTGACAGTCAAAGCTGGAATTGAAGTTGAGCTACTTGAATCTGTAGTACCAACCTTGTTTTTTTCAACGACTTTGCCAGCAGAGGAAGTAGAATTTGGAACCGATGTAGGCAATTCAGGAATTATGGTTGGTTTAGCTTGAGCAATCGGACTTGGAAGACTAGTAGCGGTAGTTGTGACAGACTTCGCCGCATTCTTCTGTGCTCGCTCAGCTCTCGATTTCCTGAGAGCGTCCATCTTCGCCTGCATTGTTTTTTCTTTTTCAACGGCGGCTGCACTCTTCGGTTGCGCAGTTGCAGGAGTAGCAGTGCCTGCTCCATTAGTTATAGCTTGTTTAGATCTATCTGTAGAATTTTGGGCTGAAACCTGACCATTCGGATGTCCACTAGTGGCAGGTAGGCCGGACGTAGGCGCAGAAGAAACACTGGTGGAGGGACTTTGGGCAGAGGTTGCATTGATGGTTTTCGTTGCAGTTTTCGACAATCTAAGCTCATCAAACAATTCTCCGACAAGTTTTTCATCAACCCCTTCTTCAAGATAGGCTGGGAATCGAACATCATACGACCAAAGATTCAGGATAGCGCCTTCAGCTTTTTTGCGAGCTTCAGCGACAGTTTTGAAAGTAACGGTATCGTTATGTGCATCAACTTCAGAAGGGCGAGAGCTTGCAACAGTCTCTGATACCTGACCTTTTGTGAAAGAGGGAATATTTTCCTGGCCAGATTTGGATGCAGTGTTATTAGGCTCTCCTACCGGTGATTGTGGCTTTGATTTTTTCTGTCCACCGCCCCTCTTTGTGTTCAATGCTCCCTTACCTGCGCCTGTATCCTTAATCTGAGAATTCTTGCTTTGGTCAAACACTGGCTCACTTTGGGCTACGAAAGGGGAGTACGAGGCCGAAGGTTGACGTTGATTATAGTAATCGGCTGCTGCAGGGAGACGTTAATAAACAAATTTATGAGACATCGAGATTGCTTACCATTGCGAAGAGTCGGTGGCGGCTGCTGAGGAGCAGGATCTTGGCCTGTTGGATAGACAGCGCGATGGGCAGTATCAAGATAGCCATTGCTATCATTCCCGCGATAGTGGCTCGAGCCCGGTGCGCCAATCGAAGCATTTGGGGCTGCTGAGTGCATGCGGGCAGAAGTATCATCATACTCTCCTTCGCTCATTTCGCGATTTTCAACGTTACCATACGCGGGTGTTTGTGAATGATATGCTGGCTGCGGGGCAGCCACTGGCGCATAGTAGTGCGAATTTTGAGCATAATTTTGATGGTTGTACCCAGCATAAGAATGCATGCCTTGCGGCGCTGCATTGTATTGGGGCATAGATGAGTTTTCTTGGTTCCAGCCCTGGAACGCTGGGACTGGGGGTAAATTATTCTGCATAGCGGGCGCGCTGTAGTTGGGAAGTTGTTGTTGATTATAGCCATACGCCATTGCATTATCATATCCTTGAGTCATCGTGTGCTGCCCTGATCGGCCATCATCTTGTGGATAATATGCGGACTGATTTGCATAGGTTGGGTAAGGTGGGTTGTTCGACTGGTCGCGATTGCCATAGGCCGCGCCATAGTATGGATAATCCGACATGGTCGGCAAGTACAAAGCAGTACCTAGCTTTACTGAAATAATTCAAAACTTTAACTGTGATTAGTTCTGACTGATATTGCAAAATTACCTCGAAGACGCGTTTAATTCAACGGTCGAGAATCATTGGCGCAGCGCAATCAAATCAAGGGAGAAAGTAATTACAGATGCAGAAGTCGCAGAGAAAAGGGTGCCGCGACGAGCCAGAAGAAAGGATTGTCAAAATTGAACAATGAAAAATGCAAGTGAGACTATCACTTTCTTCACTTATTTTGTTGACTCGATTTTGATAAACCTGGCTATGAAGAAGACCCGGGTAGAATCTGTCTGAAAGCTTGTTGGAGGTGGAGGTGGAGGTGCAGATGGTAATGGGAAAAAGAAACTTATTAGTACGATCGCACCAAAAGCAAACGCCAGTCGAAGATTCAAAGTTGCTTAGCGCCGGTAAATCCCGCTCGATATTGATGAGAGTGAGTGAGAGTGTCACTAGACAAAGACAGTGTCATACTAGAGTAAATGTCACGAGGTGATCGCAGCAAGGCTCACGGTGGCTGCCCTACGACAAACCGTCAATTCTCTTATCGATATGATTCTACGACTGAAGCGGCACTGGATCAACCGGCGTTGCCAGGGGAAACTCTACCATTCAAACTACCTAGTAAAGCCAAATTAAACTTTGTACCGCCACTTAATAATCCTACTTCGCGTCGTCAATATTGACTTTAAACACTGACGTTGACAAGAATCTCGATCCAATTCAAGAGTTAAAAGAGGCGAAACAGAAGAATGAATCTTTTTATTTGCTACCATCTTTACTGATTTCACATGTAATGATTGAAGAGGTTGCATGAACTTTTCTCCCCTATTTTTGCTTTGCGACAGTTTGAAATCTTCCCATGGATGGATGGACTTTGTTTACTTCTTAAGGAACATAGCCTTGCTTCAATCAATTGAAACCCAACAACGCCTACTCCACGATGGCATCCAATTTTCAGATAAAGCGCAACAATCCTTTTGCTAGGTCAGGGACTATATCCCCGGAACCAGGTGTTCCCAAAGGCAGGCCGAAAAGTGCAATATTTGCGTCAGCTCCTTTCTCATCACCGGCACAAAGCCATCAAACACACAATCGACACCAATCCTACTCCTCGCTGGGAGATATCGTGCCCCCCAATAATAATAATGTTTCACTAAGATTTCGCTCCAATTCTAAGTCGACTGCTCCCTCTTCAAACACATTTGCGCCTTCGTTCATCAATTCGGAAGAGATGCGACTCGGCGCAGAAACTGTGATGGCAATGGAAGGAGAGAATGATTTCTCCGGAAAGAGATATGTTTGGTTAAAAGATCCTCAAACTGCATCGTCAAAGGATGGGTAGTAGAGGAGTTGGAAAATCATCATATACTGGTCCAATGTGACGATGGAAGTGTGAGTTCACGAATGTGTTTTCTCTTCCGGTATAATGTCTGACTGGGTATTTAGCAACGAGAGGTCGATCCTGAAACTGTTGACAAAGTAAACCCTGCGAATTCGACAAAGCAAATGACATGGCAGAGCTTACGCATCTCAATGAAGCATCAGTCGTCCATAATCTTCATATGAGATACCAAGCTGATCTCATTTACACCTATTCAGGCTTGTTCCTGGTTACTATTAATCCATATTGCTCATTACCTATATACACGAATGAGTACATTAATTTATACAAGGGACGAGGTCGGGAAGAGAGTAAACCACACATATTTGCAACGGCAGATGAGGCTTTCAGAAACCTAGTTGAAGAAGGAGAAAACCAAACTATTCTTGTAACTGGAGAGTCTGGAGCCGGAAAGACGGAAAATACCAAAAAAGTCATTCAATACCTGGCGGCAGTTGCAAACTCGGAATCACCAGTGAAAAAACAAGGTACAACATTCAACCCTCTCGCAGCAGATTCTTCGGGCAAACCCAATCCTGGAAGCCTTTGGGAATGCGCAGACAGTCAGGAATCATAATTCTTCCCGCTTCGGAAAATTCATCAGGATCGAGTTTACGCGCAATGGCAGTATAGCCGGTGCTTTCATAGATTGGTATCTCTTTGAGAAATCAAGAGTGGTAAGGCTGAATGCTCATGAGCGGAATTATCACGTTTTCTATCAGCTTTTGAAGGGAGCTGATCGCACATTGAAAAACGAATTCCTCATCGAAGGATTAGACGTAGAGGATTTCGCTTATACACGGGATGGTCATGACACCATTGTTGGTGTCTCTGACAGAGATGAGTGGAACACTTTGGTCGAGGCATTCGATGTTATGGGCTTCTCCGAGAACGACCAAATATCTATCTTACGAACAGTTGCTGCTGTTCTCCACCTGGGCAATATAACTGTCGTGAAGGAGAGTAGATCGGCCGATCAAGCTAGATTAGCTCCGGATGCCCGCGCACAGGCTGACAAAGTGTGTAAGCTACTTGGAATTCCGCTCGAGCCATTTTTTGAAAGGGTTGTTACATCCTCGAGTAAAAGCTGGACGGGAATGGGTCGAGAAGGTGCAGACGCCAGAACAAGTTCTACTCGCAATAGACTCGTTGGCAAAGGGTATCTACGAGAGGGGTTTTGGTGATCTTGTAACCCGAATCAATCGCCAATTGGATAGGACTGGTATGGGTCTCGATGACTCTCACTTTATCGGAGTACTTGATATTGCTGGATTCGAAATATTCGAAGAAAATAGTTTTGAGCAACTGTGCATCAACTACACGAACGAGAAGCTCCAGCAATTTTTCAACCACCATATGTTTGTCCTTGAACAAGAAGAATACGCCCGTGAGAAAATCGAGTGGAAGTTTATCGATTTTGGACATGATCTCCAGCCTACGATTGATCTGATTGAGTTGCCCAACCCCATTGGTATTTTCTCGTGTCTCGATGAAGATTGTGTGATGCCAAAAGCCACGGACAAGTCATTTACGGAAAAGCTTCATTCTCTTTGGGATCGCAAAACTCCCAAGTATCGTGCCTCTAGGCTTGGGCAAGGATTTATGCTCACTCACTATGCCGCCGAAGTTGAATATTCTACCGAAGGATGGTTGGAGAAGAACAAGGATCCAATGAATGATAACATTACAAGATTGTTGGCTGCATCCAGCGATGCACATGTTGCAAATCTCTTCAGTGATTGCTCTGAAGCAGGCGATGACTCTGGTGCCATCCGAAGCAGGGTCAAGAAAGGCCTTTTTCGCACCGTCGCTCAAAGACATAAAGAACAGCTATCTAGCTTAATGGCCCAGCTGCATTCGACACATCCTCATTTTGTGAGGTGTATCATACCCAACCACAAGAAAAAACCTAAGCAACTCAGTGCACCACTTGTGCTCGACCAATTGCGCTGCAACGGTGTCTTGGAGGGTATCAGGATTGCACGCACTGGTTTTCCAAACAGACTTCATTTTTCAGAGTTCCGACAAAGATATGAAGTTTTGTGCAGGAACATTCCCAAAGGGTACCTTGATGGCCAGACAGCAGCTAGTATGATGTTAGATAAACTTCAATTGGACAAGTCATTGTTCCGTGTTGGAATCACCAAAGTCTTCTTTCGTGCCGGTGTGTTGGCAGAGCTTGAAGAACAACGTGATGCCTTGATCCGCGAGATTATGACACGGTTCCAATCCCTGGCACGCGGTTTTACCCAACGACGTATTGCCAATAAGCGACTGTATAGAGCAGAGGCAACACGGATCATACAGCGAAATTTCCAAGTTTACATCGACCTCTGTGAGAACCCTTGGTGGCGCCTCTTAGTCAAGATGAAGCCGTTATTGGGAGCTTCGAGAACGTCAGGAGAAGTCAAGAAGAGAGATGAGATGATAAAGCAGCTTAACGAGAAAATGGACCAAGAGGCGTCAGAACGCCAAAGACTAGACGAGGAACGACGAAATACTCACACTGAGATGTTAAAGATCCAACAAACCTTAGAAAGCGAACGAGCGTTAGCCCTAGACAAGGAAGAGATATTTAAGCGTCTGCAGCTCCGTGAGACGGAGTTGAGCGATAAGTTGGCTGGTGCTATTGAAGATCAGGAAAAGCTTGAGGATCAACTGGATGATTTGCTAGAGGCCAAAAAGCGAGCGGAACATCAATCCGATGAATATCGATCTCAGTTGGAGCAAGCAGGTCACATAATAGCTAAGCTGGAGAGCGAAAAGCGAAACCTTGCTGAACAGCTGGCTGATTTAGACAATCAATTGAAGGATCTCGCCAAGAAGCAAGCGGATCGAAGCGCACAAGAAGCGCAGCTTTCTCAGGACGTCCAGCTACTGCAAAGTCAACTGAGTATTAAGGAGAGAAAGGTTCAGGACCTTGAGGCGAAGCTGATCAGAAACGATCAAGATTCGGAAGTCAAGTTGGCTGCAGCGGCGAAAGACCTTCAAGCTTCTAAATTAAGGGAAAGCAACTTAGCCAGCGAAAACCGCAAAGTACAGAAGCAACTTTCTGATTTATCTGCTACATCGACAGGGTATGAAGATCTCGTCAGGCGCAAGGAAAGCGAGTTGGCTATCCTTCGGTCTGATAACCGTAAATATGAGGCCGAGAAGAAAAGTTTTGACGAGCAGAAGCGATCACTTTCGACGGAAAAAGAAAATATTGCCAACAGGTTAAAGGAAGTACAGGCCGAGATGTTCGCAATGAAATCCCAGCAAGCCAATCTACAAAAGGAAGCTGCCGACGCGAAAAAACTTCTTGATGCTAGACTGACAGAAGATGCTCACGCTGAACAAAATCGAAAGAGGCTAGAAGAACAGATCTCGACCTTGAAACAGCAATTATCAGAAGTGCAAAAAGACCTTAGCAAAGAACGACAATCTCGAGACGATGTCCAACTCCTCGCAGAGCATAAATTCCGAGAGCTTAGTGAGAAGTTTCAAGAACTAAATGAGGCTAAAATCATTATCGAAAAGGAATTATACGTCCAACAGGACACTCTTAGAAGAGCAATGGAGAACAGAGTTTCTGCTGAAAAGGAACGCAACGAAGCGCGAAACGAAATCAGAAAGCTAAGAGAGGCGAAGATTGCAGCCGAAGAGGCTAGGATACAAGCTGAAGTAGTTGGAGACCGCAACGCATCACGCCTAGCCCGCGAGCGCGAAGCTAGTTTGAAGAAAGATCTTGAAGCGGAACAGAATCGAGCAAAGTATTTTGAGACTGAGTGCAGCCGCCTGAATCAGCAAGTGGAAGATCTTAATAAGGTCATGATAGAGTCTGGAGATTTTGGTCTGAAGGTCGATCAAGAAAAGGAGCGACTTGAACGCGAACTGAACACAGTCCGAAGTCGATTAAATGCGTCTGAAAACGACAATCGTGCTTTACTCAATAAGCTTCAACAAAAAGGTCTCGAGATTGCCCGCACGAGCTCTAGGGCAAGTGAATCATCGAGAGGTCAGCTAATAGCAGCCCAGAGAGAGAAAGCTAAGGTCGACGAGCAGAATAAGAAGCTCAATAAACAGCTGGGTGATGTACAAATTCAACTGGCATCCCTTCAAAAGCAAAAAGAAAAGCTGGAGCTTAATCTTGAGGATCTAACGCGTGAGGTTGAACGTGAACATTTGAGTAGTAGAAACGCGGAGAAGACCTCTTCAACTATGACAACCCAGCTAGCAGAGGCAAACCGCAAATTGGAGGATGAACGACAGTTGCACTCTCAGGCTCAGTCTAAAAATCGACAACTCCAATCTTTGATTGATACCCGAGATAAAGATATCATTGAGCTGATGAAAATTGTGGACCCAGAGATGCCTGCACCGCCGGTTGTACAACTCGATGGTAGTTTCGATAAGAGCACATCTGAAAACCCAAACCTTATTTCTCAACTCACTCAAAAAGTCGAGGAACTTCGGCAAAATCTCAGAGTTCAAGCTGCTGGTCGGTCGAATGCTGAAGCACAAGTACTTGAACTGCGAAAACGATATGAAGACGAGTTTGGTGACCATTCCGAGTGGCACACGCCCGGTAGGTCGAAACTTGAGGAGATTGATGGCAATGAGGAAACTCGAAATTCATCCCCGACACATCTTAGAAACAAACTCAATGGCAGACCTCTGTCAGGCGCGACCCCACCTAATCCCCGCTTTCCAAGCTCAGGTGACGTTGGGCAAGATTCTGGACGCTCTGATCGTACTGCCGATATGTTAAGTTTCAACAATCGCATGGATTTGAAAGCTGACGTGGAAGAATTACAAAATCAATTGCAGCTATCACAAATGGAGAATCGTCATCTACAGAGCCAGCTTGAGCGTTTTGTTCCAGGACGAGATATCTTTGAGGATAGTCCGTCAGTACGCCGTGTGCACAAGCTTGAGCAAGCCAACACTCGACTTCATGAAATGCTTGATGATTCTGCAAAGAAAGTTTCCGCTCTTGAACAGAGTATTCAAACGGGAGAATTGTCATTCCGCGATATTCAAGCGAAATCTCACGAGGAGCTCTTTGAGCTCATCAACAATCAAGAAGAAAACAGACGAATTCTAATGTACGCTCACAAAGATGCATTAGTAGACCTCAACGATACGAAGAAAAATTTTGAGATGTTGAAACACACCCGAGCAGTCTTGGAGGTTGATCTCCGAGATGCCAAGTCTGATCTTGAGGACATGACTTTGCAAAGGGATCAGGATGCCGCCAGTCGAAATCAACTTTTGCAAGAGTTTGCCGATCTTCAGATCCGTTTGGATGCTGAATCCTCAAAATTGGCTGATGTTAGTTCTAGTCTCGGTCTCTATAAGAGTAGAGCAGATGAGTACTTTAGCAAACTTGAGCAGGCTGAAATTGCTGTATTGAAGGCTTCTAGGGCCGAACAATTTGCCAGATCTCAAGCAAAAGAAGCAGAGGATACATGTGCCGAAATCATGTCAGAACGGAAGCAAATGGACGAAGCCATTGAAGATCTTCAAAAACAGAACCAACACTATGAAGAGAAGCTCGAGGATCTTTCCTCTGATCTCGATGCTGCAGTACAAGCAAGGAAGCGATTACAACATGAGCTTGAAGATTACCGAAGCCAACGTGCCATGGAGATTGAAGACAAAGAATCTAGTATGGAACAGACTAGAAAGAAATACCAAGCTGAGTTTGCCACTCTCACGAATGAATTGGACATTGCTCGTGAGGAGAAGCTATTCAAACAAACAGAGAACACAAGGCTTCGGGAAGAATTGGATCAGCTTCGAACGAAGTGGGACGATGAAGTTATGAACAGTTCAACGTGGTCTAAAGAAAAGGCTCGCCTGGAGGCCACTCTTTCAGATCTCAATACATCACGCGACGAAGCCGTCAACGCTCACAATGAAGCTCAAGGCAAAATTGTATCACTATTAGCACAAGTGCGGAGTCTCAGAACAGACGTGGACGATGCAGCTGCCGAAAGAGACATTCTTCAACGCGAGAAGCGCGGCTTACAAGCTCGTCTAGAGGAAGCTAAAGCTGGTCTCGACGATCTTGCACGAAGCGATAGCCCTGCGCTACGAAATGCTGCTGGAATGGATCGCGAGATCTTGGAACTTAAATCTAACTTAGCACAACAAGAAGATATTGCAGCTGCAGCCATCGGCAAGATGAGACGATCTGAAGCACTTGCATCTGAAATACAGAAAGACATTGTTGCCGAGAGAGAAATGACAGCACAGTTGAACAAGGAGAAGGCTGCGCTAGAAAAGTCACTCAAAGAAACTCAGGTCCGACTACTGGATTTGGAAACTAAAGGCTATTCAAGTGCCAGCCAAGACGTGAGGTTCCTTCACGGTCGTGTCCAAGAGGTGAGAATTTCCTTCCCAAAAACTTGTCACTAGTCTAACATAAATTAGCTCGAAGCCCAACTTGACGAGCAAGAATCCGAACGCAACAAGTCGCAACGTTCCGTAAGAAATGTCGATCGCACAGTCAAAGATCTTCAACAGCAAATTGAACGCAAAGAAAAGGCCAACACGCAACTTCAAGAAGATATCGCCCGCTCGAGAGATAAGGTCGAAAAACTTCTCAAGACAATCGACGAGCTTCAATCAAGTGATTCGACCAATCAACTTTCAGCTCGTAGAGCAGAACGTGAACTAAGGGAAGAAAGAGAAAAGGCTTTGAGGTTAGAGCGCGAATTGGAAGGCTGGAAGGCATTGAGAATGCAGAAAGGTCCGGGTGGGAGAATAAGTGCGAGTGGTACTTGGAGACCGAGTAGTGAATTTGGCTCCGAAGATGCAGGGATTGACATCCCTAAACGAAAGAGTAGTTTGAGTAGGCAGGATAGCATGAGCAAGGGGTTCTTGTAATTTCTTATGGTACGGTGGATGATAATGTGATGTAGGAAAACTTCGCGCAGAATGAAGTAGAAATTTATTCTCGGGCGTTTGTGATGGGAATAGCAGGAGTAGTGAAGCAGGAACGGAAGAGGACAGTGAAAGGAATGGAGCACAGATTTGTGTATGAATTGTATGTTTTTCGTGTTAGGGGTGTATAATATCTTTATTTCCCGGAATGTATGGGATGGAATGGGCTGGAATAATACCTATGTAGACTTGTGCGTGTTATAAATGGAAATTTTGGTTTCTTGAGAACTCCCAAAGAGGCTTTATCATGGTCGTGGGAATGTGAGTTTGGGTTTGAGTTTGTGCTATAGATGTGATATTTGGAAGGGATGTTCAAGAGAAGAGTTGGGATTTAAAGATCTTCAAGGGAAAGGAGAGCTTAATAAATGCTTTCTTCAATCTTTTGGGGTGTGGGAGATAGGTGATGGAGTAAGTGATTATTCCGGGGGGGAAGGTGGGTATGTGAAGAAACAGAGATACCAATCCGCGTTTATTATTGGAAGAGGATCATTCAAATCGCGTAACACTTTAAATTTATTCTTTCAAACCGCACTTAGAAGTAACTTGGCCTTAAAAACTTAGGGGTTTAATGTCAGAAGGTAGGCTGTGGGTTTTGGATGGAATTGAAATGCACGTTTTGGGTCAATTTACATAGGTACGAGGTTCTGTTCTGTGTAACAGAAATTTGGTTGTAAGATTGGATTTAGGTTATTATTGGATTGTGGGTATTTTTGTAGGGTTGGATAAGAATCCCATGGTGGTCCGCGGATGATTATGGGGTGTATAAATTTCTCACGGAAGATATGCATTTGTAGGCAAGGTCTCAAAATCCGCTAGAGAATAGGAATTTTTCCCGAAAAAGCCTTGATATTTTCCTAGCCCCTGATCCATGGCCAAAACTAACCCTCAAATTTGTTTGAAGGCGATGACGATGTATCTTCGCAGCTTGTGAGGCTCCTTTCTAAGTGTTCCCTGTGTACCGACTACTTCAAATTATCCACTCCCAATGCTGCTATTATCTCATAGAAAAAGCGGATAGTCATAGTCATACCTATTCATACAGTCAGCTTTGATAACATATACCTTGCGGGTAGGTTTCAGGAGGTTCCCACATTCGGAATTCTTCTGAATTATCCGGTTCTGAGAAGATTAAGATTGGCACCTGTCTTCGCTTTCTCCATTCTACTTCTTCTCCTTCGATGCGCTCGTGAAAATCTCTCGCATGTATCTTCTCCGCATATGCATCATTGAGCCATTGTCTCGTCTGTCGTTTGTATAAGTTTTCCGCGCATGTCATGACTACTGCGTCGGCATCACCCTGATTGAAAGATACCAAGAATTGTCTCTCGTGGTATCTCTCTTGGAGATGACATTCGATGCAACCATGAAAATTCACACGCTTTTTAGTGTTGGGGTGGGTATGAGTCTTTCCAAAGTAAGGAAATGGAATAGCAGTCATGTAACGACGGGCTATCTCATCCTCTCGTTCGAATCCCACGTAGGTATCGTGTGGGGCGAGTTGTCTGCTCAATACTGGGCGATCAGCGAATGGATGCTTAGGGATGATGACTTCGTGTCGTGAGCGCAGCAATAATTGTCTTTCGTTGTTGCTCATGGACATTCCATCGACGTATTCGACGTCACCCAGGGGAACAAGAAGCAGACGTTGAGAGCTCTTGTACCTATTGTAGCCGTAGGTACCTGGAAGCGTTCGCAACTTTGGTGGATTTTGCACCTCGGGCCAAATTTTGATTGCAGAGTTGGGACGCTGGAGTCGGATGAAGTCGATATATGGAATGGTTCTAAGAGAGATATCATTCCGGAGACAATAAGCGCAAGCTCGCTTGCCTTCAAAGAGTGATAAAAAAGCACCCATGACTTTTTCATCATCCAAACTTTAACTTAATTAGCACGTCTCGGTACCATTGAAGAGATTTCGGTACTTACTGCGTACGGGGCTCAAAGTCTTCTACGCAGAATTCGCATTCAGGGGTTGTTAAGGCATAATGCAACTGGAGCAGAAGTACATTGGATCCCACTCCAGTACTTAAAATGGCGCGCAATGCCTCTGGAGCATTTTCAGAAATTTCTTGCCATTCCAGGTTAGTTTCAACTGCCAGTCTGCAATATTGAGAACAACGGCGAACATTAACCAGAGTTTCAATGTCAAGATACTTGAGAGTGCGCTGGAAGATCTCCATAGGCATCTTAATAAGGAGGCTAATGTTGATTGCACTCTTGGGGCGAACCATAGGGAGCTTAAAAGACTTGGTAGTCTTGCTGTCGAGCGGACATTTTTCCCCTAATTCTTGACTCGAGATGAAAGGCTCATATTTTTGTTCGGATGGAGCTTGATCTCGGGAACAGCAGGTACAAGGCATTCTGTAATGATATTAGTTCTCTGATTATTGCTTGAGTTTACTCTGCCCTAAAGATATTCATACTACCAAGAGTACAGTTCTCTGTTGGTAGCGAAAGTTTGTTGTAGCTTATGTCACTATATGTTATGTGCTCAGAGTTTTGGAGCTCTATATTCTCGGGCCACATGTATATTAAACTGGCAAACCTACGTTCCTGTTTTATGAGAGATTCTTGGATCGAATATTGAGACTCAAGTCTTTGGATGGAATATGAAGGTGGCGTATCAAGGCCAGCTCAAGATAAGAGTATCCAATCTAACGAATACCAAGGAAGAGGATTGGTAGGTCAATTAAGATGAACAGGCGAACAAATTTCCAAAAAGCTTATCTGTTCTCAATGTTATGGTGTGTAGGTATGTGGAAAGAAACAAGACTTACTGAGCTAGACAATATGCTGTTGAAGAGTTTGTAGAAAAGTACACTGACTGTGGTGCCTGATCCGAGGAGGGAGCCGAGGGAAGGTCTAAACATGGACCGTGCACAACAGGTTACTGTGGCAGCTCGGAGATTTAATTGCCGTCTGTGCTCAAAATGCGGGGATGGATCACACTAGTACTAGTACCAACCATATCTCAACCTCCTTCAAGATTTCTGTACTTGAGGAGATGGAGGTACAGATAATCTTCGATTTATTACATTTCCTGTTCAATTCCAGTCATTTATATAAGCCTAGAGCCATTGCATTAACCCTTTATATGTATATTCATTATGTTGCTGATTTCAAATGACACTGCCTAACTTGTGTCTATTTACGCTGGGTTTGTTAGATAGATAGGTGGAAAAAAGTATCAAACAATTAAGATTTACAACATGCAAATATAATGGCAATTCTCTCCTAGTAGTCATTAAGCTAAAAAGATGTTTGGGAAGTGAACTATCAACAAGGAAAACGTTGTGCACCTTTCACTTGTACATTAGATGTTAAGATGTGTATGTCTAGGTACATTCATCTTATACCTCTGACATTGGATGTATGTTCCTGGTATTGATATGTATGTCCCTAGTATTGATTATTACTGCCACGGTTTTCTTGTCTGAAAATATGGCTCACGATGTTTGTCTTTGTTCCTTAAGGATTGTTACAGTCTTTGTTGTTGTTACAACCTGGCCCACCTTCTATAATTTGATCATTTGACTTGATAATATGTCAATTGGGGGTCAGACCCTTTTTGTTTACTCATCGGGAAGAGAAGAAAAATCTTCCTAGATCGACAGTTCGTGTAGATATGCGATTGATAAGGCTGAATATGCCGTGTCTCAACAGTTTTGGGGGCAAAGACAATTACAAAGAACAAGTCAATACGCGAATCTCACATGAAAGGCCAGTTATGTTTTCATCCGAACTTCTGATCTCAATAAAGAAGACTCACAAGGTACTCAAGGAGAAATTTCTACATCCTAGTGGGGCTCCAAAAATTTATTCGAGTCTTTTGTTGAGCTCTGTATTCATCCAGCTTGTTGCCATGGCTCCCACAAGGAGATTTGGATGTGTGGGATGTCCCACCTTGTTCCTTTCTTCTTTCCTAAGGTTCCTTGAGAATCTTATACTCAATTTGCATTCTCCTCAGAGACTCGAAGCAATCCGCCAGCTTTACAACCATCTATTGGAAATTCATTTACAGTTGATCAATTCAGAAGCTTGGCTTTACTGACACAAGCCGCCAACTACAAACTAGACGTTTGATAAATCCTTTACCATGTCAAACCCCATTCTGGAAGAGATGCAAGATGCAGCTGCAACAGTTTTTGAAACTGTTACAGAAGGTCAAGAAAATGGGAAACTAGGAGGAGCCATTCAGGTCATTGACCAAGGATTGGGTAACCTCTCGAGAAGATCTATTATAGGAACTCTGTTTGATTTTATTACCTTCGTCTTTAAAACACCATTTCTCGTCATTTCATCGATCCCTTTCCTCGCATATTCGATACCCCAGTCAGTCGCCTCCTTTATAATTGTACCTGGTCAGATTTTATTATCGATTCCTAGAATTGTTCAAAAGCTTCTTGAGCTCGCGCTTAATCCGACACTCGCAAGCTTCGGTGCCACCACATTTATTGGAGGCCTTTTCTCTATATTAGTCTCTCTGCCAAATACCAAACTGGGGCGGGGAGTGGAAGCGCTCCATAATTTTCTCTGCTGGGCTCCTATTTATTCTGCAGTACTGCTAATTTCGAGCAGCTCTGAAGCCTCGCGCGAATTCTTCGGTACTCTCCACGAATTCTTCGTAGCAAGACCCTGGTCAGCAGCTTTCGTCTTCCTTTTTGTCTTCAAGTTCTTGAAGGTAGTCGTCCATTTATTCTCCTACAACTTTCTCTCTAGCTACAAACTTCCGCCGCTCCACCCCTCTGTTGTACCAAGCGATGTTACGGTAATTATAGCAAGCGTTGGTAATTTCGCCAACGAGTTTGTCAAAACTATCGATTCAGTCCTCGAAAATCACCCAGCTAAAATCATAATCTCGACAGTCGGAACCGAAAAGCTCATACAAGCCCGCAGAGTCATCGAGAGAATAATGAGAGAGAAACGCCTTCCTGGACGAAAGATTGAGGTTATTGCTGTTCACCAGCCAAGCAAACGTGTTCAATGCGTCCAAGCTTCCCTTCAGGTTAAAACTGGACTCATTGCTTATGTCGATGATCATGTCTTCTGGCCTCCTACTTTTCTCCAGAGTGTTCTCGCAGAATTTGAAGACCCAGCTGTAGGTATTGTCGGAACCTGCAAGCGTGTCATCCGCGAGCCTGGAAACAACTGGTCTGATTCTCTCCGCAATTTCTTCGCTTGCATCTACCTTGAGCGCCACAATTATGAGCTCACTTCTACCTACAACATTGACGGTGGATTATGGGTTGTCTCTGGAAGAATATGTTTACTCCGAACAGATATCGTGCAAACAGTCGATTACAGAAGTAAATTCCTTTCTGAAACTTTCTTGGGAGCCGGCCCAGTCAACTGCGACGATGATAATTTCAACACAAGATACATGATCAATCATGGCTACAAGACCGTATTTCACAACAGACCAGAAGCTCTCATTGAAACAACTCTAGGCACATCGGGAGGCTGGCCCAAATTCTACCAACAGCTTCTCCGCTGGTCCCGATCAATCTGGCGCTCCCATCTCAAAACCGTCCTCATCGATGGAACATGTTGGAAATTTTGCCCCTGGACTAGCTACGCCATGTTTGTCTCCGGACTGTTGAACATCTCTATCATCTATGATTCTCTCTTGTTCTTCACACTCTTCAAATCCGACTTCTACACCGAGAATAATCACGCTGGTGCATATCTTTTTTGGGCAATAATTTTTAGTCGTACGATTAAGCCATGGAATTATTACATGCGCAATAAACATGAGATGTGGTGGGCTGTACCAGCAGAAATCCTCTTTGGCTACTTTCATGGAATCATTAGGTTGATTGCGCTATTAACTTGCCGTGATATTGGCTGGGGCGGAAGAGATTTAACAGAGCTTGCACCAGCTGTAAGAGGTCCATAAGAGTACTACCTGTTCTAAATGCGATACGCGATATGCGATATGGGGTGCTGGGTCGGGGTGAGCAGGAGTTATCTTGCAATCGTTTTACTGGAAAGGAGTATGGGCTTTTGAAGCCATAGTCGCTGTTGCTTCTATGGATGGATATTGCTTGGGAGTGTGGGTTGTGATTTGAGTTGGAGTTGGAGTTACTGCTGGGGCAGGAGGATTTTAACTACCAAAAAACCTTTTCTTTGCCAAAAAAAAATTGATAATATGTCTATACCTAGGGGGTACCCACAAGGTTCTACTATTCGAAAATTAGATAGTCTCAAAAAAAAGAGATTTATGAAATTGGTTTGTTCAGTGGGAGTCATCAAGGACCACTGCTTGCTTTTTGATAGTTGCATATTTGTCTTCCACAGCATTCAAGGTGAAATTCTCATAGGTGATGTTTTGTAGGTTTACACAGTGATTTATTACAATAAGAACTTTACAGCCCATTATATTTGACTCAGTAGCATTGCACAAACAGGCCGCTCTCTGGTCGCAAATAGACTTCATTTCTACTAACTAATTGTCCCTTTTCCTCGCAATACATCATTATAATCATCTATGATCGCACCTGAGCAGTGGAAAAACTTTCTTTTCTTCCACAAAGCTCTGTATACATATACTACACCTGAAATCTAGCAATAGGATACTCACCTGGGCAATCTAAAGTAACCTTCATAACCCTAACACACACCAACCCTTTCTTTTAGAAGAATTCATTCATGCTCTCCAAACCAACCAAGTTATATAAAAGAAAGTCATGTTAAGTTCCTTCAATCACATACTCTCCTCCTTTTCATGTATTATGTTTCCTACTTATATATTTCCATTCATATATTATCATCTCAAAAGAACCATTTACAATTACCCCTTCGCAACCAATCATCAAACATCATGCTTACAATCAATTTTTCAGTGGTTGAGGAGATCCACTATTTGCACAATGATTCACTCAAAAGGTTCACCAAATACCTGTTTCCACTACAAGATAATTTATCTAACTTCCGAGACTAGCCGAATTCGAAATGACTCAGACGAAGAAGAATCAATACAGCTTTTTTTGTTTATCTAATTTGATATTATACTTTCCTGGATCTAGTCTACAAGCTGTTGCTTGGTGAGATTAATCGTGTTCTTTATATACTATATTTTGAACAAATTTGTTTCTACTGGTCATTCTTTTATATTTCTTACGATATTTACTTCATTTCAAAAACTTATTATCTCAAGGCTTAGACAACTACCTGTCACTTACTGTGTTACTGAATATTCGCCAATCCTCAACTACTTACACATTCTCAACCACTTGCACATTGTTGATCTTAGACTTGAATATCAAGCTCAGCCCTGTCGAAATTAGACGTCATTCAAGGTTTTAGAGCTCAACTCCCCTTTTCGATGATAGTAATCTAACACATCCTCAAAAGCACAGTCACTTCATTTGCCTAATTGCTATTTGAGTCCCGAATAGTCGATTGTTACACGTCAATTCCAAGTTTTCTGGAACCAAAACGGATTCTGATCTCTAATATCCAACTCCTCATTCCAAATAACGAATATAATCCGAAATCATAATGGAGATCTACAAGCCTGTATGCTACAACATGAGGCATGGTAACACCAGAGATCCATATAAAGAACCATACGCCACAAGAATGTCGAGAAAGTTCTCAAAAATTGACATGCAACGGCCCATAACGCTCAAAGAAGACGAAATTGCCGCGGCTGTCATAGCCGCAGAAGAGCTCACAAAGAATTGGGGTCTCCTTGGAAGAATCATGGGCGCATATGAACCGGTCATACGCAAGCGCTGGCCCAAAAAAATCCAAGGTCAAACGTGCTCAACTTCTGCAAGAAGTATATCCGAAGATTCCAAAGGAGCATGCTCCGGAATTTGATAATCTGCGAGCTCGCTGGACTGACGCACCCCTCAACTCGAATGGGTACCAGAGATCCATGGAGACACCATATATCAATTTAGAGGACCTCACACAAGGCATGTTCCTGCCTCTTTTTTTGAGCTCGAGAGGTCGATATTCCCCGCATCTATTTGTACATGCAGATTTCTACGCTATGCACTTCGGGTTAAATATGTGGGAGATTCCAGAACCCAAGATCTATGATGGATTGAAGCCATGGAAACGCGCTGTCATCTTCAAAAATCCAGATTCGGGAAAATACATTGAGTTTCTCGAATCAGAGGAAAGATCACATGAGGCTTATGCGTCTGGCCTAGGGTTCCCTCCAGGAAAAGCAATCGTGATATTGAGAGCACAGGTTTTCACGTATCAATTCCTCGTGAAGTGTTGCTCAGCAATACTTCATGACATTCCAACGCTTCTGGACGACAATCATAATTTTAATATCGTCCCTGAACCGGAACACATCTCTCCATCCTATTCTCAACGGCTGAGTACTGTCTTTTCTGTAACCGAGTCTCTTTACAGACCACCGAGTCAAATCGACTTTCAAAGAATAGAAGATCTCCTTGAAACGAGACGTGCCGCAGCAGAAGACCACCTATGGTCCCTAAGGGAAGATCCTAGCTATTTCGCTGAGATGCTTGATGCCGCAGGCGAACGTCATTGTCATTCCAGCGAAGAAGATTCGAAAGGATTTGAAGTATTCAACATCCTCGAATACGCATGTGTTTCCTTGCTCATTTGGAACAATCTGCGGGATGATTTTCGGCACTGGCGAAATCTTGAAAGAAAGTATTCGGCAGAGATCGCTTCTGACAGGCAGCCTCCATCTGAGTATGAAAGCGTATTCGTGTGCTTTTGGGAAAATCTAGACCGGGCTAGTGAATACTTGAGAATGGATAACTTAAGGCGAGAGATTTTGTTCTCAAAAGCCTTCCAAGACAGCCTCGTTAAAGATATACTGCTTGATTATTCTGTTACCATACGAGGGGATATAAAAGCCGGAGCGCAGGATAAGCTCTTCTTCATACTATATGAATTATCTCAGAACGAGGCCATTCTCTATTGCTCGCTACCGGATCTAGTTGATCAGCTCGAGCGTTATCTGCTTGCAAATCAAACTGAAAAGGACCGAATCACGACTTTGGGGTCGTCAATTTTAGCGGACATTGGCATTGTTGCTTCGATAAGTCGAGATTTATATCTTTATCAACCCTGGGCATCAGCAGTAAATCAAAAACTTAAGGCCGATGATGGCACCATAAAAGCCATTACGGCCTCCAAATGGGAACGCACGATGGATGTTTTTGAAAACCTGGAGAACCAAGCCGTGGACGAGCTTACAAAACTTATCGAATCGCCCAACTGCTTTTACTACCCTGCAGAGCAACGTCGAAATGCGGCGACGAATCACAGAATGCGACAGGCTGAGGAGTTGCTTGATAAGGTCTGGGATCACCTTGACCAAGCGTATCTCGAGGCTTCCGAAAAGACCACACTATCTAGAGCCCTTCGAGATCTTATCACGAACAAAAGAAAGTTTATTCGAACACCAGAATGGGTCGAGACGGCTCCCAAGGTCAAGAAGTCTGGCTAAAAACGCACTCCAATTGGTGACGAGCTGCTTAGTTCTTTTGAACACGTGCGAACTGACGAAGAAAAGAAGACCCAGTATTTAGAATTAGGCGATTCAACAGTCAAAGCGAAGGTCATGGTAGAGGAATGAATTGTTCATAAAGAAGTATACGTAAGCATCTGCCTTAGTGGTCACAAATTCTGTCATATGATAGTGTTACATAGCAAAGGAAGAATAGACATGTCCAGAGATAGAATGATAGAATATAGAGAGTACTTCAAAGCAAAATAACAACGTCAAAATCGTTGCGTACAAATGAACTTTGGTGGTTGATGATCAATGTGTCAATGAAGTCAAGTAAAATTAATTTGAGTTGAGGTTAAGTCACATGGGCGCCATTTTAGCCCTCTTTTGGAGGAAGACTAGTAGTAGTTTACTCAGGATCTACTGGGTGTCACCGTTTTAGAGAAAACCGTTTTTAGGACTAGGACAAATTTATGCACCCACCATACAAGTTCTTGCTTCAATACAAGACTGTTACCTTTTAAATTGCCTAGTTATAATCATTGAACGATGATCGCCCCAAAATTTTCTTCCCAGAATGATATCGAGTGCACAAGGTGGATCGTTTTAGCCTCTTTCTCTTCTCTAGATATTGACGGTTTTACTTGGCGTAACTTACATGTCAAAATTCAATGAATTTCCTCCACAACTAATCCTTTTAGCATGGAAGCTAGAAACAAACCTTTTTTTTTCTGCTACTAATCCGTTACCTTAGTACTACTTAGAATTCTGGAGCTGTCATTCTTCATTTTGAATATTTTTCACCCAAAACATTTCTCACTTCCAAAAAAAGTAATTTCACACACTCTTCACTTCAAGCCAGACAACCATGGATCTGATAATCAAAAGCAACAAAGTTACTCTCATACTTGACACATCTCTTACTTTTGAAACCGAGCACATCCCGCTAGCACCCATGTCTCAATCATCGTACTTTGATCTCGAGACCGTGAGCTTCACTCCCCCACCACCTCCAACACACACTCCCGAAGCTTCGGAAACACGATCAAGAACTTTCGATTTCTCAAACATACAAACATCCATTACAACCGTCTCAAACTCTCCAAGCAAACTCCCACGGGAGCCTTCCATACCACAATTTCCACTATATGATCGTTTTCCTCGAGAAATCAAATGTGAGATCATGTACCAAGCCGCGCTTCAAAGCAAGTCACGTTTCATACGAGTCGATATCCACAGCAGATTACTATCACCCAAAACCAGACGACGCAGCGATCGCATCGACGCCTTCCTCCACGCTGGCGGAAAGTGGAAATTTCAGGAAGGAGACTTCGAATACCTGACTATCACCCGTGGATGCGGATGGCACGCTCGAGACCAACTCATGATAGACCAATTCTACTTCCGTCCCGAAAAAGACATCCTGTTGTTCTCTGAACAAGTTTTGGAGAACTACCAGAACATCAATATATATCCTTCTGGATGCGTGAAACGTTTAGCGATAAACATCCAGGATCTCGAAATGTTATTGACTCTTTACAAGGGCCACATTCAGCTAGACCCCCCTAATCACTCAACTCTGTTCATCGGTAAACTGCGAAATCTGGAGTACATATACGTACTTCCGCATTGCGTTTCTCGCAACGCAACGTACATTGAGTATTACGTTCTTGCGGATTCAGATCGGCCCAGCACTTTTGATAGGAATATTCTGCTCATGTGGTGGTTTTCCTGGCTCAGTAAAGAGTCTGACAAAATTGGCTGGAATCCGCCGAAGATTTCTTTCAAAGAATTTCGCTGGGCAGGATTGTCGGAAGAGTAGATGGGTGGATGTCGCTATGTCATAGCCAAGACATAGAAATGGATTTGTTCGTGAACAAGTAACAGGAGGAAAGAGATATTGATATAATTTTACAGATACCAAGTAATCATTAATGTATAACATCAGCGGATATAATTCGATAGTTAATACCTACTTAGAATTTAATAACAATAATAATAACAATCACCATTCAAATACCCATCAACACCCACTCGAGTATCCCATCTACACAAACCCAACCTCAACAACTATAAACATCAACCTCAACCTCAAACAAAATGACCCAAACGAACCCACAACCCCCCTAACACTCAAAATAAAGACAAAAATAGAACATAAACCATCCCCGCCCAATACTCCAAGTTGTCACTGCAGAAATCCCATAATTACCTCGAGGATGCCCAGAAAATTACGTATAGCGTATCGCGTATATACCAAAGAATACCTAGAGACGATATCAATGATTTATTTTGGAGCAATCACGTGAAGCCGAAGAACCTACCTAGGTCTGTACTATAGATCAAAGTTCACCTGGACATTGTGTGCAAGTCCGATTAGGAACTGAGACTCACCGTGAAAACAATGCTTAGATCAACATTTCGATGTCCAAAATACCACACTATATCATCGACATTTACTACTTCAACACGATGATTGAATATATGGCACCCAAGAGAAAAATGTGGGATTTTAAAATTTGGAGTTTGAAGATTAAGTACCCCATGCTTCAAAAGGAAGGCCAAATTATAGATAGATACCTAGTTACGCATAGTCACTTGAAGTCACCAAAAGTATGCACAGTGTCTAGATAACTGAGAGAAAAGATCATTACTAATCTGCTCAATATTATTTTCACAGTATTGCTGATTGGACAACGCCATAACTGTAATCTATCCTGGTAAAACAACCACCAATGAGAATCACAAAACTTCCTGATATATGTATCCCGTCGCCTATCCTATGCGCGGAGAGTTATACAAACGCCGTCGCATCAAATTGTTTCATCCTAAGTATCCACCAATGCCAATGATTTCTGCCAAAATTCAAATTCTTACTCCAATGTACTGTACTGTTCGTTCTGTTGTACAATCATTTTTCCTCCCAAGCGCTGACCAATTTGGTCTTCTTCTTGGGTGGTCCGGATTTACTGGAGCTTCAGAAAAATTAGTAATTGGAAACAATAAAAGGATGCGAGGTTCACTCGAAACCATAGACGTTCCAGAGAACCAAAAAATGGAGTGAAGGGGATATGGAATGAAAGTGCGATCTGAGGGAATACTTACTCGGAGTCTGACTTTGCCAAAGCCTGTTCTTTCGTCCTCTGCTCAGCAGCAGCCAATGCCAATGGTCTCATTGTCTCTCTTCTCGCAGCTTGTTTGGCGTACTTGGCTCGAGTTTGAGCCTCGTTGACAGGTCTGCCATGTACCAGATTGGTGAGGGCTGTCTCATTGGCTAAGTTCTGGCCCCGAGTGAGCTTGTACGAATCGGGGTGGTTGGGACAGTTTCTGCCATGTGCTGCGTCGCCGAGTCTAAGGATATTTTCCCAGTCGACACCGCAAAGGTAGCACCAGGAGTTCCCACAGCGACCTAAGTATTAATTGTTAGTAATGAGTCTGTATGAAGAGATGTATCTATACATACATTGCATATGGTCACAGCCATCGCTTCTCACAACACACTCTTTGCATTTTGGGCAAATCCTAGAATCCTTTGCCAGCAGCTTAGCTGTAGCCTCTTCTTGCTCCAAACGTTCAATTTGTGAGTCGTCGACATCAAATTCGTCGCATGACTGTCCTTCGTGCCATGGTAACTGGTGTTTGACACAAGTCTTGAATTTACAATGGTCGCAAATCATCAATGGCTCCGGGCCTTCATGTATTTGACCTCCACCGCACTTGGGGCCTAAGCACATCACAAAGGTATCGGGTCTGGAAGCTTTTCTCTCAAGTAGAAGTAACTGTTTGACAATTAGCAATGAACACAAAGAATCAATGAGATTCACCGACCGTTCAAGTACGCCCGGAGATGCTTTGCGACGAACATCGTGATCAGTGAGGACAGCTGTACAAAGAGGGCACTTGATACCATTCAAGAGTCCATACTCTATATCTGTGGTGATCGATAGATCGAGACATTCCTTGCAAATTAAAGTATCTCGGTGATGACAGTCACCTGTGACATCAGACCAGGTGTTTACTATCAGGACATCCTCAGCACAAATAACACATTCCACTTTATCAGGTTGCTTTTGGGAACGATCATGTGCTTCGCCACTTTCTGGTTCCTCTTTGGTCTCTTCTTCTTCGTCTTCTACGTTTTCTTCATCGTCTTCATCGTCTTCGTCTTCGTCATCGTCTTCGTCATCATCTTCGTCTTCACTCTCTGTCTTATCTTCACTCTCCTCCTCACTTTCCGAGTTTTCTTCGTCATCCGTGCTGTTGGGCTCCATTCCGAATTCACCATTATCAGGTTCGGCGCCGAAGATGTAGTTGTCGCGTTCGGGATTGTCAGGATCTAGATAATAAGTTCAATACAATTTTCAAGCAGGTGTAAATACAAAAGGTATGGTAATATTAGAGGGTATATAACTTACGTTGAGGGAAAAGGTCAAAAAGATCCATTCCGGGGTTGCGTCTCAAGGCTTCTTCTCTATCTTCCCACAGCAACTCGTAACCAGAGTTGGCGGAAACACCAGAATCGGAACTTGACTCATCATCAGAGCCCTCTTCTTCATCTTCGTCCTCTTCGTCTTCTCCATCTTCTCCGCTGGAATCTTCCGCAGGTGCAGTCACGGGATGAGTTGATGGAAGATCACCACCATTTTCGAACCATTCCTTGACTTTTACAGAAACTTCTTCATCAAGACTTGTTTCAAAAGTCTGGAGACGAAGAAAAAGGGCAAGTCTATCACCCTGGTTTTCTGGGAGTTTTTGGTAATGTTTTAAGACATGGCGCATCTTTCTTGCATCATGATCCTTGAAATTGAGTCCAAAGACCTTGCCCGACTGGTAGTCAAATGCCATTGTGAAAAGTGATCGGTTTTTTAAAGAATTTTGAGTAATTCGTTTCAGTTGGATTTTTCTGGATGTCTTGATCTGGATAAGAATGTCCTTGATCAGAGAGATTGTTGAAAAGGTTGTTGTAAAATTGATCTGTGATTGTGAGGATGGAAGATTATAAGGAAGTTGAGAGACTCGAGATTGCCTAAAGCTACTGTAGCTCGGATAAATTAGGCCAATTTAATACATAAATTAAGTTTAGGCTACCGCTCGGACTCCATCCCCTCATTCTCATTCCATTTGACAGAAGTGAATAACGTGATATATATAATTTACATTCATTGTTGAGTATGACATTCTCATTCTCATTCTCTTGTCTTAATTGGTATATAGAAGTTAGAAGTTAATCACATATTAAATTATATTGATTGGTTTCGAGTTTGAATTTGCTTCCAAAGTATCACTATGGGTTTCCATCATCTATTTTCTTTCTTATTTTCAATGTTCATCAACCTGCCTACCTAGTAGTTATATGCACATGAACTTCTATTTATCTCAAACTCTAGTAGTTTCTTTGGACTGCCAGATTAGTTCTCGTTTTCTTCTTCTTCTAGCCATCAGTCAATTTTCAGTGTCAATACTGTCAAACATGGTGTATGATCATGATGTATTTCAATGACTGGGCTCATACTGTTCTAATTCAATTGGATTGTTTGTATTGGTCAATGACTCTCATGATTTAATGAGTAATATTGATGTGGCATTCGATCATCAAACACAACAGTAGTTCCTTACCCTACAGCTAGCTAGCCTTGGGTGGTACGGTAATGACGTTTTTTTTTTTCTTTACTTGCAGACAAACTCAGCACCTGTACATCAACGACTACAAAGCAGGTGATATCTTTCTTGCTTTACCCAACTTGGAAAACGACATGGACTCTCTTTCTGCTTCTTTTTTCAACAGCAATGGTGTACCTGTGGCTATCCACTAGCAGCTTTGTATGGCATACCTAGGTAAACTTTGAAAATTCTATAATATAACAGTAAATGGCGGAGCTATGAAGGGACTTTTCTGGCTCTCCAAAACATCTGCTTTGTGGTGTTCGCATTTGACTACTTTTTAACAGAACTTGAGATAATCCACCACTGAATACAAGTTCTGCTCTTCTACTATTGATACCAGTGTTTTCACTGATCATAATTCTCATTCAATCTCCCTGAAAACCCTCTCTTTTGATGATACGCAAAGTGACGACTGATTTGTCTGAATACTCTATACTGGTTGAGCTCTAGACATACCATCTGAGTAGCACTATTTTGGCAATGCATCTGTACAATCTATGATAACATTTTTAGTCTATGGTTAGTCATCGAAAGTTTTGACAGAATATAAAGAGATATGAGAATCTCTGAATACTAAAACAGTGGTTCGTAGTAGTCAGGACCTTGTAATAAAACACATTATAATAAAATTCCAAGTAATATGACCTTCGAGGCTCAGCCCAAACATGTGAAACATGAGAAAGAATTACAATTCATAGGTTACTACTATCCCTGGTAGACTACTACGTGCTTTATAGATTGAGTCATGTATTTCGATCATCATATTCGCTTTTTTAACTGGCTCTTTCAATGACAAACAATACAAAACTGTTTTACAACCAGACACCTAGAGTCGAAATAACATGGCAGTTCAAAGCTTCAGTATCACTACCAGTCATTCAATGGCAACTTGCCAAGTATAACTGATGAGTTTGTTCTGAAAGAGATTTGGCACATATCAAACTTATCAATTTTTAAAATTGGAGCAGGCCACAACTCTATCATTCAGTAAAAATACTAGAAATCTCATTTCCGCCTTGAATTGGCCACAAAAAGGAGATGTGGACATGCTAAATGCAACTTCATCTCTTAGGACCTTTATTTACTCAAGTTTATAGGTACCAGAGGCTTGAATTTGGCAGGCGGATGCGGTAGTTGAAGTGATGCATGCGGACTGGTAACTAACAATCTCATATCTGTTTAGATAGTTTTTGCAAGTGATGAGATCTCCTTGAGCTCGACTCCCTGCTAAACACCGCTGCATTGATTTCTTACCTTTCTCTCTATACCTTTCACATTATTCTTGTATCTGATGGAGGGAGAATGATGATCAATGCACCACTTGACGTCTCATTTGCGAAGAACATGTATTAAAAATCAAGCATATTATTCCTTGCAAGACACCTTCAGCAGGTAGAAAACTTCGGCTCTTTGAGAAGTTGTTAGTATTTCACAAAATGATTTCTGTGCCTCAAAATGTAACCTCATTTGCAGACCGAGATTCCCGTGGAAATATCTAGAGATTGGACGAGAGCCTCGTCAAAGAAAGCAAGAGGTTTTCTCGTAAAGGTTCATGGTGCTAGGGAAGGCGCAGGGGAATATGAAAATCTTGAAAATTGGTTTCTTTTCCAGTACCTTATTTTTTACTCCAACTTCTGTCAACTTGCTCACACTTTACACGTATTCAATGTCCGCAATGGTGATAATGTTCCTTGATACTGATACTCATGACAAGAGAATTAGTATTCAAGTTTGAACGGGAGGTCATTTCGCTGCAATGAAAAGTTCTGGAAGAAATTCCTTATCCGTAAATCTCGATGCTCAATCGCCAAATGAATTCTTGCGACATCAATGCAGTACCATGGCCGGCTCGGCTCCTTTCTCGAATTCATCACCACACCCGGACTTTGTGCCGAATTTTCGGATATCAGCTGGCACTTATCCGAAGATGGGTTGACTCAGAGATTATGTAAGCAATATTTTCCCGAACATCAAAACTTTTCAATCCATCCCATAGAATGATTTCAATATCCTGAGGGGAAAAAGAATCTTATTGCTTCCACTTCTCTTATCACCTATGGAAGTTCATCAACTTCTCTTCGTCCTGGAAGAAATTAAAAAAGTCGCACCTGAAGACGCGCGCTTAATTACGACTGAAGCCAATTCTTCAATTGCCTAGAAGCATTGCAAACGTCAATGGAGTGCGTACGAAAGCTTTCTTGATCTTGCAAACACCTCAGCTCAAGTAATAGAGATTGCTAATTCCCAAAGGTCCTTTGGTGAAGAATTTACCACCTTCAATTCTCTACTCATTGGTTGCCTCAAACAACGCTCGTTTGGATCGTTTTGCAAGACACCATTTCAAAATTTTGATGACGACTTCCAACACCACCAAAGAGCAAAATGTATATATACAGCCAGCAGTGAGGTGAGATCTTCTTCAAGAGACATCAAGACTTAAGCCAGACTATAACGTTTTTTCAAAGCGGACTTTTCAAGAGCCCAGACTCACCGGGGTCATATCTCCACACTTCCAATCGCACGAATCATCTTTGACACCGGAACCATTATCCACGAAGCACACCAGCCTCGTTCATTCGTATAGGTAGTACTTTTTCGTGTTTCCAGACAAAAACGTACGCATCATCACGTGAAATCATGGGACTGTCCACTTCCCAGTCACTAGCTTAGCACAGAGGCCCGGGAGAGGCTAAATTGGAGTGCTGAATAGTGCTGGCGTCCCAAATATTACAAATGTCAATATGTAAAAATAGCATCTTCGCGACCTGACTTTATCTCTCGCGAAAACCAGGATCCAGATTTACTTTCAACATTCGATGCACAAAAATCTCTCGGTCCTGTCAGTAAGCCATGTGCAAACTTTTTATGACGACATGATCCTCCTCAACACCCTCTCCATATTACAAACTTTGACATCTTATCCACATCTTCTTGACTGATGATATATTTGTTTCATGTATATTGAAACCCCAAAGCTATGGGTTTTTGAGACGGAGATACTTTGCACAAGGCTATATCACGATAAGAAGAATACCCCGCCTTCAAAAAGTTACCACATGTTTCGATATGGATAACAATCCCATCTTCTCCTAATTTCGGTTTGTGAAGCTTACCCCTTTGCACAACGCGGTAACCGGAAGAACGGTTTCGTCATGGTCCACTTGAGGTGAAAATCTGGCTAGTGCATGCTTAACCGATCTTTTGATTACGTTCCTGAACATCTCATGCCGCTGTCCGCAATTTGCCCGTTCGTTCCTGGTTATTTATGGATCACTCATGGATGGTCTATGAAGACATTGTTCAATCAACAAATTGTTCATCCCATACTATGGGTCCCAGCCGAGGGGTGCATTTTGTGGGGTGTTGAGGTTACGATGATAGACTCGTAGATCATGTCAAACCAAGTAAAGTGCATTGCATTGTTGTGAAAATCATCTTTCTCGGACAAATGTCACTCGATGAGCTGCATATTGATCAACATTTTAGCTCATGAGAATACTGGTTTCCACAAGGAATCGATGTTCGATTTGCATTGATTCGGTTCTTTCAGTGAGCCATTTCTTGTAGACTTCTCATGTACACAAAAGTCGTTACAAACCAAATCCGCGTCATCGCTTTTTCTCGAAAATTAGTAGCTTGGGAAAATGCCGACGAGAAAGTATATAGACAGCAGTTGCTTCCTCTCAAAAATTTCCAAGCCAACATCTTCAACCTTATAACTACAAAATTAACTTAATAATACAATAAATTCCACTCGTTAATCATGAAGTATTCCGCATCAGCATCACTCGCTCTCGCCGTTGGCGTTTCAGCTGCTTCTATCAAACGGGACACTTGCTCATATACCCTCACTTCATCAGGAGGTCAATCCAGTATCGTTGGTCAATTGGACGATGGACAACTCCGTGTCCTTGGCAATCACCCCACTGCAACCTTCACAATCAACAACAGTGAAACCACTGATTCCAAAGGCCGACCATGTTATTTAACATCAGAGGCTGACCAATACCAATGCGATACTGGTATGAGCGCCACAGGTGGTTTTGCTATCGGCGCAGATGGCACATACTCTCACTCTGGATCATCGGTCTTTTATGCATGCCCATCTTCTGACAACGATTACAACATCTATACTGCTCCTGTTGCTGGTCAGGATAAGTGTGTACAGATTGGATTGACTGCTAGTGGATGTTTCGCTCCATCTTCGTCCTCTTCATCAGCAAAATTGGGCACATCCGCATCCCAACAAGCTTCGTCCTCTACCTTAGTTTCATCAACAAAGGCCTCATTGTCTGCTTCAGTCTCAGAATCTTCAAAGGCTTCGGTCATTACTGCTACCACGACTCAGCAACAGACATGTGCTGCCTCAACCGTTACTGTAGCTCAAACCGTTGTTGTCACCCAAACCCCATCTGCTAAGACTATTTATGTCACTTCGACTGCGCCCGGTCAAACTATTGAAGAGACTCAAACTCAACAGCAGACTGCACCAGCTCAAACTGTTGTGGTTACTCAAACTCAACAACAAACATGTGCTGCGCCTTCAACAGTTACTCTCACCCAAGTTCAATCTGCCGCTCCTTCTACAGTTACCGTTACTCAAGTGCAGAGCATGACTGCTGTTTCCACGAAACAGGTCACCGCCACCGAGTCTATCAAAGCTTCTAGCGCCCCAGCCACTTCCCAGGCTCAAGCCACTACAAGCGCCGTTTCCACACCAAAGGCTTCGTCTGCTAGTTCAATAGTCTCCTCCATTATCTCTCAAGCAAGCTCAGTTGTCTCTTCGGCCACATCCAAGGCCTCGTCCACAGCTTCAGCTTCCAACTCTTGCCCTACTAACCTTGACGGCACCTACTCTTCTCCCAACCTAATCATTCCCGTCTCATCTGCATCCCCAGATAAGGCATACGGTACCTCTTACGATGGAGTCGTCAACAGCACTGTCTCTTCTCTCTTCAACTTTGACATTCTAGCTTCATACGCTTCCAAGACTTGCTCCCTCGTTTTCCTCTTCCCCACTCAAGATATGCTCGAGACTTCCTCATATACCTTCTCCGGTTCCGGAACCATTGATTTCAAGCAATTGAGCACCACTGTTACCACCAGCTCTACCTATAATTCTATCGGAAGCACTGCAACTGATTTCGGTAGCAAGACCATCACACCTGGTTCCTGGACTGTTGTTGACACTTTCGCTTGTCCAGCTGGACAGGCTATCAGTTACGAGATGAATGCTGGTGGAAGCGACACTGATTTGTGGTGGTTTGAGGATTACAACCCATCCCCGATCGGTCTTTTCATCACTACTTGCTAGATTTGGATCTGAAATGATCTAATATCAAGAGGAAAGTTGAGATAAGTTAAGAAAAGTTTTCGAGATATGAATTTAAATGAGATGAGATATGAAATGCATTATAATCTTCGGTTTCTTTCTTGGGTATGGCTCGTATTGGAGGGTAAGGATCGAATGTATACACCCAGGTAGGGAATGTATTCTGGGGGCGGTGTTTGGGTTGGACATGGATGAACATGTCTGGAAAAATGAAAGACCTAACACCATTACGTTCGTTATGATATTTGAGTACAGTACAAATTTTGTACATGATTTGTATATTCTTTTGAAAGAGAAGAGATTAATACATAGAATGATAATAAAAAAGAAATGACTATCAGTACTCAAGAAAAAACGGTATGAAGATCGTTGAATCATCAGAATGCTTGAACGAAGGGCAAGAATGGTGCTATTCATTGGGCCAACTTGTCAAGATCAAGTTGTAATCTTCCTCTCCAATTGTCGGAGAGTTTGCCATACAAAATCTGGCAATTCTGAATCTAAGTTCCAATCTAGATGTTGAGGGTCTTTGGGTCTGAAAGATCAGGAAGATACTCGACCTTAAGATTGTCTGAGTTCTACTCATGTAAAATCAAAGCGAAAGGTTGATTGACCAAATTCGAGAATCGGAAAAACAATGATCGATTGGCAATCCCCTCTCTAAGCACGAATCTCAAGATCTGAATGCCCATCCCTCATCAACGGCCTCCAAAAGAGGACTTTCCAACACGTAAACCAATTTATCTACTCTCTCCTGCCCAATTTTCTGTTCCCATTTATTTCCTTGTTTCATCACCACCCCACAAGCCACAATATCACAACCTATCTTCTCCAACAAATCCCAGGTCGTCTTCAGTGTTGCACCAGAACTCACTGCATCATCAATAATAACACATCGTTTTCCTAGAACCAGAGGTAATTGATGCGGATCCAGATATACTTTCTTCAACCCCAGTTCGGGGGATGTAATGGATGATACCGAAGCGGAGAGAGCATCATCGTACCAAAATTTGCGGGAGTAGCCTAGGGGTATATATCTTTCTAACAACCGTTAACTCTATCCTTGATTCATTTTCTCAAGTAGTATTCTTGACAGGTGACAGACATACTTAAACCCAAATTCCTAGCCACAAGCGGAGCCAGACTAAGACCCAAAGTGGGAAGCCCAATAATAACATCCGGCTCAAAACGACGCACGAGATCGGCAAGAAAATCGGAAAGTATATCTACTACTTCCATGGAAGCTTGGTTAACCAGAAGTGAGGCAACCGCATGCTTGGGATTATCTTTCAACGGCCTGATTGGGAGAACTAGGAAACGGGAGTCGGGTAGCTTGGCTGGGAACCCATATTTATAGGGCGGATTTTGCGGGATGTGGTTGGATGGGAGAATGGTTTGCCAATATGTGGTTGTAGGTTCCGTGAAATGGGTTATTGGCGGAATGGTTTGATTTGGAATAGTACTCGAATCGCTGATAGTTGTCTGGGTGCTCTTTGGCTTTTCGGAAAGCTCTAGACTTTTATCAGAATTCTCCCGATTTGCATTCTCACGAATAATTACATCGTCGGTAGACTTATCATCCACTTCGTAAATCTGTATGTCTGTGGTGGGCTGAGGCATTTTTCCTTGAGATATCACATTGCAGGGAGGAGGTGAAGTTGATATGTAGGACGGTACAGGGTGGGGTTGCTGACTCATGCGGAGATTTTGTTTGTACCTTCAACAACTACCTCCCGGTAGATGATGCGATGACCAGGTGGTATGGAGACCAGGTCTTTAGGAATCTCTCTATCATAGTACCTGTTTCGATAGAAGATTGAGCATAGTTTGTTTAATCTGCATTCAACCCTCCTTTTCCAGAAAAGGTTCACAGCGATTCACACGACAACGATCTTTAGTGAAGTCGTTGTAGATTTCCATTACACAGTTTCTTACATCTGCCAGGTCGCTAAGCTAGGTAAGACTAATGGAGTATTTAAACTCTGCCTACTTCTTGCCAACATGTGAAGCTTCTCCAGTTCTCACATGCCACGATGCACGTGGTCCATCTGGGCTCCCCACGTTCCTGCACGTATCGATAATCATTTTATGGTCAAAAATTTCCGTTCTGCGTAGTGGCTTGAATTGAGAGATTAGGGTTGAGCCTCATGAAACCGATCAGTTGAAAGTAATTTTTGCTGTCTAGATTGTGGAAACTCAGCCCGTTTCTTGGCGGTGGTAGATTTTCTGACACATGAAAGATTATATCGGGGTGAATTTGCTCCATGGTATGTATATATCATCTAAGAGCTCTGGGGAGGTGCGCAATATTTTCAGGTAGGTTTTGATATCGATGACCTGTAACGTTGCCAGATCAAGTGGCCAAGAGCAATAACGTCAATTGACAAGTAATGGTATTGATATTCTTTATTGACAAGTGAGGAAGAGCTAATACGATACTGGAGGAGCTTCTCTGGGTATTCTGGATAATAAAGAAAAGTGCTTTGGAGTGTAAGAGGAGATAGGACGCTCATGCACTACAGCAAGTTTGCTGTCGAGGTATGCAGTTATGCTATATCGGACTTCAGCCTCCCAGCAATCCTGGTAAGCCATTTTCTGCAGAGCTCGGATAACTGTGTCAACAGCGATGAGTAGGAATCTTATTGAGGGCCGTAATATAAAGGCCATAATAATGTGGTGGGCCAAGTTCATTTTGTTCAAGATAAGACGAGATCAGTTTGTTTTGTAAGAATTTGAATCCTCGCCATGTTTTCACACCTCAAGCATTTTTTTCTTTCTCTGATCTTCTATACCGCTGTTTTAGGTAATCAAACGCCAGCATTCGATGTTTTAATTTCCTCGAAGTTTAATTCTTTTACAAACAATGGTATAGCATTGGCACCTTTTGACGGGCGTTCTTTGCTGAAGTCATGAATAAGTCAAGAGTGCTTACCTGTGAAGACCCTGGATATGGTCTATGCCCCAGTAAGCTATCTTCAACCTTGTTTTAAGGAAATTATAACAAATACCAAGACAACCTAGGCTGTTGTCCAAGAGACGAAAACTGCTGTGGAAGTAGCTTCTGCGTCAAACCTGGAGAGAGTTGTTGTCAAGGTTTCACACGCGAAGTTGGATGGAACCAGTGTAGGCAATAGTATTTCCCGTATTTCGTATACGGGTTAGTTTAGTGGTGCGTATCGAATTTTTTCGAAATACGTACGTATGTGGTATAGAATTCAATACCACTGAAAGTATTCAATATCATTTAGTTATTCAATACTATTAGCAATATACTGAAATACTGGAATCCAATATAAATAATACATTCCTATCCAAATTAGGCTAGAAATAAGGGATTCCCATTCAATTTGAAATAAGGAATGGAGTTTTATTACCTAATTAGGATAGGAATGTATATTTATATTGGATTCCAGTATTTCAGTATATTGCTAGTATTCTTTAGGCATATGAATATGTACGAGAGTGGTATAACCTCCTTTCTATACGTACTAGCTGCAATATCAATATGCTAATACGCGCCACAGTTTCACTGTAGTATACTATTGCCTACACTGGATGGAACTGCTTCACTTATCTTTATTGCTACCCGGATGGAGGTAAATGCTGTTCGGATGGAAGCTATTGCACTGCTGGAAATATCCGTGTGAATGTAAGGGGTAGCATCAAATGTTGCACGTATTTAACATATTCTGGACATACTTCTGGTAGTGTAACTATCAGTACACCTGGTGCCACCACCGCTTCTACCGGCATTCCATTGCCAATTAGAAAACTTCCAGAGCCATCTATTACTTTGACACCAATAACAGTGTATGAGTATTATCATTACACAATTACATGGTTAGTTCAAATCCCGATCCATATCAGCATACATCCCGACTAACGAACACTCAGGTATTACTGGAGCTACTACTATTACTACTACACCACCAATGCAGACCTAAGCACATCTACCCGCTCAACCCAGATGACAACCACAACTACAATCTCAGTCTACGAAACCAACTCCGCAGCCGCTTCATCCAGCTTCAAAAAACTCTCTGTCGCCCTCTCATTCCCAACTCCTGCTGCTGCAACACTTTCTACGCAAATTTCATCAAGCTCGCCTGTACAGACTGAACAACCACTGATCCTCACACTGAAGTCAGCATGGATACAAATTTTTTGCGAGGGACTGGGCCAGCTTTCTGTAGCGTTTTTGGCACACCTTCTACAACAACTAGTTCTGTGACTTCGAGATCGATTAGTTCGTCAACGGCTACTCTAACCGCCGGCGAAGGTTACAATTAGTGGTGCTTCTGGAATGAGAATGAATGGGCAATTTCATTCTATTACCGGTTCACGGTTTGGTGCTTGTATTTTTTCGTTGTGGTTGCTCTAAAGTGGAGAGGTCTTGTTCTGTTGGGTTTGTGATCTTGTATGATACTGGAAGATATTCGCTATTTGATAGTATGTAATACAGTTTTAATTCGAAGGATATGCCGTTCGTGTTTGCACTGGACATTAATCCATTCGTTTACAATCTTTGGGAAGATCGTTATTGGTATGCATGTCCTCTCTATTTAATTCTCAGTACTAAATCGATACCTCGAATGCTTCAGTTTGGACAGATTCCTTACTATCAAACAAGGAAGGTGATTTTCCATTCTAATCTTCTAATTTCCATTTGCTACTCTACTAACTAAAAGCCAATTGATGTATGCCAAATCATTAGAAAATATTTTTATGTTGATTCAATGTACATAAAGCGAGTGTACCTAGCGATCAAAATGGGGAAGAAACGTCTAGTTTCTTTGTTTTAAGGCAATATATAAATGTTCCAATTTAGAACTCGAATTCTCTTGAGGTCTGAGAGATCGAGAAGACACTCGATCTCAAGTTTATATCTATTCATACATATACATCAAGAAAGAAGAAGGGGTCACATCTGACAATCGATGGTCGACATTAACGTGGGGTGTTACAAGGAAATTTGAATGTTGAAACTCACCAAAAAATTAGATTCAAATCCAGCGCGTCCATGCCGAAACCAAAAGAAAGAATATACCATACGTGAATGCAGACATTTTCGTTCCTCCTACACCTCACAGCAGCAAAAAGCTCGTTTCTAAACCATGAACTGAATCATAAAATCCGGATTTTAACTTCCAAGACTTGGATGGACTAGCTAAGCCGCTTTCTTTGGAGAGCTCAGCATAGTGAATTCCCGCTCTTTCTTGAACCAGTGCGTAATAATAGGCTGACAATTTTGCTAATCTGATGCTGTTCTCAACTAAAATGCAGTAGGTATACTAATAACTTCGCGATCCAGTTGTCGTGAATAAACCGTATACATTGATGCGGCAAATGACATGTCGAGTCCAATACTGTCGTACCATGAAATCACATCAAGCAACATTTAAGAACCTCTTCTTTCGTCCAAAACATTGAATAACAAACAACGTCTCCCACACATTATAATTTAAATTATTAGTGTAATCAACTCAAATAATCTACTGGTTTCCATATCGTCCGCAAATTTAAAGTTCTTTTATTAACGATTTAAAATCTTATTACAACCCTTTGTGTGGTCTACTACAGTGTATTGTCGAACCTCCGAACAAATGGCTTCCAACCCAGAAAGACTTCCTGGCGATGTTCCAGAGAATAGTCGCCCGTTGACAGCGTCTACATCAACCAGCGAAAGAGCTGCGCTAACAATCCATGAGCTATCGAGCACTGTGAGAAGTTCCACAATATACACTTCCGCAACTCGCATTGCAGATGAATACCCGCCGTCTTTAATCGTCCCTAGAGCGCGTAACAGGCCATCTACAAATGAAACAACAAGTACCTCGACGGTCGACGGATATGGATCAGAACGCCTCAGCTATACAAATCCTAGGGACAGAATTGTTTACCGAACTCAGCGTCCCATTGATCGAGTTGAGCCTTACGTCTCAATTTTTCAAATTGATAGGACGTCATACCTCGCGTGTACGGTTCCCGGACAATCTCGATGAGACAACCTCTGGTTCACGTCCTACGGTTGGTGCTAATTACGGTTCACGTGTACGACGCATGAGGGACAGTAACGGGAGGGATCCTGATCGAGATTATACTCCGACACTATATGATCCTTTGCCGGCTGTAGCAGCCAGAAACCATCCCAATACCTCAGATCCCAGCTCAGTCTATGTTCCAAGAAGATCTAGGCCTTTCCCGCTTGTAACAGCCAGAGATGCGCCGGATACCGGTCGAGTCTACAATCAGAGAAGAGAAATCTATCGCCCGCGTGTGAGAGCCACAACTCTCAATTTCGGGAATCCACTCCCGTTTCTACTCACAACAGTGAGCAAACACAAACAACTCCCGACGTCAACTCACCACAAGATCCCGAGGCATCAACCACCGTCGGCACAAAACGAATGTTCCATCTGTCTCTCTCCCTTCCCCCTCCTCCCAATGCCGTCCTTGTGCACCCATGCAACCACGAATTCTGTCTTGTATGTATCCAGACCTGGATCCAAACCCAACGACAAAGACCCAATGCCCGACCAGTAAACTGTCCCTTCTGCCGAGGTCCCATTAACAGAATCGTCGACCGGGATGGAAATATTATAGAATATCAAAGAAACAACGTTCCAGCTGTGGTTGCGGGAGCTCAGGGAAGATTGAGTAGATTGCTTGGAGGTGCAGTTGCGAATGTTGCTGATTCAACACCAAGAGCGTCGAGCACAATGGGTGGTGCGAACGCGTTTGATGAGTTTAGAAGAACATTGAATAGGGTGGGACCTGCGGGAAATATTAGTGAGCAGGTTGCAAGAGCACGAGAAAGATTGGATGATGCAGATGCGGATTCAAGCCGTACAGCAAACGCGACTGATGTGACTAACGGTGCTTACGGCTGGTGGGTTGAGTTGTAGCTTGCATTGATCGAGGAGCATGGAGAGATGGGGGTTCTGAAGGTCGGATAGAAGAGCTACAGAAAGAGGACGCATTTTATTCTGGATGCAGGGGAATTAGCATTCGAGTGCAAATTGACGTTGCGAGTACCACATTGACATGATATATAGCTCAGTTTAATCTGAAGCTATGGCCGAGGGCATAAACATATTTACTATCTGACAATGCAAACCGATTGCAATCGTGAAAGATGTGCAACCCTCTTCACTTTCACAACATGAAAACCTGACCTTTGAGCTTCTTGTTTTTAAATCCAGGCATTGACTTCTCTTATTTGTAAATTGTGGGTTCGAAACATATAACAAGAAATAACAGATCCTCAATAGGACTCTAGATATCCGAAGAGATTCTCGACTTGCCCATCAACTTTTACGGCTTTATATCACTTTCGTGGCTCTTGTGAAGGACATTGTCTCCATCACAATTGCCTATCTCCTCGTTGTTTACTTGGCTACAGTTCAATTCCCAGACAACGTCGATGGTCGAGTTCTTGCTCACTTACTGCGACTTCAACGAGATCTAAATCTAAAATATCTTGAGCGGCGACATTAATAGGAACGACAGGAACAGAACTAAAGATCACTATCCACTTGTCTGCCCTTTGTTTAGGTCAAGGTAAATGAAATTCTCACCTCATTTATTATATCACAAACTGACTACTCAGATCTGTTCATCGATCTTACATATAAAGCTTTTTTCCTGCGCCGAAATTCCAAGAGTGTGGCACCTATCAATGATTCCATCAGCAACTCAACCAACAACAAACCCAAGATGCCTGAAAAGGAAGATTCTGGCCACGACAAGGAACCAGTATTCCAAAATCGAAACCCTCCACGTGCCTGGATGACCTCATCAGAATTCATCGACATGAACGACGGCAAGCTCCTAGAGCATTATCTTCGCACCAATAATTCCACAGCTTTGCAGCAGATCAGACCACGTTTGTCAGGTGAAGGGAAGGTGACTACTCCAATGATGGTTTCCGACCTTGGTTCCTCCATCGACTTCTTGCAAGCTCCGAGGGAGAATCCTTCGTTATGCGGAGGTTGTGGCAGTTACCTTCCCCTGTTGTACTTCAGGCTCAACTGTGTAGGTACTTGGTGTGCGAATTGTTTGCGGGCTTTCATCCGCCGGGAATCTTTGGCCCCAACTGGTCAATTTGAGTTTGGTTTTGGGCCCGCTGCAAAAATCTTCATGAAATCTGATCTCGACGACCGGTATCGACCTCAGCAGTCTTCGGATTATCAGTTACCGCCTTTGTGAGAAACCGAAGAGATTAAGATTTCCGCACAAAGGTGTAAAATCTCAGTCCGGAAAAGAAACATAGTGTGCTTTCTTCATGGCGAGGAAGAGTATGCTCCAAGCCTCCGTTGAGATATTATAAAGCAAAGCTTAATTGAAAGGGGGGTGGGACCACTGATCTGCTTTATTGATTCCTAGACCCTTGAAAAAAGTAACTGGCACAGCCATCATATAGGTAACGAATGAGAGTTCTTGTTCACCTGTCTCCCGATTTTGCATTGATGGCGTGAACGCTGATACCTAGTAAATACCCAACACACTCCTCGTGATGATCCAAAAGAAGAATCTAGAAGCCGCCAAACACGAGGAGCATGAGCCGAATGGTAACTAAAATAGCTTTTCTAGGATGCCACTAGAAGGGAGAGAGCTTCCATTTCACCACTTTCTCACATACTATGTGATCTGATTCTAGGTAGACCCCGCAACGCCAAGAAGAAGTTGTCATTGCGCATAAAATTCCAAGAAGGCTAAATGCTACTGGGTCACAACTTTCAAGATCGACATTTCCAATAAACAATGTGCAAGAGGATTCTAAACCAACTGAAGGACCAATTCACTCCCTTTCCTCCAATTAGAGAAAAAGACGGGTTTCTTTGAGAGGTACACGTATTGCAGTGCCATAGAACTCAAGTTTCTTTGGAAGACTTCAACGAACAGAGCAAATAGTGCATAATATCTGGAAGATGCATAGCTGTATGTATCTGGTTCTTCAGCATGTTATATCCAAGTGATAGACCTTGAAATGAGATGTTGAGATGTTTGCAATCAGAGGAGACAATCTCGGTATATATTGAATGTCTTGGAGAATAAGTAATCCTAATTAGCATTCCACGAGGTGTGGATTTAGAACCTCTGCGTATTCGCAATCTGCGTACAAGGTGCGTCTATAATAAGAAGACGTTTGAGCTTATCATCTCACCGCCGTACTTTTTCCGGTGGGGCACGGGAACATCCGAGAACACTTTCCTATGAAACTGATCTTTAATATCTGATATTTGACCGAATGCAATCATCCGATAATATAATTTACATAGGTAAAATACTATACCCGGCTCATATACCCGTGGTAACCGCCTTGCATTTCCTTCGTCTTCCCCTTTATCTACCGAGTTTGAACAAGTAGCAGAGGAGAGCTACTTCAACTACCTACACACGTTTTGTTCCTGTTTTGTAGGATTGGCCCAGCAAGGTATTGTATTTGGATGGATGATCATATAATCACATCTCATCAACCTCGTACCTCGCATACCAAGAAAGCATATTAAGATTTCCAGCTGATTGGCACAAACTATATCTTCACTCTATGAAAGACCAAGCAACGATACTTTTACGTTGAGTTTACAGTTGAACCTACCGTCAAAATACCCCTGGCTAGGATCTATCCCAAAACGCCACCACCTGCATGACAATAGGATCATTTTGATCATGTACCTGCTTTTCGTCGAAGCTTTTCAATCTATTTTTTTGACAGAACGAGAAGCATACATGAAATAGCTTATGAAGAGATTAGCGATCAACTCAAATATATGGATCATGCCCACCTTTCTGGATGTCGGCTACTGTGGAAATGCCCGTGCAACCCGAAAGCTCCGTTGACTTTGGACTCTTTGTTTGTTTCTGAACCTCAATAACAATTTGCAATTGTAGGCTGACTTACATTCCAGTATCGACGACGAGCAGGTAATTTGAAACGTCTCGGGAATCGAAAGGTATATGTAGGGAAATGTACAAGCCTTTAACCCTTAGACAGTGGGCCGATTGAGCATCTAGATATCCGCCGCGTTTTCGGAAATTTAGCATGTCCTTACTTTCCTGAAATTTCTAATCGTTTGCTCTTTGTGGCAAAAGCTTGCGCGGCGCTCATAGCAATAGCGACGACGAGCATACGACCCTTAGTAGGGTCAATGTAAGCACTTGGGCAAGTACCGACAAACTGGTAACCTATACAAATCTTCACACTACTGAGCGTTGGACCGGAAAAATATCGGAATTTTATCATCCATCACTTGTTGTACAATTTTCTCCCCGCCATGGCAATTATTTCGACATGCAATGCAGAGGAATATTTCCGACGAGAGTGCCTGGAGAGAGGTATGGGCTTTCAATTTCATCCTCTAATCTCGGAGGCGCAGTCGGTTCGGGCTGGTCACTGCTTGGCTGCTCATTTTAATCAATCTATTCCGCAGGTTATCAACGGCGTCCATTGCGCTACTATAAACATAGTGGAGATTTTTCCGTTGAGAGGGGGGGTTATCCGACTTTCATGCACCAATCATCTTGCGAGATGCAGGGGTGTTTTTCCGGGGCAAATGTCATTCAATTCCTCTTGGCGCAGATGGCGATTTTGGTCTCTTTGTAAAAATATAAATACATTGACGCCCTGAGAAGGCTAATCACTTCAGTCGCCATTCTCCAACCTTGAATCAACGCATATTGAAGTCAGGCCTCCCTCAAAGAACTTTCCAATCATGCGTTCCTTTGCCCTCCTCTCCTTTGCAGCTTCTTTGCTCGGAAGCGTCTCTGCCAGCCCTGCTTTAGTAAACCGCGCTGTTGCATTCAACCGAACTGTTGCTCCAGCCGGTGCAATTGTCATTGACCAAACTGGTACAATTGCCGGCTCCTACACCACATTCCAAGCGGGTGTTAATGCACTATCCGCCACCACAACCGAAGCTCAATACATTTTCGTAGCTCCTGGTATCTACTTCGAGCAAGTGTATCTCCCACAAATCGCATCCAACCTTACCATCCAAGGTTATACCAACGATGCCCGCGAGTACTACTACAATGAAGCAACGCTCACCTACAACCTCGCCCTCATCAACACCACCTCAGATGATTTAACCGCCACGTTCCGTGCCCACAACACCAACACCAAGGTGTACAACATGGTCATCAAGAACACATTCGGTCACATTAACTCCAATGGACAGAATCTTGCTCTCTCCTCCTACGCCTCCAACGTCGGTTACTACGCAACCCAATTCTGGGGGTACCAAGACACCGTTCTCGCCGAGGCCGGTTACCAGCTCTACGCCAAGTGCTTGATCGTCGGAGCCATCGATTTCATCTTTGGCGAGAAAGCTCTCGCCTGGTTTGAAAAGAACGATATCCGCACCATTGCCAATGGAGCCATTACCGCCTCCGGTCGCACCAGCGACGCTGTTGATTCCTGGTATGTGATCAACAACTCCAACATTGCCAATCTCAACAACAATCTCACTCCATACAACAACTACCTCGGACGACCATGGAGAGATCACGCACGTGTTGTTTTCCAGAACAGTTTCTTGGGTGATAACATCAAAGCGGCCGGATGGCAACAGTGGAGCACCTCGACTCCAAACACCGATGGAGTTACTTTGGGAGAGTGAGTGATCCTATCCAAACCCAAATATCAAATCCTGCACCCTCAACTAACCATCCCCACAGATACAACAACTTCGGACCCGGAAGCGTTCTCGAAGAAGGCCCCCGCGCAAACTTCAGCTCCCAATTGACAGCGCCCATCGACATCACCACCGTCTTGGGTACATCCTACACTAGCGAGTTTTACTACGATGCTAGTTACATGTAGAGAATCATCGAGTGTGGCTTGTGAAAATTCTAGTATATAATTTTTAAATTTTGATTGAAGAGGAGAGAGCACATGGGGAAGTTTGTAAATATAATATCTGATTAATATATGTAATGAGAATTGAACGGTCTAATCATCATACCCTATCCGACTTCCGAGGACTTTGAATCTATTGTGCTTTGTTAAGTGTTATTTATCATTGTGAGTATTTGATAGACAACGCTTATTCAAACATCTCGAAATATTTCACAGCTGTGTAAAAATGATTTTTTCTTCTTTCTTCTCTGTTTGGTAGTGCATATTATTCAACGTCAGTTATACCAATTTACACTACCATCTACTTTGCAATGGCTCGTTACTATCCTATAATGAGTATATAACCAGACCCCCTCAAATAATCACGCAATATCCATACGTCTTGTGATGTACGATGAATTATATACAATAATACAGTCATACTTATATCCGTAGCCTATAATCCCATAATCCCCCCATAGCCCATATCCCTATCCCATCTCCCATCTACTCCCATCCTACAACTTCCCCCATATTTCGCAAACCAAACACAGGATTTATAAATAAAAAACATACAAATATATCTACCTACCTACTTACTATAAACACACATCTCCATCCATCCATCCTCCATCCTCCCCCCTTCTCCTCCTCTTCCCTCCCGAATTCACACACCTCCCCCCCCCCCAATCTTTCCCACCCATCATTCCCTCCATATAATATATAATATCCAACCTCCTCTCCAATTTTCACTCCCCCCTCCCCGCCCAGCCCAGCCTTCCCAAGTCACCTAATCAAACCTAAATCGCATCAAGCAAGCAAACTCCAACCACCCTACCACAACCGAATATCCCATCCACAATCTGTATCCTATCTAACCAAACTAACCACCCTACCAATCACACTATTTCCCATTCCCATCCCCATCCCCATCCCCATCCCCAAAGCCATTCCCAAAGCCACACAACAAAACCCACCCCTCCATCTCCACATCATACTCCCCGCCCAAATCTGAACTCCTCCCCCAAATCTCAAATCTCAAATCTCAACCCCCTCCCCCAAATCACAATCACAAACCCAATCACAAACCCAATCACAAAACCCAATCACAAACCCAATCACAAACCCAATCACAAACCCAATCACAAACCCAATCACAAACCCAATCACAAACCCATCACAAACCCAATCACAAACCCCCCCCAAAACCCTCAACAAGCTCACCTAGAATACTAATATAATACAACATTATATACCATATATACCATATATACCATATATACCATATATACCATATATACCATATATACCATATATACCATTTATACCATATATACCAACAACCCCAGTAAAACAAGTTAAAACGAGATAAATAAGCTGAGATTAATAAGCTGAGATGATATAATACGATGATATAATCCATATATATAGTTTACTTCCTCATATCCTTTCCTTAGATTCTATCTCCTCTCCTCCCTTTTCAACCCCTAATTTCTTATTCCCCATACTCCCTCAAACCACCATTTCCACTCCTCTGACCTCTCCATTTCCACTGCTCTCCTCTCCCTCCTCCTCCCTCTCTCCCTCCTCTCCCTCCTCTCCCTCCTCTCCCTCCTCTCCCTCCTCTCCCTCCTCTCCCCACCATCTACCTTTTATTCTTCCCCCTTCCCCCTCCTCTCCCTCCTCTCCCTCCCCCCTTCTCCCTCCCCCCTTCTCCCTCCCCCCTTCTCCAAACCCTCTAATCCTCATCCCCAAAGTACTTTCTTTCATCCAGCCACTCTACCGACCACACAACATCCACTACATCCACACAACATCCATCCACTACACACAACATCCACTACCCACCCATAAATCTCAACACCACACCATCACAAGCATCAAATCATTCTTCCCAAACCCCCAGATTCTCTCTCTCTCTCTCTCAAAGGTCTCTCCTTACATCTTCGAACCACCCACCGGTTATCCCGTCATCGAGATATACTAGCCTATCAAGCTACAGAATCAAAAGCAGGAACAAATACCCTAATGAACAATAGTATTATCAATCAAGACTCGAAATCACATACGAAGCAATCATCACAGCTCCGCTCAACTCAACTCAACTCAACTCACCACCTCACACCTCACACCTCAAATCCAATATAGATAAAACAGATAAAGACGTATCTTATTATATTCTTCATACATCATATCCATATCTGTATCCACCTCTCTTCATCCCCCCTCATCCATCCAATCCCCAAACCCAATGAATGCCAATCCATCCCTCATATAAAGTAGAAAAAGTTCATTATCTATGTACAATATCCCCCACGATCCTATTCCATTCCGTTCCAACCGATCCCATTTCATTGCAAAAAATATCCGGATAAGTTCATTTCAATTCAACTCATCCCATCTGAAATGCCAAAAAATATCCCTCTCCCCCTTCCGAAAACGCCTTGTAGTATTGAAATTCCACTTTGCCAAAAAGGTTCAAAAAAGAGATTACTCCACCAAAATGTTCGCCATTCAATAGCATTGCATACGATATTCTTCCTGCAATTCGCTTTCTTTTCAATAAGCCCATCAAATTCCACTGAATTCCCATCATTAACCACAAAGAAAATTCAATCTACGCATGCAGACACGCACACATTCATCACGAAACTGTCTTTCCTCCACAATCAGGAATTTTCACTCCATCCTTTAACACTCTGTTAACATCCATAATACCCCAATGATCTTCCCAATTTTGATCTCCTGAATTGTATTGAATCTTCCAAGGTTCATCAAATGCTTCGAACCAAAAGTAATTCGTTCCATTTGTGATTGCATCGCAGACCCAGTTCTCCATAAAAGTGTTCAGTTCCGTGATTCCTGCCACACTACCTTGAGCACAAGTAGTAGCAGCACCACAATCAGTACCACCTTGTGTAGGCCATCCAGTTTCCGAGATAATATTTTGAGATGCATTAGTCTTGAAGGCCACATCATGGTTTTGCCAAAAGTCCCATGTCCAACCAGCACTTTCCTCAGCCGTAACCCCAGCGAAGAAGGGATGAATATTAGCCATTACAAAATCGACTGCATTAGCGAGCTCTGCGGTCCAGTTGTCTCCAAGATCCGAAGAGGCGATTGGGAGATCGATACCACGAGTTGTCATATTAGATTTGACATCTTGGATGATAGATGTGAGCTCGGAGGCAGTCATATCTTTTCTATAGAGAACCTCATTACCAACAATAACACCAACAAAAGATGCTGATCCATGTTCATCAAAGATCTTGTAGAGTTGCTCGAGCTGACGAGTATTAGTAGTAGTATTTGAATCCTGCCAAACACCCAACCAAACTTTAACGGTACCATTCAATCCTAATCGATCAATAGCATGTAACACCATCTCCGTTTGATTACAATCAGTACCATAGAGACGAAGGGTGTTGCTGAGTTGCGAAAGCACAGCCACATCTCTTGTAATGTTGTTCTGACTTGCTGGGTATGTCAAGCAAGCTGGGTATTGTGTATACATTGGTGTGTAATCGATTCCGGGGAAAACCTTGTGCAGGTCAGGATTGTTCAACAACTTCTTAATCTCTGCTGAATCCTTGTTAAGATCGCCATTTTTGGAAGTATCTGACGATGCAGATTGTCCGTTGGTGACTCCATTTTGGGAGACTCCTGAATCCGATCCCCCTTTCGCATTGCCCGCCAGTGTACCACCGACAGCTCCTCCAATCACTGCCGCTAAAATTAAAAATCCAACCAGTAAAGCAATCCATAGTCTCATCTTTTTGTTACCCCCCGGTGGTTTCTTCAACCATTCGTTTTTTTCCACACTAAGATCATAAGTATCCGTCCCAGTATATCCGTTTTGTGCATTTGTAACATCATTGTATTGTATATTTTCCCCATTCGCATTCGTATTCTTCTTTCCAACAAGACCACCCAAGGCTCCCACAACACCGCCAGCCGCTATAGCTTTTCCACCCGGAGGTGTTCGTGATCCGCTATCTGACATTTTATTCAAACTCAAGACAGAAGATCTATTAACGCGTCTATATCCCAAACCGTCGTCTCCGTCGTCTGCAATTGTACTCGGGTCAAATTCAACCAGTTCCGGGTCAATTGCCCTTGAATATCGATTATATGGGTAAGGAGAATCCGTGTAAGGATCTAAAGGAGGATTTCGACCAGAAATAGTCGAACGTGAAGAAGGAGTTGACATTCCGGTTGGGAACGCAGCCGCATTTAAAGGAGTCAGAGATGATGTTGATGCATCTTGTCGTGGAAACGGGCGTTGGAATGGAGACTCTTGGTATGAAGGTTGTGTTGGATCATATCCCGGGGCATGTCTTGTGGCTTCCACACCACCTTCCCTGGCATTTGAATTTGCGACACTCATAGTAACGCCGTTTCTACCACCCGCAGCTTGATCACTAAAATTACCTGGACCCGACGTAACGTTTGTGTTATTGTTTTGATTGCGTATTCTAGATTCCTGACTCGATTGTGACGACCGATGTGGTGGAGGAATTGGTGGACTATCTATTATCGGACTCACAGGTTCCACTTCCCCATAGTTTTCTCGTGAATGTAACAATGAAGCAGAATTTGACATTCCAATCTGTTGGTTATGTGATTCTTGAGCTTGCAATGAATTTGGTGGTGAGGCGAAGTTGAAAGGATTACGCGGTTGCGATTGAGGTGGTGGTGGTAAAGGATATCTTGGTGGAGATGTTGGTGGAGATACGAGTGAAGAGGAATCTTGAGGATTAAGATGAATATCTTCGAAAGAATATCGTGACATTATGAGGAAAGAAAGAAAGAAGAGGAGAAGAGGAGAGACTGGGAAGATGAGAGTATCTTGAAACCGAATTGTAGCTCGTTTTTCGTTTCGGACGATCTTTTACTCTATTCCAACTAATAGTAGGCACTCGTAGATTGAGAGGAATCCCACTTGTTTTTTTTGGGGAAAGGGAGGGGAGGGGGGCAGTGGTCGACGGGTCGAATAGGATTTTGCACTGGCTCTGGGTCGGATTCTGGCAATGGTATTTGGGAGGTTTGATTTATTATGTGGGACGACTTGAGTTTTCTGGTGGTGATGGTGGATTGAACTAAGAATGGTATAATGGTACTAAGAGGTGTTTTGATGTATTGCTTCGATTCTTATCGATCAAATGTGAAAGCGCAAAGCAAGGATGGCGGAAAGCTTATTTGTCGAGAATGGAGGGCGATACGATGGATGGGATGGGATGGGGATGGATAATAATGATCATAATACGAGAATTTGAAAGTTATGAATTGCCGTTTGTTCTGAGAGGGATGGCGAGGGCGAGAGAGGGAGAGAGAGAGAGAGAGGAAGAATTGTGAAGTTTGAAAATTCCAATCCTCAGTCAAATCAATCAATACCTTCTTCGACGGTGCAATAATAATACCTACTTTCCCACTTCCCAATAGAAAAGCCAACTACGAAAAGAACAAAATCCAAAACAGGAACAGAACAGGAACAGGAACAGAAACAAAATAAAACAAAAATAAACAATCCACGCCCCCAAAATCATGAGGCTGTATTTTATATAACTTTCACCACAATACAGAGTATATCATATCACATCACATCCCCAACCATCTTTCCCGCATCATAATCATACTTCCTCTCCTCCAATAACATCCGTGTCTCCACCCCTTCAACTTAAAAAAATAAAACCACCCACCAACACGAGCTTCCCGAGCTTCCCTCCCTCTTTCCTTCCCACCAAGTTCCTGCCAACCTCCAACCTCCAACCTCCAACCTCCAGACCCAACTTTTCCACGTCCTCTCACATCTCTCCCACAATTGGCTAGAAGCCGCGTGTGTGTACTGTACGAGGCTAGTAACTCAACTTCTCTGCACAGTGCACAGTGCAGTGCAAAGTAAAAGAAGAAAAAGACGAAGCTAGAGTGGAGTATCTGAGTACTCGGTACCTTTTGAAAGATAGCTAAATGCAAAGTATAACAGGGAACTTCTTCAACTAGCCTTGCAAGTCTTTGTTCACATCCTCCAATCCTTCCGCCCCCATCAACGCTGAGCCTGTATGGTATGTCTATCTATCTACTGGTGATGGATTAACCTTCTTTGGTTGGTTGACTGAGAGATCCATTCCATTACTATCCAAGCACACTATCTAGGTACTCACTAATAGTTACATTTTTAGATACCAGACTACAACTACCATGTAGACACTAGCGAGGAACAAATCCGGATGTAGGTAGATGGATATCTAGGTACTGTATTCCTGAATACATATTCAAATCTATCCACAGATTTAATACAGCCACCGAAAGACGATACATATAAACCCATCCATCTATCCAACAAAATAAAAGATTCTCACCATCCACATCCACATCCTTCTCACTCTCTTCACACCCCCAAACAACTAAACTCATCAATCGACATACTTTCACAATCTCCCCCAAAGAGCTCTACCACGCCCCAACCACACAATCCATACCCACCACAAAAACAAGCTCGAAAGCAAGTCACCCAGCCACTCTCAGCATCAGGGGTATACATCGTAGTATACACAAGTTACAATATGAGTACCCAGTCCAGTCTCACAATCCCATTGCACACTAATTACTACTTTGTACTCCGTAGATACATACCTAGGTAGTGGATCCCGCCGAACAGAACCAGCCAATCCCCATGGACATCAAAAGCAAGCAAGCAAGCAGGTGAAAGAAAAAGAAGAAAAACCTTGGTTTGACCTACTTCGCCTACTCCGTATTTCCTTATCCCTCGCAAGAAAATAAATTAAAAATGATGACATTTGTTTCAGAGGCGTGAGAGAGGTGAGTTATATTCGGTGTTTTGTTATATTGTGAGATAATGGTGAGTATAATTATTATATATATATATGTAAATCTATCTTCATTCTATATCTAAACATATAAATACACATATACACATTGACATTTGAGAAATCGCGATCTGGGTGCTGGTACAAAGTCAAACATGCATATGTCAAATGCATAGGTACATATTTATGGATCTCCATACCATATCAAAGTAGCACGTGGTAGATAGATAGATACAACTTGGAGAGATAGATATCTATCTACCTACCTAGCTAACATCTCCTCTCCTATAGACAAAAAAAGAAAAGCCACCCATCGATTCATCAATCTATTCTTCCCTTCAACTTTTCTAATCCAGACTCCAAATATGTATTCAGAACTGTGGGATTAATACTCGAGATAGGTATTCTACTTTACTCACTTCCTTCTCTCATTCTTCATACGTACTAGGTACTTATTATTCCCGTTCTTTATACCCACTCAGTCACTCTACTTTCTAAGTAATGAAAGTAAGCGAAGATCCGATAGGTATCTAATAGATATCACTCAATCGATTATCTACTATTTACTACCTACTATCTACTATAATAATATTACTTATTATCTACTACTTATTACCTACTATTTATTACCTATTACTTATTACCTACTACTTATTACCTATTTACTATCTACTATCTACTACTATTACCTACTATAGATTTTTCCCTCCTTCTCCTCCTTCTCCTTCTCCCCCTACTATCCATACTCAGTATATACTCTCACTACCTATTCACATATATCAATACATCCAAATAAATAAAGATATACAAAAACCATTTATTCATTTACTATCTACTACCTATTATCTATTACCTATTACCTACTACCTACTACTTAGTATATACTTACTACCTACTACTTACTATCTATTATCTACTATCTACTACCTATTACTTACTACCACCCACTAACCATCCATTCATCCATCCATCCATCCACATACCCCGCAAATACAACACCACACCCACCTAAACCAGATACCTCCCCTACCCTACCTCGCTACATACCAATATCATATCGTAGAAATGAGGGGAACCAATCCCATAATGTAAACACACTTTATATTTTACATTTCACATAACATACCCAGCTATCCATCTACCGGTATCCATCCATCTAGTACCATACCTTACTACTTATATACCTAGTAATATCAATCAATCATCATCGCCTCCCTACCGATTGATACCTATGTACCTCATATGATATAACAAGACAGAACGTGATATATACCCACTAGGTAGGTAGGTAATCACCTCATCAATCTACAAATCCATCATTCCATTCCATTTCAAATACCTGCCTCACCTCAATCCCAATCCCAATCCCAATCCCAATCCCAATCCCAATAGAAATCACCCAAACCCAAATCATCCATTCATAATCCAACCCTCTCCATTCCATCTCTTCCATTCCATCTCTCCATTCATAATCCTCTCCATCTCTTCCAAGTTCCTCTCACCCCCACCCCACTCCACTCCACTCCATAAAAATCAATTCAAGCAATCGAACGAACCCCTCCTTTCCTCCCCTCCTCCCCGCATCCAAAGAAGAAAATCTACATCTACGATATCTATCTACCTAGGTATTCCTCAACATCACACATCATATCACATCACATCATACACCCCGCAAACATCTACATACATAAATACATACATACATACATAATATTCATCATGACCACCCAAGCCAAAGCATTCCGCGAACTGATTGGAGTTTCACCATCTACTGCTTCCGTGCAGGATAGTGTATTAATCATTATTGATGCGCAGAATGAGTATGTATTTGATTTCAATTTCAATTTTTCATCTATTCCATTTCTCTTCTTTCATATTTGAAATATCCATCCATCTTCCTCTCCCCCACCCACAAAAATCTACTAACCACTCCACTCCACTCCCCCCACAGATACGCCCAAGGCCATCTCAAAGTCTCCCAAGTAACCTCTTCCCGCAAAGTCATCTCCTCCCTCCTCGAAAAATACCGCGCGGCCCATGGCTCCCTCGTCCACATCGTCCACCAAGTACCCGCGGGCGCTCCCGTCTTCACACCCGACACTGAGCTTGCTCAGGAATTCGAGGAGCTAACGCCGCAGAAGGATGAGAAAGTGATTGTGAAGCAACATCCTGGATCCTTTACCGGAACGGATTTGGACGCGTACATCCAGGAGACGGGAAAATCGAAGCTGGTGTTGACGGGATACATGGCGCATGTGTGTGTGAGTACGACGGCGAGACAGGCGGCCGAGAAGGGATATGAGGTTTTGTTTGTGGAGGATGCGATTGGAGATCGAGATATTCCGGGCGTGAAGGCGGAGGAGTTGGTCAAGACGGTTTTGGCGGAGTTGGCGGATGCGTTTGGTACGGTGGTGAAGTCTAGTGAGATCAATTGAGATCGTAGAGTCTAATCTGAATTGATGGTATACTCTGAACAATCTGGCATATCTGAAGTATGTTGCTAGTGAGAGTTCGACTTCGGTTACACCCCCTTTCAAACAGTTGGTTTATTCCGCCAGTATATCTTTGTATCCGAGAAATCATGTCGAAGTTGTGGGAAATTTATGATCTCGCAATCTTTGATCATATCATCTAGATGTTGTTCGAGGGTTTCCGTTTTGGATCTGCGAAATGTCAACATCTGCCAATAAATATATGCCATATAACTTACAACCACAGATTTGAAAAGTTATCCACATCTGTTCCTATGAGAATTGCAGGCCGAGGTCCTTGACTGATAGTTTTATAAACTGGTCCATAGCAATGTATAGCATACACAAGAGTATCCTCTTTGATATAATCAAATGCCAAAGGATCATCCACTACTTTTGCACCCAAAGATGTGAAGAACTCCTTGTCGCCTTCGGTATTTTGAGGGTCTTGAAATATACATTGTATCTTATCCTCACCATACCACCTAAGATGTTATTAGTCCTAGTATCTCCCACCTGCGACTCCCAACACAACTCACCAAACTCCTCGATAATCATCATCAAAGCGGCCAATTGAGTATGACTACTCCTCCTCCCCTCTCTCCTCGCACTCTGCAAACTTCCCAATCCCAAACAAACCACACTATTCACCTTACCCCGCCCATGTAAAATCTTCTTCAACTGACCAGCTGCCTCACTACTCTCCCACTGCTTCCTATAACTTTCCAAATCTGCCTGCATCTCCTCCATCGTGCGCTCAATATACGCAACCCCATCTTTCACAAAATCGCCCGCATGCGTCCAGGTCTCTGCAGCTCCCGTCTTCTTCCCTCCACCCACAACATGGGTCCAGCCCTCTCCATCCTCTATCTGTTTCCTCTTAGTCGACTGCGCAATCTTCTTCGTCTTCTCCGTCTCTTCTCCGGTTTCCCTCGCTCCACTCTTCTTTTTGCGATTCGTATGCGGCATCGCGGGTTTGTCTGTTCCGATCCTATCCTATCCTACCCGTCTCTCTCGCCCCAAGAACCGCAAACCCAACGTAAGCAATCTCGCAGAAACCCCGTATCAAGCAATCAGGTAGGTAAGCTTCAGCCCGTCGGGTATTACCAAGTGTAACCCGCTGCGCAAACGTGCAAGTTTGAAGAAACGCAAACGCCGGGGGTTATCTGTTGACTCGTGGTACAATACAGTCAGCCACGGGAAGAAATACTTTTGGGTTTGAATCGCTGGTTGGGCTCTGTGTTTGAGAATTGGAAATCTTGGCTGGATGACTGCGGAGAGTATGCGTACGTCTTCAGCTGCTACAAAATAATTACGGAATGTGGATTGGGGAGGGGAATTTTGAAGATAGATAATTTTGGAGGGGAAAAATGTGTTGCAGGGTTTATTTTTAGATAATGGGATTATCTACGATGTGATATGAGTCTACCGGGTATCAAATGGAGGGGCAGATCATAGGCAAGTAATCGTACAATCAAAAATATGGCAGATTAGATTAATAAATTGCACCGCCTTTTTTGAAAGCGATATCACAGACTCAATCAAGCCGCTGCTGCCCCCATGATTTTTCATATCTGTTGGGGTCCGTTCACATTTGAGTGAGTTTGTTCTTGGGGTCCCTAGGTAGTAATTAACGTGAGAAGCCGAGGATGAAAGTCGTCATTCCATTCCAATGATCCAATGATAGACAGTCCATACTAGAGACTACCTAAGTATATCTTTCCCAACTTCAGCTTCTTTCCACGCTTCCTCTCACCGATGTGATACCATAAGACATGAGAACGTCTAGAGTCACGATATTCATGGGGTAAGTCCGGATTTTGACATCATCGTGGTATGGGAGCACGACGTTTACATCTATCTCACTAGCATGTCACACCTTACCGGAGCTCCATGCAACGAAAGGGGATACAAGATGCTGGATGCTGATTTGCAAGACGTGGATGGAATAGATGTTTGACCCTTGCAGAATTGGTATACGTATTCTGTGTCTATCTTCGAAATCTTGAATCGAGAGAGAGTAGACTCGGTAGATCAACACAGGATTCCATAAATAAGAGATGGTGATGCAGCCTTCTCTTGGCTATGGCAGTGCAAGTGCATTGAAATTTTGGAGATGATTTGAAGGGAGGAAAAGAGGAAGAGAAACTAGGTACTGCAATGCAAGAGCAGAAACAGAGACGAGGGATTAATCATGATTATCTTTGTGGGAGATTCATAATTTATTTCAAATGAATTGTTTATTATACTGCCTGCGTACCATCAATTTCTATATTCGGATCAGTTCTTCCTGTCAGTTACCATTTGTTGTGTGACTGTAGGTTCGATGCGTTTGATGTAACTGTGATTGCGAGAGTAGTGTGTGATCTGTTTTTTGGTCTGGGGACTCCGGGACAGTGAGGGGTGGTTGAGTTTGGTAGAATTTGTTATTGGGTGGGTTATCAGCACAGCAGACAAGCATTGGAATACATATCCTCGATTGTTTGATTATTCGATTATTCGATCATCTCCTGTTGTCTCTTTGATATCTGTTAAATTCTCCGTACCGGCAAACCTCTCTTATCAACATCTCTCGAGCATGTCTTGTACCTGCTTCCCATATGCACGATATTCCTTCCGGAGTCGAGAGTCCAGATTCCAGATCCATTCGCCTTCCAAATGAAGTCTTTCTATTCGGTCTTTCAATCATCCATACCAAAAGCTACTCACTCTACTCTGTATACCCGATCTAATAATCAATGATCATCGGTAGTTCCACAAACCCTCCAACCAATCTGCATTCCCCAAACCCTCAATTCTATCCGGGCGCTTACATCAAGTCATCTATTAGCCGGAATCCCCCTGTTTTTCACTCACACAACCCATTTCGCCCATCCATCTCATCACCCCACATCCAATCAATGGCCAATGCACCACACCACAACGGTCCATTCTTCCCACATCTGCATACATCCCATCGACAAATCAATATCACCCATCACTCTCAATATTGAAGACTTCCATCCTCACTATCCCAAACAAAGTATAACTCTTTTTCTCTCCCATGTCTCCCATGCATACCCTCCCTCTTCTCTCACCTCCTTCTCCCATCTCATTGGCCATGCACCATAAACGCCCATGGTAATTCGGCATATGCACCTAGCATCGAATCTGCTCGTCAAGCATTGTCAGCGCGAATTAGACAATGCGGACTGTGATTATTCAAATACTCCTCGAGGGTCCAAAGTGTGGTCCGTCCGGGTGATGATTATTTTTTTGCTCTGCCTCATATTAACACCTTCGAAATCTCTTGACGCACGATTTACATTTCTCAAATTCCTTGGAAAAATATCTCTCATCCATCTAGTGATGTTTTGATAATTACTTGAATCGCATTCATACAGATCGAAGAAGGAAAACGAGTTTGATGTTTGATACTTGAATTGAATACCTACCTACCTGCATACCTCCCTCCCAAGCTTAAATATCAACCACAAAATCATATCCGGAGAACATATATACCACGAACCCATTCGATTTCTTCATAACATCTTCAAATTTTATCATTCGAGCCGGTTTTACATATACCCTTTCTCTTTAAAAGACCACCAATATCACAATGTTTACGACGAGTATATTAACACTTTTGGCGATCACGACGAGTGTTTTGGTGCAGGCACACACGGTGATTACATATCCGGGATGGAGAGGTGATAATTTGATTACGAATGAGACGTTTCCTTATGGAATGCAGTGGATGTATCCTTGTGAGTAGACTTTTACTTCATGTATTGGACTTTTGGGATATGAGTTTGGAATCCGGGGTGCGAGGAGGTGTCTCTGGAGAATTGGATTTGAAATGGTTACTTTACTTTCCAAGCTTTCCAAGCTTTCACATATGCATATCCATATGCATATCCATATCCATCTCCATCTTACCTCCGATCCCCTCCAAATCCTCTCTCCAAATCCTCTCTCCCAATCCTCCCTCCCTCCCATCTCTCCCTATCAAGCTCACCCCCTAACACTCTCCAGGCGGCGGCATGCGCACCACCACCAACCGCACTCTCTGGCCCATCCACGGCGGCGCCATCGCCGTCCAACCCGGCTGGTTCCAAGGCCACGCGACCGCTTTCTTCTACTTTAATCTCGGATTCGGCACCGATGGTCCCGACAATGGTCCCCCCAACATGTCTTTCCCCATGACCTCCGTCATGCAAATCATCGGCCCGAGCAAAAATCCCTATCCAGGAACCTTTTGTTTGCCACAGGTGCCCTTGCCCGCGAATACAACAGTCAATGTAGGAGATAATGCGACGATTCAGGTTGTGGAGACGGCGGTTCATGGGGCTGCTTTGTATTCTGTATGTTTGATATTTTTTTTTCTCACACCTCAAATTTCAAAGTATCATTCCCTCATAACCACCCTCATCACCCTCCCCACTTCCCATCACTCCACCCCTCCCCTCCCCAAAAACCCAAACCCAAACCCAAACCCAAACCCAAACCCAAACCCAAACCCAAACCCAAACCCAAACCCAAACCCAAACCCAAACCCAAACCCAAACCCAAACCCAAACCCAAACCCAAACCCAAACCCAAACCCAAACCCAAACCCAAACCCAAACCCAAACCCAAACCCAAACCCCCCAAAAACATACCCCTAACACCCCCACCCCAGTGCGTCGACATAACCTTCGCGCTCCCCGAAGACGTCGCCGAAGTAAACAGCTCCAACTGTTTCAACACCTCCGACATCTCCTTCGCAAACGTCTACACCATCAACGATGCCTCGGCCCCAGGAACCTCCTCCACATCCGCTTCCACATCCGCTTCCACAGCTGCTTCTCCTTCCCGCTCGCTCTGGGCTGCCAGTCTCGCGAGCGTGTTGGGTGTTGCGATGTGGGGGTTCTTGTGAGATGGGAGAGGGGAAATGGGATATGGGAGATGGGAAAAGGGAGATAGAGGAAGATTTTGAAATTCCCATGGAATTCCAAACGAAAGAGATGAAAAGAAAAAGAAAAAGATAATCAATCAGATGAAACCCCACGAAAAGAAAAGCAGGATTGTAGATATGACAGGATAGGATAGGATAGGACATGATACCACGGGCAGGCAGGCAACACATCAAATCAAACGAGCACGCGCACCCACAAGTCGAGAAAGCGGAAACGGAGATGGAAAAAACGAAATCTCAACCATTGGATCCATGGATAGGAACCGGGAATCGAAGTATAGTACGCAAGTACCCCAATACGGAGCTACGATGTATGGATGAGGCTATCAGTCAGGCGTTTTTATGGCGAAGATTATGTATGTTCCTGGAGTAAGGAGGAAGGAGGAAGGAAGGAGGAATGATTTTTTCCTTAATTTTCATTTTAATTCTCGAGTTTTTTTTCGAGTTTCGAGGTTTCGAGTTTCAATTCTCATCTCAACACAATTATTAAAATTACAATCAATACAGTACAATCATGTCCTTCACTCCGCATTAAAGAATATGCATTCATACCATAAAATCTAAGCGCAAGCGCTGTGTGTAATCGACATGCTAAAAGCTATTCAGCTTAAAAGAAGAAACTAAAAATCGTCCCCCAGCTATGCGTTAAAATTCTGTATTTCATTTCGTTCATATATTCATTACTTTCGTTCCTGCACAATTCTACTCCTTCTCCCATCCAATCTATCCCCATCTATCCACTACGCAAGTAACTCTCTAATCTCCTTCCCAACATTCTTCACCCGTGGATCAGCAGCCTTCTTAACACAGCCATCCACCGCGGTCAAAACGCCATAAACATCTTTCCCAGCCTCTCTAATCTCATCTCCCACAGTCAATAGCGTACCTAGGGCAACTAATCCTCTATAAATCACCTCGCTATCAACTTGTGTCTTCAAGATACTCGTAACTGTATCTAAAACTGCAAGAACTTGTTCGAAATCTGGGTCTGTTTCTGCAAACAGAACGGCGTAGTTGATATAAACAGTCGTAGCAGCTACCAATAAATTTCGATTGGTAGAGGTTTGAATAGCTGTCTTGATCAAGACATGGACTTTGTCAAAATTGTCAGTGGCTAATTGACGACCTTCGGTGGAATCGAAAAGATTAGCAAAACCACGAACGGCCATCATGACGTGATTTTCAGAAGGAGGTGAAGATTCCAGAGCAGCTTGTGAAAAGACATCAATAATGGACGAGCCACCGTTGCTACGGAAAGTTGCGGTTTCAGGTGCAATGGCTAGGAGACGGAGAAGATCGAGTCCAGCGAGTCGGTCTTTGTAGGGCCATTGAGTTGAGAGCTTAATTGCTAAATCAAGGCCTCCATTAACAGATTGAGAAGTATTTGTGGCGCCGGTAGACTCGAGATGTTTTCGGAGAGTTTGAAGAACTTCGAGTTCTTCAGGATTGAGGGATACACCCTTTTGACCATCATTAATTAATGCTTTGTTGACTTCTTCAATCTTCTTTTGCATCTTTGGTACTGAAGCCACGATAATCGAGAGATACTCTTTTTGTGGGAGAACCTTGGGTGGTGGTGGAATATTTGTAGGGGCCGAGGACTCTCCCTCGCCTGGTCGGTATCTTTGATCGCTACCCCATGCATCCGGTCCAGAACTTTCTTGAGTTTGGCCAATCGTAGCTCCTTGAGTATTGGTTGTGATAAAATTGGCTACTTGCTCCAAGTAGGTTACTGGGAGTTCATTATTTGCAATGAATTTTGTAGCAGCTTCATATGGGTTCTGAGATAAGTTGTAAGGAAGTTTGAGGGGAGGTTTGCCATCCTCAATATCAACATCAAAGACAAAATCATACTCCTTTCCGAGGTATTCGACTTTCTTTCCACTGCTTCCAACAGCATCAACAACAGTGCCTACATTTATCCACTGACCCTGTGCTAGATAATAATCAGCTCAATGCCCAACATTAACCATTAGAAATGACTTACCACTGGACCAAGTATGTGCAGTAACAGCTCCATTTAATTCACGGATCATTTGAACTTGTCCTTCCTTAGTGCCACTCTTTTGTGTAAGGAATTCTGGTCCAGGAAGCTTCTCTTTATTAACTTCAGGTAACGATTGTTGAGGTATAGATGATTCCTTGACTGAGTCTTCAAATAATGTTGTTGTCTCTGCATCTGCGAAACGCTCCGAATTTTTCGTGAAGACTCGCACCACTCTATCACTTGCACCCGAAACAATGTCTCCATTTTCTCCACAAACCGCTACACCCCAGACCGAAATCGCGGGATGTGTAATTGTTTGAATACATTGACTGTCTTTCCATATTCTCAAAGTTCGATCTTCACCAGAACTGATAATTTCTCCGGAAGGTGTAGAGGCAATAGAATAAATGAAGTTCTCATGCCCATGTAGTTCTGCCACCTGCTTGCCAGAGAGAGTCCATAATCTGATTACGCCATCGTTACCTGCAGATGCAAAATCTGCCCCGGATGGATGACCTTTGGGTAACCTGCAAAGAGCTCGAACAACATCTGCACTACCTCGAATAGTCCGCAGTAATTTGCCACTGGTGTTAAATACTCTAATGAGCTTATCCGCACAAGCAGTGATGACAGTTTCCGAATCTATGGCAAGAACGGCCCAGACGCTACCCTCATGTCCTCGGAGAACCGATTCACATTCCCATTTTCCTAATGGCCATATTCTTGCTTCCGCATCCCAACTTCCACTGATTATAAATCGTCCCGCTGGATCGACATCCAAAGCACATATGTTATGACTGTGTCCTATAAGTAGCGCTTCCGCATTTTCTTCTGGGCCTTTCGAAGGTTGTCGAACTTCAATAACTGTATCCTTTCCACCTGAGATAACTAAACCGTCTGGAAATTGAGAGCTCGGCGGTAAATATGCGACTGTATTTACGAAAGCTGTTGCATGAGAGGAAATGGTGACATCGAATATTGGCGGATTATCTGAGAGTTGTTTCCATAATCGGACTGTTCCATCTCTAGAAGCTGAAACTACAGCTTTCGCAGATGGGAAAGCTACAGCTCGAACCTATGTTTGAACAACATGTTATTAGTATATGTTGTCGTCACCAACATCCAGGTTGACCTTGTTGGAGAGTGGAGTATGGTATCATCAACTTACATCGTCTTCGTGACCAGCCAACGATGCAGATAATTTGTATTCTGCCATGTTGACTTTATTGCAATTATGGATTTAGTTTTCCAGAAATTGACGGGATTATAAAGAGAGAGAGTGAGAGGGTGAGAGGGTGAGAGAGTATGAAAGGTTGGTGTTATGTTTTGGGGAATAATGGAAGTAGATTATAGTTACAGTTCCATGTTTGACTATAAGCTTCCTTAAAGTTGCCCCTCTATAGTAGGTAGGTACCTAAGCAATATATGGGTATGGGCTATATGGGCACACGGGTAATAGCATTGGTAGAGAGCTACTGAGCTACTATTACTGTATGGCGCATGAACAACTAATAAACCCTGTAAGACTTGCCTACATACATAGTAGTAGTTGGTTCATTCATCACTCAAGTCAGTCACTATACAACACCAGCCAATTATATCAATAATCACCTACTGGTGAACGTATAACTTCACTTATTCATACTCACATCAATATCCAATAACTGCATTTCCTACTCCCCCTTCCCCAAAGCGGATTGTCTCTCTTGATTAGTCATTCGGAATCGGATTAACTGCCTCCGTCTTGTTTCAAGATAGAGCCTAAGATATTAGTGCAATCAAGGTAATCCATTGGTAGCTTAATTCTTGACCTCAATGAAACAAAATCATAATATCCCCGAACGGAGTTCTTTTTGCTTCTTTCCCCTTTCCTTTTCACATTGAGGAAGTTGTCAAGCATCTCCAGCTATCTCAATTCCATTCAAGGCAGCTTCATCCATCCATTCTACCTCTTAATCAATATCTTACGAATTTAACGACGTTTAACGAATCTTCTTGAATAACACACACTCTCTCTTCTACATATATTAGAGCAGTCTACCATCATCATAGTGCGGTCACTCCCACTCCTTCGCCGCAAAGTATACATCAACCCGCGACTACAAGAATCGATCTTCTTTCCCTTCAAAACGATCATAACATACAATACAGCTTCCAATTTTTGATCCAAAATCAAACATTTCATACTTCAATTCAAACATACAACGATGGCGGGGCCAGAGAACACTAAGCAATACGTTCCTTTGACATGCCATGGTCACTCAAGACCTGTCACGCACATCAGCTTCTGTGGATTTGTGGACGGAAAGGATGATGAGTATTACATGATATCAGCATGTAAAGGTATGGCAGATCGGATTGTCCGAATTGTTTCGAATATGGAAATGTCTAATTCAATTTGCCAGACAACAACCCTATGTTAAGAAGTGGTATCAACGGCGATTGGTATGTTACCGCTCGAGCTTCTGTTCCCGGACGATGTTGATTGATGAATTTAGGATTGGTACTTTCTTTGGACACAAAGGCGCAGTTTATCAAGCTAAACTTTCTCCGGATGCTAAATATGCTGCGACTGCTTCCGCAGATTTCACTGCGTACGTCCCTCGCTCCATTGGGTGACCATCTCTAATAATTGCATAGAAAAGTTTGGGATACATATACCGGAGAAACCCTTTATACTATCCAGCATCAGCATGTCGTTCGAGCTGTCGCATTCCCTCCGGATTCCGGTACCACTCTTGCGACGGGAGGAACTGACAAGAAACTTTTTATTTTTGACCTCACGAAACTCAATTCTACGGGTGCAAATGGTGCAAGCTCTAATGGTAATGGAAGCGACACTACAAACATTTCCCAAGATGATGGCTTCGAGATTGGACCGGGTGTTCACAAAGGAACAATCAAGGCCGTTGTTTGGACTCGGGATCCAAATATCATAGTGACGGCAGCGGATGATAAAGTGATAAGATGGTGGGATTTACGCTCGCAGTCTGTTGTCCAAGAACAAAAAGTTGATGGCGATATTGGTTCATGCGAATTTAGCAACATTGCATCTGGACCAGGAGATATTGGTGAAGGATTACCTATTCTGTCAATTGCTGCAGGAAAAACTTTATATTTCTATGGTGGACCAGCTGCAAACACTCTTATCAAGAAGGTTGTCTTGAATTATGAGGTTGCTAGTGTAGCCATTCATCCACTTCAGAGGAAATATATTACTGGTGGAATTAAGGATACATGGGCGAAGGTCTATGATTTCGATTCTGATCAAGAACTTGGTATGTTTCGTTTCTACCAATCAAGCACAATCTTACTAACAATTTTAGATGTTCACAAAGGTCATCATGGACCGATCTGGAGTATCAGCTTTTCTCCCGACGGAAAATTGTATGCTACAGGTAGTGAAGATGGTACGATTAAGATGTGGAAGAATTGCCCTGGTTCTTTCGGATTATGGAGAGCGGAATCCTAGAGAGGTTGTAATAGATCCGGCGCAGGCTCAATGAGCATACTGTACAATACGAATGCGAGCGTCATTTTCATATGATATGAAAGCGCACCGCTGTGTCGAGCAGCGTAAAACACACGATTTTATCGAGTGACTTAGCGAAGGGATGAGACCCCCAGAGCGAATTTAGATGAATAAATAAATTTCATCTAAGGCGAACGATACATGCGCAACTGATATTGAGTGAGATGAACTGATTCGAATGTGTATAATTATTCAAACACCCATCCTGTCTTATTCTATCCCATATCCCATACTTTTCAAACATTGAATTTCACAATACTATCTCTATGTTCGCTTCATCATCCATTAGATAGACTCTACATGATCCCATCTAGTCTCTTCCCACACCGATCTATTCGATTCCATTCCATCAGCAAACTTACTACCAGATATAAGTACAACCGATCTATCTACCTCCCTACTCGCCCTCCAACTCCAATCTTTCTTAAGGTTGAGGATCTTCTTGAGTTTGGTGAGATTTTTTATGGTTACTTGTATGATGTTAAGATTGTATGTAATGTATTGTAATGTATAGATCTAGTATTTGGAGAGTTGGAGAGGTTGGAGAGTTGGAGAGTTGGAGATTTGATAATTAATGAAGTGGTGAAGTGATGAAGTATTGAAGTGATGAAGTATTGAAGTGATGAAGTGGTGAAGTGATAAAGTGAAGAAGATATAAATACAAATACATATTATCAATAATATCTACACTACACAGAAAAGTACGCACCTACCTCTTCAATCCTTTTCAATCCTACCCACCCACTCACTTACTCACTTACTCACTCACTCACTCACTCACTCACTTACAACCAAAATCATCATCCAAAATCATCATCCAAAATCATCATCCAAAATCATCATCCAAAATCATCATCCAAAATCATCATCCAAAATCATCATCCAAACAAAGCGTTTAAAACCCAAAACCCAAAACCCAAAACCCAAAACCCAAAACATATCCGCGCAGTAGCAGCAGCAGCAGCAGCAGCAGCAGTAAAACTCAACTCCAGGGCTCTTTCTTACCTACAAACAGCCTCCTAATTTCTAATCAAAAAAAAAAATCAAAAAAACAATTTTCTCTATCCCCTTATTTTTTTTTATTAATATATACCTATTATATTCAATTCTGAAAATACAATTATGAATTTTGATATTATTGAATAGGTAGCTATCGTATAATCTTATTGAATTCAACAATCCATAGAATCTATTTTCAAATGATGGAAAATTTTTTTAGAAGAGGGACAACCGCTTTCCCCGACGAGGAACTAGGAGGTTGTTTATAAGAGCCGTCTATTAGCAGTAGCAGCAGCAGCAATCAACAAGTAAGTAGACCAGAAAAGTGAGTCCAAGAACGGTAGTAAGTAAGTATGCTAACTAAGCCAAAAAAAAAAGAGTTTACAGAAAGAAAAATACAAAAAACGCAATAACAAAAAAACTACCATTGAATCATTTATCATAAAGTCATCATCAATCACGTCCCTGTCTTCTTCCTTTCTTGATTTCTTCTCTGTTCTCTCTTTCGTTTCTCTTTCTTCTTCTCCTTCCCTTCTCCTTCCCTTCTCCTTCCCTTCTCCTTCCCTTCTCCTTCCCTTCTCCTTCCCTTCTCCTTCCCTTCTCCTTCCCTTCTCCTTCCCTTCTCCTTCCCTTCTCCTTCCCTTCTCCTTCCCTTCTCCTTCCCTTCTCCTTCCCTTCTCCTTCCCTCCTCTCATATCCTCCACGCACTTTACAGATGCCTCCCACAAAACGTTATGCTTCAATCACAAGATATCCAGAACAATCAATAATTACTCCATCACACCGACCCTGTTCATCCAGCAAATCCTAACCCCTACCGACCAATTAAACCAAGCCCATACAACCATATCAAATAGACTGACTAATGTGAACACTATCCCTCACAATTACTTCTTCTTTGCTCTCCTGATGGTCTCATTATCGTAGAAATATGAACCACTGAGTCTTACTTCTTACATTCCCTTTTCCCTTTCTCCATATATCATCAAACTCAAAGCCAAGCATCTCCGCCATTATCAACTCTGCTCTGTGCGAAACTCAACTTCATATCAATCTTAGGAGGAGCGTTTTCCACACCCGCACCAGCCACTTTCTTTGGGGTGATATTTTTTCGCACTGGACTTTTGTTATCAGGACTGGGACCACATCTCACATCCTTAGTCTCCCAACCATCTTCAATTGCAGCCGCGACCCAACATCTTAAGCCCGCATGTACGCCACCATAGAATTTCTCTTTACATAGACGTAAAGTAGAGCCCATGCACTTTTCCCACCCGGAGACTCTTAATTCTTCGCGAACTTGATTACGTTCTTCGAGAGTGGGTAGAGATGCAATGCAGCCATTAACAATGTCGAGGTGAGAAGCAAGATAATTTGTTGCATCCCATTCAACACCTCCAACATATGGTGCGGCTGGAACTGGAGGAAGTTCTTGTGGGAAGTGCTTGATCATATATGGTAGATCAGGTGGGGTATCATTGTGTCGTTCTGGAGAATGGCGGGAATCTGGGCGAGGAATGACATTGAGATTGTGGAGGAAGATCCAAAAGACCTCTTTAGTAACATTACTAACTTCTTTACACCAAACGCGATAAGGGCGCTGTCGACGCATATCAAGTACGAAGTCAACAGGACGTTGTGATTCACTTGGTTCAGGGTCGCGGAGATAGGAGAGGAGGAATCGAGCTCTGGTTGCGCGTTCGCTAAGGGTAGCGGATTTGAGGTAAGTAAATAAAAGTGAAGTGACAATGTTTCGAGTGGTGAATTCCGCTGGCCCCTTTTTCTCCTCGTCAAAAAGCATATGAAGAAGTGCGGGGAAAAGAGTCTTCTGAATAATGTTAAGATGTTGAAGTGCTAAAGCCGTGGTTGATAGTGCTTTCAAGCAAAGCAAAACTTCATGCAGTAAAGCATCTTCATGCTCCTCCCTGTGTGTATGTCAGCCACTATGCTCTCAACAATTGAATTAGTGTAACAAACCTCCACTCAACTTCCATAGTTCTATGTAGTAGTCCCACTATCTCTTCCATGCCGCCTTGACGAACGAAATTGTCAGTCCAGGCTACTGTTTCATTTCGTAATAATAGCCTGAGCTTATGTAACCTTCCTACTTCCACCGATTCTGGTTTCTGGACCTTCCTCAAGTATGAGACGAAATCATCTGGTGTCTGACCCTTGGCCTTGGCAATTAAATTCTGTGCTACTTGTGCGCCAGCAGAAGTAAGTGATTTACTTCCACCATTCAGAGACTCTGCAGATTTCCTGTTTCCCACAACACCCTCTGCCTTTTTATCTTTTTCGGCTGGTCGTTCCTTACTGGTGGACCTCGAGAGTGTAAAGGTCCGACTTCTTGGTCTCTTCTTCTTCTTCACCTCTGGTGCTTCCTCGACCTTTGCATTTTCACCACTTGTGTCACTCCCATGACTGACTGGCCTAACATTTCTCGCGGCAGCGGTTTCGGCCCAATCTTGTTTTATAAAATCTTTCTTCATGGATTTGGCAAGATTCCTCATCTTTCCACGTTGATGTTCTGGGATGTTCCGCCTATCCAACATAGCCTCGAATTCGGTGTCGATATCTCGATCATTGAGAGGTCTGTCGGGCCCAAATGTCGCAGAGGTCGGTGTCTGTACTGGAACATATACTCCACTATCGCCTCTTGCCTTTGCTGTAAAGTTGGAAACTGCTGCCATGACTCGAGAGCCTCGAGTACTACTTGATGTTTTGATTGATGCAACTGATGTTTCGGTGCTAGATCGTTGGAAGCTTGGTCTTGGTCTCAAATCCATTGAAGTTCGATAATCCAAACTCGGTTTCTTTTCCGTCGAGACTTGTCGCCTTGGAATGTCAACACTGCATCTGTTTTTGCTTTCCCCACTAATGTTTCTATGAATGTCTTGGATACTGAAACTGCTGGGTAAATATGTGGAATGCGGCCGTATCGATACACCTTCCCGGCTTGCAAGACTCGGCTGTGAGCTTTGTCCATTGTAAAAGCTTCGTTGTTTAGTTGGCGAATGTTTCTCGGGGGTATGAAGGTCGATTTGATCCTCTAAGAATTTACCTCCCAAGGGTTGTTTTGTGAACATGTCACTCGAGAATTGCGAATATATTGGGGGTCGCGAAGCACGAGTCGCGGATTCTGGAACAGGCGATGAGACCACCGGAGTCTGGTTCTCCTTATCCTTCGAATCGCGCTGTGCCAGCTCTACATCTAACTTGAGGTTCTTCGAGGACCTTGGGCGAGTGAGGAGTCCAACAAGACTTGTCGAGGATTTCGTCTTTTTGGGTTTCGTAGAAGGCTTGTCCCGAATTGATGTTCCCTTGGTAGGCTCCTTTGCCGGGCCTGCCAATGACTTGAGTGACAAGACACTCATTGTCTTCTTGTGCAATCCTTTACCCGCATAACCCGTTTTAGGTCGAAGGCCCTCTTGTTGCGAGGTTGTGTAAGGCGAAATGATTGAAGAGGTTTGCTGGTTACGTTGTATATCCGCGAGAGCGCGATGATGGGTATAATCCGACGGCGATGGCATATCTTCGAAGGCTGGAGAGGCTACAAAAACGTCATTTGGTGAAGTCGCGGGTGAAAGAGTCGATCCGTCAGAAGTTGTGCGCTTATGCATAAATGCTTTCAATACCGAAGCAGTCTTGGGGCGTTTGGAATGTACTGATTCTGGGTAAGGAAAACTGGTAGCCATGATGAAAGCTACTAGGTAGCTATGGAGGAGGTAGGTAGGTATTATTATACTCGAGTAGCTGTGTAATTAAAACCGGGTTGTTTTCAAGATATCTACTACCATAGGTATGCGACAATGGAAAACGAAACTTCTGGTATGGATGGTATGGATGTTATGATTTACTGCAAGCACAAGCTAAGTCATGGCAATTCAATCAAATAATAAAAGTAAAGTCAGGTGTGAGTGAAGTGAAGTGAAGTGCAGATAATAAGTAAAGGGTAGACGGGTAAGAGTACGGCGGTAATGTTTTTAACAAGTGTGAGAGGATTTTGAATGAAATGAAATCAATGGATTTAATGTAATGAAATGGAATTGGGATGAATGAATGGATAGATGGCTCTTGTGATCAAACCCCATCCGTCAAATCATTCTAATTGATTTGTTTAGACCTGTTTTGGGGGGAATTAGTTTAATTAGTTGCTATGGGCAACATGAAAAAGGAAGTCGCGTATTCATGTGGTGTGAATTTGGGGGAATTTGGGTGTATTTGAGTGTATTTATGGTATATGTACCTTACTTGGGTGGAGTATTTATGTGTATTTATATGTATTTACATGCATATATTTTTATATATATGCATTGTGCATTATGCATGCTTACCTTAGATAGGTGGGTAGATTGGTAAGGAAAGTAAATAACGAGTAGGTCCACGGGTAGCTAAGGACCTAGTAGGTAGGTGTGGTGGTGGTAGCTAATAGATAGGTCGACGGAGTTACTACCGGTATTGTGACTACAAGTACAAGTAAGTACAAGTACAAGTACAACTACAACTACCTACCTAGTACCTACTAACTAAACATCTACACCGTACTACATAATACCAAGCTACCAAGCTCATAATTTCCAAGGTTATTACCAAATTACATCGATGATCAAAAGAAGTCGTGAATAAGTTAAGTATCATATTACATACATTATTACCTCCCTCCCTCCCTACCTATTTCTTCTTCTTCTTACTTTTCTTCTCCTTCTTCCCCTTCTTCTCATCCAATCATCATCCTTGCTTCTCATGACTGTCTATCATACCATCCATACCTAGCATCTATCTTACCTTACTCAATCTGTACCAAGAATTTGACAATCAATCATTTCAAGAGATAAATAGTCAATAATTTCAATAAATCAATGGGTCCCTCGGAACTTTGTCGAAAGAAAACTCAATTTTCCATCTATTTCGTTTGTGTGAAGGATTAATAAAACCTCTCACTGGTGCTGCTGCTTTCCTATCATTTAACTAACTCTATGATGATTAGGTATATGCTTAAATCCTTATTTCTCATCTAAATGCCCCAAAACAACCTCTATAAATGCTTCATTACCCAAACAAAATGAAACCTCTCCTCTAAGATACTGCATTCATCTACCGAATCCTACCAACTGAAGAGTCCCTTTTGCCGATCGAACCCACCTCTTAATTGACTTTCCGGCTTGATTAGTTTGCCTTGCAAAATGGTAAATTTTACAATCCCTTCACAATCTTCAGGTTTCACTCTTGCTAGCCACATACATTGAGCAGCACCCTTATCCTCATCTTCTCCAGGTACCACTTTCGATGGCATTACATCCCCATCCGTGTTGGCTCTTTCAACACCGTCCAACCCAAACGCGTCAGATCTCCGGTAGATCATGACGTTTGCACTATATTTGTGTCCTCCAACGTGAGATATAAAGTATATACCAACTCCTCCTGGTCTATCGTCACCTAAATCGCGAAAAAGTCCCAGCGGTCTCAAATGCCTCTCAAATTCCTTCTTCAGTAATGGCGCACTTTGTCCACATCTTGCATCTCGAGTCTTCTGCGAACAGAGAAGGACAAGTGCTCGATGGGGTGACGGACGTGATGTGAGTTGTTCTGCGGACGGAAGAGGATCGGGGAGGGACTGGGGTATCGAAATGGGCCCAAGAGGTGTCATATTGGTAGGGGCTTTGTCAATGAACTCTGTAATCAGAGTTGGCACCGATTGTGGAGTAACGTTGTCAATTACGACGAATGCAGGCAATAGAAGTACAGTTGTAGGCTGTGAATAATCTGTCGAATGTGATGGTGTGGGTATGTTGGACGCGGAGAGCATAAGCTTCTACGATGGATCGTCAGCATGTTTCAAAATACAACGATATAGGGCTTTTGGTAGGAGGAAGACAACTAACCCCATTGCTTGGTTTAACAGAACCATGGTCGATTGCTTGCATTACACTTCCCTTCTCATCTGCGACATCTCTCACCCAATCTGATTTTCCCGTCGCAACTAGAATATGTGTACTCCATCCTTTGACATGACCATATAGCTCATCATCCTCATCTATCTTGAAGCCTTTTGGATATTTTACATGACACGATTCGCAATCATGATCACAGTCATCTCCATCCACAGCCGGGTCAACTTTTGGGAATATTTTCTCGATGGGAGTATTTTCCGAGGGCGTTCCAGGAATTGGTGTGGATTGACCCGATATAGTTTGCTTGGCAGAATTTAAGAGGGATTTGAAAGTGGAAGTCATATTTTTGACCTTCTTGCGCGGGGGATTAGTCGCAACTCTCGTGGCATCATGGCTGGTTTTATTTCCAATGCTCGACATTTTGGTGGGGTCCAATACTAACAATGCTGGACGATAATTGGTTGCCAGCTAATCGTCATATTCCGATGAATGTACGGAATACCTAGTAGTGCCCGAGCAACGTGGAATGGAATCTCTTATCAGATCCGCTTTGGTTTTTATCTGATGGATTATGGTATGTATGCGTGAAAGAGCCTCCGAACAAGAACTATGGCCGTAGAAATTGTATCGATTTGAGATCTAATACTCGATATTAGGATTGCGGAAGATGGAAGATGGAAGGAAGAGAAAGAAAGGTTTCAATACGTTTATTTCTCATTCTTATATAAATTGTCTGACATGCCACCCATTTGAGGCTTCAATTCACCGTCGGTGTTTTGCTTATATCCGTCTCGAGGACCTGTATCTAATCAGCAAGCGCACCACAATTCTTCAACGTAAACTCCTTCGGTCCCGAACTTCCACCGACGCAATTGAATAAATCCGCAATATCCATTTCACATGATTGGCCACACCACCATCTAATCTAATCATGCCGCCCAAAATTATATTTCTCACAGGAGCACCTACATATCACTCACTTAGCTGGGACGAATCAAAACTTCAGAGTGACTTCACCGATCCCTTCATCCAATTCCTCCATCTCCCTCATTCATGCCCGAACTCCGCACCACGGAATAACAATACGAGCGTCTTGGAATTCTCCATTGCTCAAAACCCAGAATGGCGTGAACTTCCTCTTGAACGAAAACATCTCACCACGGGAGCATCTCAAGATCATGCTTTCCAACCGTTGTATGGTGGTCATGCTTTAGATTTCTTCTCCGCTACAACTTTTCTCTCGCAGTCCCAGGGATATTCACAATCACTGTCTAATTTGGATTCGTACATTTCTATTGATGATGAAAATTATGATGATCAAGAGGTAGATGGGGTACTCTCTCAATTCTACGAACATTCCTATGCTATCCACGATATCCCCTCGTCTCAAATCACCTCCTCGGATTTTGATTCTACGGCTTATTCTACATCCGGATATGATTCTCAATCTCTATTCCCACAATCTGGGGAAAATCCACAAGTGCCGGTGGCAGGTTACTTGACAAATCTAAAGGATATGCCACATGCACAACATCTATCTTCAATAGTCCCGCAAACTATGACGGTTAATCTGATCGTAGGGATTATTTCAATTTCAGAACCGAGAGCAATATCTACGAGACAAGGAGGCAATGTATCGCTTGTTGAGATATTAGTTGGTGATGAAACGAAAAGTGGATTTTCGATCAACTTCTGGTTGTCAGGAAAGGGGAAAGAAGAAGTCAAAGAAGTATTAGAAAATCTGAGGGTTCAGGATATCGTGTTGATGAAAAATGTAGCGTTGGGGAGCTTTAGAGGGAAAGTTCATGGTCAGAGTTTGAGGAAGGATATGACGAAGGCTTGGTTGATGTATAGGGAGAAAATTGATAGGAGTGATGTGGGAGGATGCTATGGAAAGAGAGATCTGGAGAGGAAGGAGATAGATGTACAGATGGCGAAGGTTAAGCGGGTGAGAGATTGGGTGGTGGGTTTTGTGGGGGTTGCGACGACCAATAGACGGGGTGTGAAGAGAGTTAGGGAAGAACTACCGCCGGATACTCAATGATTAAATGGTATAGCATGTCACGAGTTTGGTCTTCTGATTCGAAAGTACGTACTTAGGGTGCTATCTCCTTCTCAAACCCTCACCCTATCCAGCATCTTCCCAAATCGATATCCAAATCTCTGTTATCCTCAATCCTACTCGATCAGCTCCCTCAATCCCAATCACACATCCAATTCTCCCACTCAAAAAAAATCACGCCCCCTCCCCCTCAAAATTCCACCCCAAAAACTCTCCCACCCTATGTCCCACCTCCCCATTATTCCCAATCCTTCCAATCTCCACAAAACAAACTGGACATTTCGCCGGCGGATTCATCGAATTCGCATACGGAATCCACTCCTCCAAACACTCCGGACAGAACCGATGTCCACACGGTCTCACAATCAAAACCCGCGTCGGTAACTCCTGCATACAAATAGGACAAACCGGCACCCCATTCGCATCGCGCTGTCCCAGCGGCGGCTCATCGGGAAAGAGCCCGAGAATCCACGATGGTGTGTTTGGAGCATTAGCCCGGGGAATAGCTCTCGATCGCTGACGAATCCCACGCTGGAGAATCGCATGGCGGATTGTTGCTTGTATTTCTCGTAATGCGAAAAGTTCCAAATCAGGGAAGAGATGAGGGAGGAGACCTGGAGGGAGTTCGTTGTGCATGGGCCAGGGAACTTCAACCCCGTTGAAGAAGGATACTATGCGATTCCGGAATTGTAGTGCGGGAAGGGGCAGATGTGGTGCTTGATCGTAGTGCATGAGGAGATCGAAGGTGTGGGGAAAGGTACGGAGATTTTGGCGGGTGATGGGTCCGATGGGGATGGGGAGGAGATTGGCTGGTTGAGGTGGGCTGTTGGGGGGATTCTCGTATTCTTCTTCTTCTTGTTCGAGGGGGTATGGTATATTTGGGAAGGGGAGAGGATCTCCTCGTCCGGCTGCTAGACGATTCTCGCGGCGTTGACGGATGATCTGGTTCTCGGGAGAGGCAGCGGGTGGAGTGCTATCGTTTTCCTGTCGTTGATTATTCATCTTGAGTTGATGGTTCTCTTTTGTCAAGATCAATAGTCGTGATGTCGAATAATGAAAACGTCTGAATAATCGACGTTGCAGCAACAATAAATACAAACCTCTGAATCGAGCTCCTCTTACCTTTGAAGTGCTCTACGAATACGACCAGCATCCACTATCTTCTTACAACTTCGAACTCCAAGAAGAACTCGAAAAGATTTGCTTAAAAGATAGATAGATATACATACAGTTACACAGTTATACCCAATCTAAACTAGCTAACTTGAAATAGATTCACTTCAAAGATTCTCCCATATCACTTGAGGTTAATGATTCACCAATCAGTATTCTTAGTATTCTTTCTTTCTGCAAAATATCATTCAATAGAAATATTCTATTCATGTCCGGGTATTCATTGTATAGGATAGGTATCTAGATAGGTATGAGTAGGAATACCCCTCCCTCCCGAGATCTCTCATGGATTCTCAATGAGAGAATATGAGTTTTCCATCTCTATATCCATTATTCGATGAAGCAAGCTTTCGAGTGAATACTTAGGTATCTATATAGAGTTCGCGATGTCGTTTGTGGTGGTCTGGAATTTTTGAGATTGTGATGATGGTATTATGGTTGGTTAGTTGTAGAAATGGAGATGGTTGGCGAGAAATGGGGTGTATATGTATGTATTTATGGATGTATTTATGGATTTGATAGATAGATATGTAATCAATTTCCATTTAACGTGGTTTATCAGCATGTGCACCATATCAGCATGTGCACTACTTTTACCTCAATTATTATCTTTCCACTTCAACACGCGATTTATCAATAATTCATTATGTAATCGAATAGTAAAGAAGCACAAATACTTTTAGCTATTGAAGCTATTCAAAGAAACAAAAAACTGAGTATTCGGAAGGCTGCTAAGCTATATAATATATCATATACAATACTCATTCGTAGAATGAATAGTTTGACCCCTTGTATAGAATTCCGATCAAAAAGTTATAATTTGATTATTTTGGAAGAGGAGATTATTATTCAATATATATTTGATATGGATGATAGAGGATTTAGTTCTAGAATAAGTGATGTGAAAGATATGGCAAATAGTATTCTGGAATCGAGGGGTAATAAGAAAGTTGGAAAGCTTTGGGCGAATCGATTTGTATAACGACATTTGGATTTAAAGATGTGTTTTATTTGTGTTTATGATTTCCAAAGAGCTCTCTGTAAAGATTCAGAGTTTATTAAAAAGTGATTTCGGTTAATAGCGAATATACGAGCCAAATATGGCATTCTCGATTGCGATTTCTATAACTTTAATGAAACCGGCTTTATGATGGGACAAATATCATTGCATATAGTAATTACTAGAGCTGATTGATATGGTAGAAGTAAAGCTATACAATCTGATAATCGAGAATGAACTATAGCGATTATTTATATAAATGGAGAGGGTCACAATATACCTCCGTTTCTACTAGTTAAAAGCGAATATCACTTCTCAAACTGATATACTGAAAGCGGTTTACTATACGATTGGGTTATAAAACCTATTTCCAATGAATGAATAGATAATGAAACCAGTCTTGAATGGATTAAGTATTTTGATAAGCATACTATAGATAAGAAAGTAGGTAGATATTGTATACTAGTGCTTGATAGATATAAAAATCATTAATCTATAGCTTTTCAGAAATACTATAAGGAAAACAATATTATACTACTTGGTTTATTATCTTATTCTTTGCATTTAACTCAACTACTTGATATCGATTGTTTTAATTCTTTAAAGTGTTTATACAGTTAATAGATCGAGAATTTTATCAAGACACATATCACCCATATTACTAAAATCGAGTTCTTTCAAGCTTTCAAAATTATATATACTGAAGCAATATCTATATCAAATAGGAAAGCTAGGTTCTATAAAGCTGGGCTTATCCTATTTGATCCGGAAGCTATACTTTCAAAACTGGATATTCGAATAAGGATTCCATCAAATAGATCAACCTCAATCGATCCTGGAATATGGCAATCTCAAATACCTCATAATCCTACTAAAGCTTTTTCTCAATCTACTTTAGTCAAAAGTCGTATTGCAAAACATCTAAGCAGTTCCCTTACATCTATATTTGAAATGGTTACAGCTTTGGCTAAGGATATAGAGCTCCTAGCTCACACGAATACACTTTTAACTACTAAGATTTATAATCTTCATAAAGCGAATAAAGTATTTAATAAACATTACAAAGCTCAAAAGGCTTTAATACAAAAAGGAGAAGCCCTTTTAGTAGGAAATGAATATAATATATTGAAGCAAGAGAATGTAAATGATCAAATACAATGCAATAAGTACACAAATAATAGTTCTTCAATAAGAAGGCAATCTATTATATAACGATATAGTAAATGCGGTAGTGTTTCACATAATACACGAACTTGTCAATTGGATCCAGCATTAATTGATCTTTAGATTGTATATAATTTGATTCTATTTTATAGCGTTATTGTTATTTTATATTAATATAATGTGGGTAATTGAGGTAAAAGTGGTGTATATGCTGATATGGTGCACATGCTGATAAACCACGTTATCAATTACTAATAAAGAAGTTACCTAGGAAAACGGCTATAGGAATCTTCAATCGAAATATAATGAAGTGTACTCGGTCTCGTTTTGAATGAATGCCGACCTCAATTTAGCTGATGTATATTACACCAAAAACTATTAAAAATCACCTATTTCAAAATTCTATATTAATTTAAATAGAAAAAGTGAAGATATAAAATTTGACAGATAATTAGATATTTAATTAAATTTTATATATATCCTTTCAAAAATAAGATCATTTTATTTGAATTTCAAATTATTTAAGAAATCAAAAGATCAATAATATAAAAACAAAACTCGTTAATTTTCAGGTTTTAATTTTTTAAAATTAAGGCCTAAAATATTATTTTTAAATCTAATTTCTTTTTGATCATTATTTTTTTAATATTATATTTGAAGATCTGAAATCTTGAAATATAATACATTAATAGCTTTTGATTCTATTAAAAAAACAATAAAAAGAAAACTCATATTATTTCTTTTAATATTCAATTTTAAAAATGCTGAATAACTATAAATTCAAGTAAAGAATTTGTCTAAAATTGAGGTCGGCATTCATTCAAAACGAGACTGAGTACTGACTGACAGTCATGATTCCCGGATAGAATCAAACGAAACGAAACGAAACGAATCATAATATTATGGAATAATTGTACTTTCATTTCTTTTCACAAAGAACATTTCACGAAGAACACACATACCTACATACCAATAGCATAACTTTCTCGTCAAAATGTGAATATTCGCAGAGATGACAGATGGTGTTATTATATATATATACAATTCTGTACTGAATATAATGAAAGTCGCTTGTATCTCGAATCAAGCATCGATAGTTTGTAGTGAAGAGGAATGATTATTATCTCTATAGGTAGGTAAGATATGGAATAATACCTATGGAATAATAGGTAGCATGTATGTGACAGTCTGGAAGTACAAATGTTATTATTCAATTTAGTTACTTGTAAATGTATGTTCGACTACACAGATCCTCAGTCTTCCTCGAGAGTCAACCTCCATTCTATCCTTCAGTCCTTGCTCCATCCCCCACTATCCCTCAAAAATCAACTATCCCTCCAAACTCACCCCCAACCCCCAACTCCCAACTCCCAACTTTCTCCCTAACCCCTCCTCAAAGCCTGGTTAACCCGATCCATCAACCCCCCACCCCTCCCTACCCTCCTAATCTTCATTGTACAAACCGGACATCTAATCTTCTGCCCCTTTCCTTTTCCCTTTCCCTTTCCCCCCTCCGTCCCCCTCAAATGCGTCATCCAATCCTCTAAACACGTGGTGCAAAAGCGATGTTTACACGGTCTTGCAATCGCTACTTTAGGAGGTAGCTCGTCTGTACAGATTGGACATGTGGATTGCTCTTCTTTCTTTCCGGGAGTAGATGCATCTGCATCTGCATTTCTATTTCTATTTCCATTTCCATGTTCAAAGAGCGCTAACATCCACTCCGGCGTATCACCTTTATCACCTTTATCACGAGGGAACTTCGCATTCGCATTCACAATCGCAATCCCATCCTGCGCCGCACCTCCCCCTCCCCGTCTCTGCAACTCCACCTCCCGATCAATCTCCGCCATCGTCGTATACCCAAACCCCCTCTCCATAATATCCGGCCAGGGCACCACCGCACCCGCGAAAATCGCATCCATGTTCTCCCGAACTTGTGCTCTCAGTTGCTGGAGATCCGGGATGCCTTGGAAACGGGGATTGAAGTAATTTATAACTTCTTGCTGGTTTGCTTGAGCGGGTTCAAGATGCTGGTGGGGGGCGAGAAGGTTTGGGTTTATGAGCTCGTTGGGAGTGGAGTTTTGGGTGTTGGGTGGAGTGGGTTTTGGTTGGAGGGGCTTGGGGTTGAGTAGATAGGTCTGTAGTTGGTAGAGGAGTGTTGTGATCATGATGAGGGAGAAGATGAATATAGCGATGAAAGCCGCAAGTGGATTTCTCTCAATTTTTCTGTTTCGAAATTCTATTTTGAGTTGACTGTTTGTCGGTGTCCCGAAAATTGATCTTAGATATCCAATACCAGTAGTTAACGGTTTGATGTCCATGGCGTCTTCTATAAATGGGCGACGGATAGTATTTCTTCTTGTATTTTGGGTTCTCTGATGATAACTACTTTGAAAATTGACTTGGATGATGATTGTTGAGATGAGTATGTAGATGAGAATGTACAAGAAATTAGATGCTAAATGAATGGAGCGAGCTTCAACAGAGAGCTCCTTATATCAAGACCAATATACCACAGACACAGAACAAACACCGTAGACTTGCCTCAAGACTATTGATCCATAGTAACCGTACACGAGGTTTGCGCGTGAATGTGTGTTCGCTGATATCTTATTTACCGTATCTCGCTAGCCCAGAAGATCAGTTGAAGTAAAACATTACCACACGACAAGAGGACATCGATTCGAAGTATGATGATGAGTTCGGATCCATTGTGAATGAAGTGCTTTAAAGTTGCATCCTGAGAACAGAGCTTGATGATATAGAGGCTACACATGAACTGAATTTTTTGGCTGTCGAAATACGTAGAGATGGAAATTATTCACTCGGTGGATAATTGGAGCCTCTGAATCCTCATGAGAAGATGAAAGACTCCAGTGCCTGATGCACGCTCACACCAGAACGATATAGCGGCTAACACAACAAACCAAACACTATCTTGATACAACCCAATGACAGAAATTTATTACGGCATTAAGCGATCTATTAACCTGTAAAAATTTAGGTCTCTTCTCTCAACCCGGCTAAAAGTCTTCATCTATTTTTGTGGATACGAGATACAGCCATTCCGGTTCAAAAGATCAAGCAAAATGTCAGACAGTAGCAAATAAGCAAGGAATTACTGAGATCGATAGTGATAGCCAACTTGGCGTTTTCTCAAATCGCTTAAGGTCAACAATTGTGGGATATACAGCAAAACAAGTCCCTAGACTGATTACCGAGGTGTGATCTCTAACCAGTCTGGATTGAAGTTCAATTTTGTAAAAATTCGATTCTATGCATTAGATTTCCAATGCCACACTGCTATATTCGTACAACCATGCGCCGTAATCTTTCCGCGAGACTGTTACTTGCCCTAAATCCCAATATCCTAAATATACCGCTCAAACCTTTACTCAGCGACCCAAACAGCAGCCATACCCATACCAGTACCCACACACATACTAGTTACGCCAACTTTTTGATTCGTTCTTCTCAACTCGTATAATAATGTGCTGACTTGTCTAGCTCCGGTACACCCGAGAGGATGTCCGAAAGCAATTGCACCACCCTTTGGATTGATCTTCTTCTGGTCGAGTCCTAACTCATTTGCGCACCAAAGACATTGACTTGCGAATGCTTCATTGATCTCGAAAATATCCACATCATCCTTATTGATGCCGGTCTTTTCGAATACCTTTGGAATAGCAGCCCAAGGACCGATACCCATAAGTAAAGGAGCTACACCCGCAACAGATGCGGCAACGTATTTACCAAGAATAGTTTGACCGAGTTTCTCGGCTGTGGAACGCTTCATCAAAAGAACTGCGGCAGCTCCATCTGAAATTTGAGAAGCATTTCCGGCATGAATACTACCGTCCTTGGCAAAAGCAGGCTTGATTTTGCCTAAGCTCTCAGCGGTAATACCTGGTCGAACACCATCATCTTTGGAAACAGTGATGTCCTTTGTTTCGCCAGTTTTTGGGTCTTCCCATTTGACAGTCAGAGGAGCAATCTCCTCATCAAAGAGACCCTCTTGTTGAGCTTTGAGTGCCTTTTGGTATGATGAAGCTGCAAATGCGTCTTGTAGAGAACGTGGAATTCCCTTGTCTTTGGCCATGTTCTCGGAAAGAACGCCCATAGGCACTTTGCAGTTCGCAGATTCTGGGTGGGACTCGAGGAGTTCAGAGAATTCTGTTACTGCGCCAGGTCTGCGAATTTAACGTTAGCTTTTAAATCTGCACAGAAGTAGAGAAGAGGCCCATACCCATATTGCAAACTCATGCTTTCGACACCTGCACCAACACCAATATCAATCATGCCGGACTTGATGGCATTTGCTATATCCACACATGCTTGTAAACCAGATGAACATTGTCTATTCAAACTCTTGACTGCTGCAGATACAGGAAATCCTGCAGCCAAAGCGGCGGCTCGGAATTCAGTAGCTCCACCTCCAGGAGGAAGCACCGATCCAACAGCGATGTCTTCAACGAGCCCCGGGTCGATTTTCGAACGTTCAATGAGAGATTTAAATGCGCCAACAAGTAAATCTGCTGCTGCTGTATCTTTGAAGCCTCCTTTGCCACCCTTTGTAAATGCGGTTCGCAGACAAGCTGTTACGACAATCTAGAATAGAAAATGTTAGCAATTGGTCGAGGGACATCGTTTGAAACATTAGTTATTCTTACATCATCTGGATGCTTCTCCAAGAGCTTCGCGCGGCCACTATCACCCTCTGTGGGTGCAATAGTGCTTTGTGATCCAGCCAAATGGCCGGAAACTTGCCCAAGACGTTTTTGTGCTATGTACACTGTCAGCTTTGTTTGCAGTCCTTCACTAGCGATGGATACTTACCAGCTGACATTTTGGCAATATATTAATGTAATATGTGATCAAAAGTTTGTTCTATGCAATGAGAAGTATTGGGATAGAAAAGATGTTATATGAGAAGGAGGAAAGAAGAATGCACATTGGGGTTGGATGTCGATGGATAGTAATATTGAGGATACCTCGGTAGGAATTCAACCAATCATGGACGTTAACGGCGATTTCACACTCACATGCTTTTACAAGGTTGGTCTCAGAACTCAGAACTCTCAGCCGAAACCAGAACTGAAGATTGTCTGACATACATTTAAACATTGTAAGGTTAACTGGAGGTCACGCACTGATTAGTGAAAAGGCAAGCAATCTCTCACATGTGCTGGGATGGGAAGAAGCTCTATCGTACTGGAATGGCAATTGCTTTTGTCTCACGTGCCATGTTTTTGATCCAGCGTTTTGACATGTGAAGTTCAAGGTTTCTTTAATCATCCATGTGGTGTGATTTTAGTGATTTTCCGACTCAAGCGAGTTTTTAATGGCGTGTGTTTAAAATATTCATTAAAACCACCTCTTCGGAAAACACAAGTTCCACTTCTCTCCTTTGATTCTACCTTCATAATAACCTCTCTCTCTACCTTCCTTCGACCTTCCTACGAGTGCTTATTCCCACCGCACCACTCATAGTTGCCAGTGCAATACTTCCAAGCCCCGATAAATCATAGCACACACTCTTCAGTAATAGTCCACTTATTCATGTGGCAAAACCCATTGTCATAGAGGTATTTGATTTGCCTCTCAAGAGATTTCGAAATTCCGGAAAACTTCCATTCGGTGGATTTGAAGTCGTAGAAGCAAGCCGCACGACTGAAGTAACGATACGTAGATTGAAGGTTTCTGGCACATATCTTGACACTACCAACACCATAAAATTCATCGATTGTCCTAACCACGTTCCTAGCAAGCCGTTTAAAATCTGTGTACCCACTATCTCTCAATGCTCGCTCCCCGGCGTTTGGTAGAATGTGTATGACGATATGCTCTGCATATCTCACATACAGTGGGAGCAATTTGATGAATCTTCTCTCTCTTTCGATGGCTCCAGGACTCGGATGACTGTTGAGTATAATAGTAAACGTGTTGTCCTCGTCAAGGTACAACCAGTCATGTTCAAAGACGTTATTGCCGTTTTGCTTTACTTCTATAGATTGACCATTGGTATTCACTCCCGAGATGTAATGTAGCGTCCATTTCGTGAATTTTAGGTCAAAAAGTGGAATCACAGCATGAAGTTAACGATGATTATACCAAGGCAATTGGAACTCAACGTCTAGCTCTTCAATATTGAATCCATCGAAGATACCTCTCATCTTTGTCAAGAGCTGGGTTGCGTGTTCAGTGTCCTCTCCATAGTCTATTTCGTTCGAGCGATTTGTACGCCCATGGACTCCTGGGTATAAGCAAGCCGGCAGTTTATCTTGATCTGTATTTTTCTCACGCATCCCAAGAATCCGGGGCGGTGCTCAAGCAGAGATGTGAAACCCGTTCCTTCAGTTTGCTCTCTAGCTCGTTCTTCATAGTCGATGGTTATGACGAGGGTGTCTCCGCCCGAAATTGCCAAATTCTCATGCTCTGGTATTTGAGCAATGTCTCTGCGTTGTGGCATTATGGTATTTTCCCAATTGCGAGAGCTTTTTCACTTGCAAATTTCCCAAATCAAAAATATCTCAAGTCTATCGATGAGTCTCTTTCCGGAGTAAATGGCGATATAGAAAAGGAGGTGGTGTTTCGGAATCTCTTAAAACACCAAGTAAGAAATTATTTCATAAAGCATTATAGCACCATTATAGCAACAATAGACGTGTCGGGTATATCGAGAGTACTACCACCTAATAGATCGTTCCAGTCCAGTCGGCTGAGTTTCCCAGTAATGGGTTTCTAGTTCCAGATTGGGAGAACTTTCTATACAACTCTATCCATCATTTCTAGCTTTTGAATTCAAGAAGTTGTGGTATCTTGCTTGAATGTCTTTCCATTTAGTGATGGATGGAAATGGAATATAGTTGCACAATCACCATCATGGAATCAGATTCAAAATCTTTCAACATAGTATATGCAGATAGGTAGTTGAGCAAAGCCCAAGACATAGTTCTCTTAGTTGATCTTTCAAACTCTTCAATCACCCAGAAATGTTTGTAAGATTCCCACAATGGCTCGTCGCGGTACAAAGACTTTCAGGCAATGTTTCAAAACATCAAAAATCTGAAACTTCATGCTTCCCGAATAGCACTCCAGTAGTCTTGATGCTTCTATTGATTCAACAAATAAAGATATATAGCACTTTACAAACTCCCTTTGAACTCTTACAGCAATAAACTTCACCCTCGAACTAGAATCGTACCCTTTCCAACAAAGAAAGAGAACCTAGAATACAATGCGTCGTTCGGAACTTCAATACGATAACAATGGAAAGCTTACAATCAACTTCGACTATAGAAATTCCACAGCTGTGTGTAACCTTTCACAATATGCCTCGAGCGTCCGAACAATACACTTCAAAATCAAATTCCCAACCCCGAACTGCAACGACTCTGATCTTCCAAGGGTCACAGGAGAAATCGAGGATATTGTCAAGGTTATCAACAACGAATTCACAAACGTGTCTCAATTCGATGTAACGTTCTTCTTACACAGACTCGATGTAAATCAACTTTCGAGTGCTCTTGCCTTTCGAAGACTTGGTCTCAGAGGATGCGAATTGACTTACTTTGTCGAAGGTGAGTGGACAGATACAGTTGATATAGATTCGGACTGGCTTGAAGAGCTAGGACCTATATATGGCGCGCCGAATTACAGTAACTATTATCCCAGCGATAGCGATGAGGGTGAAATATGGATGGCCTCGGACTCGGAGTAGGTGTTAGAAGATAGGGATTGATACTGTGTAGATCACTTTGTTATTGGCCTCATTTTTGGTGTATAGCTAGCAGTCACAGGGGAGTATGAAGGGGTACTTGAATACATGTATTCTCTATAACACAGCGCAGTTTCTCGTATAAATTGAAAAAATTACAGTAGCTGTCAAGAACTTCCCTCTGTCAAGATGTGAACTCAAAGTTTGAGTATAGCTAGTGCTACTTCATAACATCCAACTGGGGGTTTTTTTTGAAAGTCATATGATTGTCCTAAAATTCATTTGCGGTACACTTAAACTCCTGACTTGGTTTATTCAACCAAATTTTACATCTACATTTTCTTCAATATATATTCTATTTCGTATAGTTCTTAGTGTATATAGAGTTTCGATTTTTTATCTATTTTTCAGCTGTTGTGAATTTACCATTTGATCGATTAAGCGAAATTTACTGGTATGTTTCCGGAATATTTAGTATGTGCCCCTTGTTCCTATTTATATCAGTTGAATAAACTACTAAGGCTTACCAGCCAGGAGCTCACCGGATAAATTGAATAGCTGATATAGTAATCTGACGGCTTCGGTCTACTAGGAATTGCATTCGAAACCCAATGTGCAACACCCGATGTAGGGGTACACAGTCTTGCGTCTGTTTTGAAAGGGAGGAATCACTGCAAGTGCGACAAACTTTTGATGTCACTCGATTGAAGAAATCTAATTCATATTTGCATTCGGAACTAGATATACTAACTAAAATCCTACGCCCAACGAAAGAATGGAAGCAGATGTGAGTAATTAGTGATTTTTTTCCCGGCTGGAAACTGCAAGAATACCCTTAGAATTCACCTGCACAATAACAGGAAGGGAATCTCAAAGCTCTGGTGGATCAATTATGCTTTCCAGTAATCTACTGCAAGCACGCAGAGAATTAGCAGAGGCGGGAGATAGCTCGTGGATGACAGCCATGATCATCTCGCCGCAAAGATCTGTGAGCCGGTTAAGCTCTGGTGAAGTGCCGAAATTGGAGTGTTCACGAAGGTCCTGAATTCTGCGCTCAACAAGCAAGCCAAATGGGATTTCTTCTAGATTCTCCTTATCAAGACCGACAAACAGTCCCCAAGCCGGCTTCAAGCCAAGGAAACGAATTGCAAAATTTAGGTAGTCAGATCTACGTTCATCAGCCCGGAAGAAAACCTCGACCTTCTTGAATTTTCGATATCTATTGATGAGTAGAACCATTTTGTCAATCAACCTCTTGCGATCATTAAGCATGCGTGCCAACAAGTATTTGCGCTTCAATGGTGTGATTTTGATACGGATTTCGGCTGCTTGGCTCAACAAGAGAGGGAGAATGTTGAAAAATGATTCCTTCAATTCCTCGCGCTCATCCACATACTTGATTTCCTTGCGTAGTCTGCACTTCTTGGTGTGGTCGATTTTGATGGATAAAAGCCTTCCATCCTTGAAACGCAACCATGGATGAGTGGTAATCTCTCTTTCCAGTTTGGAATTGTGCTTCACTTCGATTGTGTTTGGTCCCCTTCTCCATTGGCAGTGAGTGGAGCGTCCATTCCGTAAAATTCAGATTGTAGAGAGGAAAAAAAGCCTGGAGCTGAGGAACGTATTGGTCAAATTTATCCTCCTTCCTCATGTGAAAGATTATCACTAACTTATCGATCTTGTTAGATCTATTCAATAATTCCCTTATATTGGTCAATAATTCGGTCTTTCGAGCGGTATCATCACGGGCTCGTCTGTCGTCCGGATCCCGGCATAAAATCTCGATACGGATTCTCCTGGTATATCGTAGATATTCGGGGAGTCGTACTAAGAAGGGCTTATTACCTCTGCGCTGAGTATGCACTTGCCAATCGTTGTTGATCGTTATGACTAGGAAAGATCCTTCTACAATTTCCAAGCCCTTATGTGGTTCGATATATGCAGTATCCCGTCTTAAGCGATCGGCTCGATTGAGTTTGTTCTTGCGTTTTGGCATCGTGATACGGAGGAAGATTACTTCGCTATTCTATGGAGATTAGGGAGGTTCGATGTTATCGAGAAATGATTGGTATGTCTGAAATCTTATGAGACAGGTTGTTTCAATGATAAGATGAGACATGTGGCCATTTATCAAATTTTTGAATACTTGGTTATCAGAGCTCACAAAGGGCTTCACCTGTGACAAGGCATCATTGTACATGTATTAGCTGCCACGAGTATTTTGTATGGAAGTAAAGTATACGTTTGTCGCATTGTCTAACAGAGTATAGAACATTACCTTTCAACAGATTGATGAATTATAATTTGCGGAAGACAATGGCAACCTTTCGAGGAGCACTCATTTAATTCATATTGGATTTCTGTTCTTTGTTGAGGTCTAAGACATTCCGACAACAAGTCTCTTCTCTGGCAGGGTGTTCTCGAAAGGTTTTTACACATTCGACTCGTAGTCTACACCTGTCTCGAATCAATAATGAATTCAGTTTCATGATTCGAGAGCATGCTCTTGTGGTTCGCTTTTGACATTTTCTTTATGATGTCCGGGCCTAGAAAGCTTGCTACGTTGGAAAATACTTAAGATCTACAATTTCCCCGAGTACACTAACATAGTATCACTATCACGCCTCACGCACACATATCCATCTTCCATCATCTGACAAGAGTTCAGCCAAAAATGGCTACTGTACTCAATGACATTCCACGCCACCGCGAACTCAGTTACAGTCGCAATAACAGATCTTTAACAATCAACTACGATTATAGCCTCGGTCACACAGAAATTGAAGGGGAGACGTTGGAGTATACATTAACTCAATATGCCGCCTTCACCGAAAAAGTTATCGTCAAAATCCAATTCCCCGAAGCAGAGAACAGATTTCGCTGCAACGTTCCAACTTTCGGAATCAGATATACCGTTGATTATGGCCCCATTAATCAGGAAGAGAATCTACAACGTGTTGCAGATATTGTTCGAGTTCTTAAAGACTTCCGTCGGTTGAGGTCCCTAGAAGTTAGTTTGAGCCTCGATACCGATGACTTCCGCCAAGTTACCTGTGTTTCTCCGTTTTTGGATCTGCGTAGTCGTTGCCAGCAGTGGAGCTTGAGATACAAACGTGGTAGACATGGAAGTTATGTTTCTATCGGCCCGGATTCACCACTTTACACTCGACTCGAAAACTTCAATGATGCTAGAACGTTTGAATGATATAGGATTTGTTCACAGTTATTTTTCTGGTAAGTAGATGAAGGTTCTTCTTGAGGATGATGGGGGAATATATCAGCTAGTTATAGTCAATTCAATCATGTTTACAAAAGCTATACCTTCAGATCTTAATTTCTGCGAATCTTTCTCAAACAGCCCCATATTTTCCTTCGAGCTATAAAATCTAGATGCCACGAAACTTTCAGCGTACCATTTCTTTGTCTTGTTGTCAACTGTGAGATATTTCGAAGTCATAATTGTCATTGTTAGGTGAAGTTTCATACGATTGTGGAGACTCGAATTTTGAGACTTGTCTAGACATATCTATGTCAAGTAGTATCGCAAGAAAACAACGAACTGGTTTCTTCGATGATTCAAGCTGTAAGTGAGTTTCTTGGGAACAAAGACACCCTTCGAGGGCTCATTCTACGACCATCTCATTAGCATCTTTAATAGTCTTAATCTTTCCATAGCTTGACACACATTTTTGGAAGATATATAACCTCAGGTCATTCGCAATAAAATTCTCGTATTATCAACTTGCATCTCATCAGCAAAAGCGCACCTTCATATCAATAACACCAAAAAAATTCAACATCAAGGAAACGATCCAAAAACGCCCAAATGGCTTCAGGTGTTACTTGGCACTCTGAGCTTTCATACCATCATGGTACTTTAATAATCAACTACGACTACGAGCATTCCGATGTCAAATACCATATTTCCCAGTACGCCCCTATTACCCGAGGAATCGTATTCAATATCTGCTTCCCCGAACCAGATAACGACAATTCCGGTCTCATAAGAGTCGAGCGAGATCTCTCTGAAATAATCGAAACTCTCAACGACGAATTCGACTTATGTAGAACTGATGTTGTATTCTGGCTACGCGAATATGATATTTCTCTGGGATGCGAAGACTCAACACCTGTACGCGGTGCATCCTACGAACCTCCAGCTCTCTCTTGAGAGTCTGCAGAGCTAAGATTGAGTCGCAGATGGAATTGGAAGAATTGGAAGGAGAGAGGTTCAGAGATATAGCGAAGGATTATATTACGATTTTACGACAGCAATACCTACGAAGAGTTGAATACCAGCTTTAGACACGGATACGAAGGTTATGGAAGCTCTGGTTAGATTCAATATCTATTATCGATTACTATTTCAAATACAGAAATATGATACGTAGTAGGTCTCTTCTTTTAGAAGAGTCTTTTCGATATAGAGCTTGCCACCGCTTTACTTGTACTACAACCCTTTTTTATACCCTTTGGCTTTCAGCCACTCGAATACTACGACGACACAATACAGAGAATGCCATCGCCTTCAAATTAATACCATGCTCTGGGCATCGATACAATACAACGTTTTTCTTTTAATTTTCGAATTTTCGAATTTTCCGAATTGATTTGTGTGTGGGCAATAGAGCTTAGGATTCGGCCCTGCCCCACTATTTTCAACAGTTTCGACTATACACATCTAATAAGAGCTGGAGGATATCAAGCTTATGAAGATATACAAGGGGCTAGTTTAAAAGAGATAAAGACAGAGAAGAGTGGTGCCTTCTTCTGCTATCTCACTAGCAAGAGGACCCTTTGCTATATTGGAGGCAACTCGGGAGGGGATAACTCTTGCCTTTTATAGAAAGGGAGGGATAGCAAATTGGATTTAGGATTTTAAAAAGAGAAATTGGATATTGGGATGCTTTAATTGGATTAGGGGTAGGGGAAGAGTGAGGAAGGAAGTGTTTCAGAGGATGAAGACTATTTAATCTCTATTTGCACTCCGAATAGAGATCGGGTATAGTATTCTAGCATTCGTTTTTATTCCCCCAAATTGAATATATCTACTGTAGATATCCACTAGCAGTTGTTAGGTTCTTAAAGCCTAGCCGTCCTAAATAGTCTTGGACTGAGAAAAGGACGTTAATTAAATCAATCAATCAATCAATGATATTTCTCAGATTTCTTGTGCTCTTGAATTTCGTCTCCTTAGGGGGTGGACCATGTTTGAGTACTATGTGAGAGCATGTCGTCAAGGTATAGTGGAGATGGATTCGGATTGGTACGCGGAATTGATTGGTAGCCATTGTTCTGACGAAAACTCGACTGGTAGCGATAGCGACGAGGAGGTTTGTTATACAAGGGATACCGACTCGGATTAGAATTCGGAGAAAGGAAATTGATATTGGCGGGATGAATGGTCTTGTGGAGATTTCTTTTTTTGCTCAGTCTTTCCATGTAGATAGAAGATCGAAAGAGAATGCAAGAGACAGCTTGGATGATACAGGAATAATGATATCCATGTTATGGCATCATTATTTGCAGAGACTAGTAGAATATACAAATTGTTTAATCTCTGCCAAGAAATCTCTAAGATCCTACTAGGAACTACTGTAGCTTTAAAATAAACACTAGTAGTTCCTTTCGATGTAATTGTACAATCTTTCTGATGTCTTTACTACCTAATATCTACGCACAACTCCAGGGATTGAAACACTACAAAAACTCGACTATAGAATATTTATTTTATATTGTTGAAGAAGCTTTGAATAGATTCTTTGTCTTTGTATATGTTATTCAACTGTAATGTTTAATAATTTTCCATGATGAACTCTCCATTTCATGTGATTCTCAGAGGCTGTAAAGGTAGAATTTTTGGGTCCAGCGGGATCTTCATCTCCATCATGAATGCTGCAGCTCACTTTCTGAAGAGTATGTGAAGTGGGTGAGATTATGTATTATTTCTCTGATTCATTTTCCCTGCACAAAAGATAGCAATTGGCTTGCATGTTGATCAGTAATGTCCTGCCCCCTACAGGCCACAGGCATTTCACCTCACCCAGAGTTACATCATCACAACAGAAGGCTATTTATCAACATTGACTGCAAAAGGATTAGTAACCTATCCGATGAAATTATAGGTGTCTTTCCGAAATACTCTTCCATCATCATCATCATCATCATCATCATCAAAGCATTTTCGCAATCGATTCCACAAAGGGGAAGCATCTCATAAGCGAAGATATCATCGCGGAACGCGTCAGGCGCATTCTTGATATCGGCGTGTTTGAGCAATTGGTATTTTGGAGTTCTGCGAATTCGAGCTCTGCATACATTGATTGATTGATTGATTGATTGAATTTACGTCCACCTTCAGTCTAAGACTATATAGGACGGCTAGACCCGATGGGCCCAATAGGTAACTTTTTGATTTATAATATTAGTTATGATTTTATTAGGGAAATAAAAATAAATACTAGGGAACAATGCCCATTCATTATATGTATTGCATATAATAAGAAAATTCTGATGATCAAGAAATTATAAGGAGGTCAAGCTCTCCTCTTATTTCCTTAATTGCTTTTTTTTCATTTTTTTCTTCTCTCTTCTCTTCCACTACTACTCCTTCCTCTATTACTTCTTATTCAAAAGTCCTTACTAGATGCTATGCCTTTATAGTGATTTTGGTAATATTGATAAATTTGATAGCTAATTCGATATCTATTTTGGTATACAATAGGAATTGTATAGTGATTTTCGATAATGGTATATTCTGGAATATTTCTTTTCTTTCTGTTTTATATATAGAATAACTAATCAGGAGGTGTTGTAGTATCTCAATATTATTGTATATACATTTATTATTGGAGTGATTGAATTGATATAGATATAATTTGATATATCCATAACCTAATTTCAATTGAAAGAGTATACTAGCAGTATTTCGACTGGTTCCAATTGGTAGCTTAATTTTCGATCTGATTTTCCATAGAAATAGTTTTGAATAAGTTAATACTAATTGATTGGATCTGAGTTTATATTGATTGAGAATTGAACTTTATTGATCGAGAGAAAATTCTTTGATTATCATTCCTAGCAATCCAAAACTGGTTTTATTCGAGATGGATTGTATTGTAGTAGCCTCTTTTGCTAGTTTATCTGCTAGCTCGTTCCTTTTAATTGATATGTGTCCTGATATTTAATTCAAGGATATTTCAGATCCTTTAATTATAATAACTTCGACTACCTTGATTGCTCGAATTTGATATACTTGCTCTAAGTAATTTAAGAGTATTTTCAATTGAAGAAGACCTGCTTGATTATCTGAATAAACCTTGAACTTCTTTTTATTACTAACAATTGAGCTAATATATTTGATAGCTTAAGTAATTCCATATAGCTCTTTATTATAAACTAATTGATTACTTCCAATATTGACTTATTCTTAATATGAAATCTGATCATTCGATTATATTAATACTATCCCTATATCAATATCTATTCCCTTTTTAATAAAAGAAGTATCTATATAAATATAAATAATATTTTGATCTCTATATTTAAGAATAATATTATGGAGTATTACTACATTTTCTTTTAAAGCCTAATTAATATTAACTTTAAAAGGGATTTCCTTTTTCTATAAAGAGAAATGAAAATGAATAATCTTTTTGAAAGAGAATAAATCAAATTTTTTATCAATTGATTCCCTAATTCTATCAAGTTGAATTAGTTTGTATAACTTTCTTTGAAAAGTATTAATTACTTCTTGATTAGTATATTGATATACTAAAATAGCTTTTTCGATATTAATTAGATATTTGAATAAAAGTTTTATTAATCGAAAAGTGTATTGCTTGATATTTGAGTCTAATCAGATATTTGCTGGTTTTAATTCCAATTCGATTTCTATTAAAAGAATTGAAGCGATTTTGAAAACTTCTAATATCTTTCGAAAAACTAGGTTTTGAAAAGCTTACATTTTATCCTTAAAGTAAACTTATTCTTTCCACCAAATCACTAATTTGTAATCAGCTATACTAATTATATAAATTATATATAATTATCAAAGAGCTTTAGGACTTAGGCCTTTTTCGATATTTGCTAGTTGAGTTATTCAATAAAAGACTCCTTTTGCTTATATGATTCGGATATTAATATATTAATTGAATTTGAGATTTGGATCGAATTATATATCTAATTATTTAATTAAAGATTGAGATTTAATAATATCCGAATTGGATAATATAATTGGAAAGTTTTTGGTTAGCTTAAATACTGAGAAGTATATTAATTCTGTTTTTATTAAATCGAATTGAATTGTATTTTTCAAGCTAAATTTGTAGATTTGCTTTGTAGCTTTTTCAAGAAATCTAATATTCTTTTTCCATAAGGATAAGTTTGTGATTAAAGCAATATTGTTAATATAGAAGAGAAATTTAATTGATTTTGAAAAGAATAATTCTTTAATATATATTAGGAAAAGGATTGGAGAAATTGGACTACCTTATAGTATTCCGATCGAAATAGGCTTGAAGAATTCGATTTGATTATTGAAAAAAAGTTTTAGCTATTTTTATTATAAAAAAGAGGCTATCCAGAAAATGAGATTTGTTAGCAATTTGTTATATGGATATATATATAGTAGTAAGCTACCAGGAAACAATCCCTGATACTGTGCCTTTTGGACAGATTGCGTGTGTGGCGTAGTGGTAAAGCTTACAACTCCTATTGTGTCCGCTTACGTAACAGAGTATCAGGGATTTTACCTTGTGGATATCGTTCTGGGATCTCTGATTTCGGGCTTTTAATTGGGACTGGGTGAACAACCAATTGAAAAGTGGATCGAATTAGAGACAAGGATATATCTGCTTAATGATTGGATATTCTGAATTCATTAATAATGGATTATTAATGGTGAGGGTATTGGATAATAGAAGAGTGTTATTCTATTATTACAAATCATATGGTTGACTATAGTATAGTATAATAGCCCCTGCACTAGCCTTTTCGGGACGAAAAAGGTTAAAGAGGAGGGCTCTGTTATATGGATATATATATAGTAATAAGCTATCAGGAAACAATCCCTGATACTGTGCCTTTTGGACAGATTGCGTGTGTGGCGTAGTGGTAAAGCTTACAACTCCTATTGTGTCCGCTTACGTAACACAATTTCAATTTTTTATAAATATCTAGTAATCGATTTCTTGAAATATAATTGAAGGCTCCCTTTATATTTATAAATAAAACTAAAGTCTTTTTGTGAATTTGCTTATTTCTTTCGATTTCGATAATTAGAAAAAGAGCTGCATCAATTACTGATTTCTTTTATCAGCCTTCAATTTGACTCTTATATAATAGATTAATAGTTTCTACTAAATAGCCTAATCTTTAAGCTAAAATCCTTTCACTAATCTTTCCAAAATAGTTTAGAAATATAATAACTCTATATGCTTTTAGGGCTAAATAATCGGATTTTAAAGGTTTTTTTAGAATTGCTTCAATAGCTTGTTTCCAGCATTATAAATAATATTCTAAATTAATTAGATTACTGAATAGATTGAAAAAGATCTATGGAATTGCTTTATATACTTTTATAATAATCTTCTGAGTGATTCCATCTAGGCCAGGGGTTTTTCCTTGAATTTTGGCTGAACAAGTATTACTTAATTCGATTTGTGAAAAACTAAGTTATTCCTATTTCTTGGATTGCTTGTATTCTTCCCATTGTGGTTTTGGAGTAATAAGAGGAAATGGGAATAGAGTTGATCTAAAAGCAGAGCATTTTCCTTCAAAAGAGCTTTCTATTGAAATATCCGGTATCCTTTAATCTTGATAATCCTTCGTATAAGCCATTGCTTTGAATATTGTCTGTATATCCTCTTTTTCTAGAAATTCATTTTAATGATTCTTTTTAGCTGTTTTAATAGCCTGAAAATACTTGTTTCTAGCAATTCAATATTCTTCTTTAAAACTTGAGTTCTTCAAATCCAATTCAATTGATTGTTTTACTCTTCCTAGCTCTTTTCAAAGATCTATTAATTCGGGGGTTCACTATAGCTTCGCTTTTCTAATCGACGAAACTTTAGGTATAGAATTTTCAATAGCTTTTTAGATAATCCTTGTAAGTTTGCTTGCTGTTTAATTCAGATTAGAATAATTATTTCTTTTTTTCAAATCGTTTAGCGAATCCTTTTCAAATGAGACTGTTGATACCAGAGTAGAGAGAATAGGGGAATATAATGATTCTGATTTCAATATCGATTCGAATTTATTCTAATTAGCTAGCTTTGTATTGTATCTAGCTAGCGATATTGTATTAAGGGGACTTACTTCTTTTCCCTTTAACTCGAATAATATTCCTATATAATCGGATCCTGTATTTGAAAGTATTTGCTAGTTTTGGATTTGAAAAGTAATTCCTTTTAAAGCTAATATAAGATCAATAATATTTGGATTGAGGAGATTGGTATGATAAAAGGTATTGAAACCAGACTTGTTAAGAAGAATAAGATTCTGGTCTTCAAATTATTCGGTTAATTGATTAGCGTTTCCATTTTTTTCCGAAAAAGGATCCTATTATGAATAATGAGAATTGAAGTTATTTAGAAAAATGGTTTTTTGTATAATCATTGAATTGTATAAGTATCTTTCAATTATAAAGCCCTTTTCTTTAGCTTAATCAGCTTCATTATAAATATTAACTATTTGAAAGGTTTTATTTCTATTTCGATAATTGAAGATCTGAATATCAGAATCTCTTGGAGAATTGGGAAAAAGATTAATTGTAAATTAAAGGGTTTTTGAAATATATAATAATATTTATAATCGATATTTAGAATCGAATCTCAGAAGTGTTTATGTGAAATTAGAGTGTATAATCAATCTTGCATTTGAATAATTATTTCCATTTTTGATAATTCAAGATTCTTAAATAATAATAAGATTGATATTGAGTTCTATTACAAACTATAGAATGTTCTCTATAGCTTATGAACTCCGATTAAGATTTATTTGAATAATTCGAATATTGATATAATTCATTAATAAATATTATTCGATTTTTGTTAAATAACCTAATAGGTTTTGTATGTTTTTGAATTTGCTATATGATTCCCTTGATAGTTCGAGCATTTCGCTGTTAAGTGTTGATAGAACTTTCCTTTGATATTATATATCATATACAAATGTATTAATGTAATATGCTTATCTCCATATAAACTATAAGAAGGGTTTCTTTTATAATAAATATCTTGATATTCAAACCCTTGACACTTTTAGTATTATATAATTGATTTCGATTTATAAAAGTTTTCTACTCTTATACTACTTCTAGCAATATATAATCGCTTTCGAATAGCTAATTCTACTTCTGATTTTGTAGCAAAAGCAATAACTATAGCTCTCTTTTGTTGATAAGCTCTTTTGGAAACTGATGTGAGCTAAAAGGGGATTCCGATTGATTTGAAATCTAGATTAAAGGTTTTGATTTTCTCTAAAATAAGATTTATTCCTTTTAGTTCTGAGAATTCTTTTATTGGGATTTTGTGGATAATAACTTTATGCTATTTTTAATCCTTTTGAATCCTCTCGAATTTAATAATATTATTTTAAATAGTTTTCTTTTCTAAAAGGAATTGTAATGTAAAGGGATTGTTTGTTATAATAATGATATTATTATTAAAGGATAGAGTAGCTGCTGCAATAACTGGCCCTTTAATTCCATTCTTTTGAAAGGCTTCGTTTATTTTGTTTCGAATAGTTAAGAAGGAGAAGAAAGTAGAATTTGGGATTTCTGGTTTGATCAGGATTAGATATTTTTGAGTGATTTCAATCTTTTTGTTTATTAAAATAAGCTTAATAGCTTTTCCTTTATTGACTAAATTCCATTCTCCTTTTTTTGCTATAGTTGCAAAAGTTGATTTAGTTGGTATTGTAGTAATTGGGATTGGATTTTTGGCTAGTGTTTTAGCTTGAGATTCGATTTTCTATATAGCTGATTCGAAATAAGTGATTTGGGATACAATAATATTGGAGGCTATAGTGAGCTTTCCTTTTTCGATATATTCTCTAAAGATCTCTAGAAGATCTAATAGCTTCGATTGCTTATCATATAATTGAGAAAGAGTTGAGGCTAATATTATAAGATCTCTTACTTTTAGGATCGCTTTCTTTAGTATAATTGTTTTGTTTTGTATTCTAGATTGTTTATTCTGATTACTAAGGGGTATTATAAAGCATCATTTCTTATTCTAATTGAATATATAAATAGTATTAATTGTATCTTGAATAATGAAGAGGTTATTAAATAGATTGAACTCTTCAACTCTTTTTTCAGAATTGGTTGACTGATTGGTTGATAGAATAGGGCTAGAGATTTCGAATTGAGGGTTTTCAGAAGGCGGGGGAGGGCTTGAAGATATTGGGATACCTAGGATAACAATAGGATAAGTGTTTAGTATAATTGTTGAAATCATATATATGATACTAAGCAGTATGCTAGTAACAAACATCTTTTTCTATTCTAACAATAATAAAGGCTTCAGAAGAAGCCTTTATTATAGCTATATTCCGAAGTATTGATGGATTATTGTAACAATCCATATTGGGAGTTATATTCTTATTTTGAAGGTTTGAAGTAAAAATTTTATGCGAATTTTTGTATGAGTTTTGTATTTAGAATGCTGATAACAATATCACAATAATTACTGGTCAGAATCACTTGGGGGCAATTGTAATCAATTTGGTTTAATAACTATGATCTAAATCGATCGCGAAAGGGTTGTATTCGAAGAAAAAGTTTCCTTCGAAATTTGTTGTGTGAGCTCTGCATACAATACCCTCAGCTTTTTGTAAAACAGAGTTCTATATGATGAATTAGTGATTGATCTGTAGATAAGTTGAACAGACAGAAATCCTTCGTTGCCTTCGAGTTAGTGATGCAATATTAGATTTCATTCTTGATGAGAGACATGGCTTAAGAATGTTGATTTGTTCGAAGGAGTGGAAGTATTTGTTCTGGAAGCTGCAATCATTAAATATCCAACAAAAGACTGCTAATAATAAGTATACCGGGGTTATTTATGTTTTTTATGTACGTCAACATCCCTCTATTCAAATGGCCCAATAAAAGGGCGTATAATGAAATGAATGACTGAAATAGTCATAATGCAAACGGCATAGTAGATGATTGGAAGTTCACTGCGCTTTCCAATGTCAAAAGTCACTTCTTAAATCACAAAAGAGGTACATCATTTGTAAGGCATTAAGTTAATTTCTATGCCTAGTTTACTACTGCAAAATAGATCTATGTAGAGCTGTTGATTGGTAATCCTTTAAAACCCTGAAGCTGCCCAAAACATTATGGCTTCAGACGCCTCTTCCCGTCAAATAGCACAACCAATTTTCATGCTTGTAATGCAGTCAAAAGTGGTCCTTGATCCTAAAAATGAGAAATAAGCTTCATAAAAGCAATCGTAGACCCAGCCTTCGAATGATACTAGGCAGATGCAACATCCTCTCCTCGGGATAAGTATTTTCCATGCCTAAACTCTCCCATATCCAGATTGATCAATATTCCCTATTGGTCTGTATCTCTAACCCCAGCTGATCCCCTCTCTCCCCCCCCCTAACCCTACAAAGCTTTTTGGAGTGCTTTGCCTCTGCTGCTCGAAGTTGACGATCGATCCGTGAGTTGAACAGGATTTGTTGAACCTCTCGATTTTTTACCTTCATATCGAAAGTCCAACTAGGGAACTTGAGGCCGTAGACTGCGGACGCAGAGCTGACTTGTTTCCAGTCATAGTGATTGATATCAATAGAAAAGGTATCTCCTTGATGTGTGGAAAACCATGATAATTTCGACGACACGAGCGAGAATGTCTCGACGGTTGACTCCCTCGGTATCGTTTAAGTGCATTGCTGAAAACTATTCTCAGTTGAATGATATTTGTCTCATCAGCATATTGTGGAATGATTTCGAGAAGTTCATCGAAAATCTCCTTCTCTCCGGCGACTGATCTAGGGGTGCAGAAATCTAGATCGATGGACAGATCTGCCGGGCTTGCAGCGTACTTGATCATAGTATGAGGAGGAACATGGGCAAGTCGATCAGTGCGACGGGTGGCACGGTTACGCCGATTTGCGTTAGACTTGGGTCCTCTGGTTTTAGGCATTTTGATAGATCTAGAAGTATGAGTAATTCTGAAGTGCAGGGAAATGTTTTTGGTTGTAATTTTGTGAAACTTGAAGGCTTATTTCTGTGAATTTGTAGAAATAGTCTGAGTTGTTTGTTGATCGAAGGTTTGATTCAAGATGTTGTAATGAGAGGGGAATGATGGAGGGAAACTTAGGATCTTTGGAACCTATTTATGATTCCAGGAGAAGACACTAATATCAAATACATGCACATGTCGTACTTCACTGCCGTACATGATTCTTTCGGGAACCGTTTGTACTGGCGAGACAGTACAAGTGCTACGGTCAACGAGCGTAGATATTAGGTACGGCGTTATATAATCAGTATCAGATTGGGACTCAAATTGTATATATCAATCAGAAAAATTATTCATAGCACAGTGAATTGAGGAGAATACATGGAGTGTGTATGTGAACACTCATCATCTTGGAGACAGTCGTCTCCTATCTCAAATGAATCCTTCCGTTATATAATTTCAAACCGTCTACCGATGCTCAAAAGCTCCCGAATTGATCAATAAGTTCTTTAAAAGAGCTCTATACTATCCTAGAATCATAAAAAATAAGTCGCAATAGAAGCAAAACTCTCTATTCAGATTATCATGGAGCTGGAAAAATTCAGCTCTTCTCATATCATTGATGGTCTCAGATATGATACTAAGGTATAGGCAACGACTAATCAAGATGAGTTATTACTATTATCAGCAATCTGAATCCAATCTGCAAAACTGCGAAAACTGTGTGTTTTTGGGAGTTCAAGCACGAAGTACAAGAGATAATTTAATTCCCCAATTCGAGCGAGAGTATTGTGTCTTCTGATACCTGTCTTATTCTCATGTGGAGCTTTGAACTAGGCTGCGCAATGTGTATTTGAACAGGTATTTTGGAGCATGCTCAGTACTCTTGCAAGGTATTATGAGGTATCTCGAGAGCAATTTATGAACAACGATCAAAAATTCGTTTATCACTTTTTACTTGAGAGCAGCGATAGTCGAAATGTAGACTGAAGTCAGCTGCTCTAGGATCTTCATGCTGAGGAACTGAGCAGATTTCTCGGTAAGGACATGAAATCGAGACAGAAACTGAAGACTTGTGGTGAAGCTTTGAGACGATTGAGACGACTTTAATTGTGTTGTGGGTATTGTTTCGAGCCTTAAAGATGCTACCTAGTTATGTTTGGAAATCAAATTAGTTGGGGCCTTTATACCCGTTGTAAGAAGAGCGAATTATAAGAATCAGTATCTGCCACCTGTCTTGAGAGAGAAAAGTATGAACCATTCAATTTTTCTTAATTTACTTGGACATGGTTCTTGATCCTCTGCAACTATTCCAAGTCTCCTTCGACAGGAATCTATCTTGTCCCAAACTAGCCCACTTCAGAGGTATAAACCTCCCCAGGATTCGATCATTCCCGTCTCGTTTATTTCACAAATAAAAACGATGTTTACTTTTGCATCCCCTAGACAAAAATATGCTTTACAACTTAAGCATTTATTCTATATACCTAGGGAAAAGGAACAAATTTCCCCGTAAAGCGATACCAGCGAGACTTGAAGCGAATATCTCCCCGCAATGTACCCTAACTAAATGTATATCAGCAACAATCTTATCACTTTGTTCCGCGGATTAATTTTCATATCTCCTCAAAATATTACCATGCCATGGAGCTTTAGTTCTCAATCCTACTCGTATGAACATAGCTTTCAATCTTCAAAAGGTGGCATACACTCGGTTATTATAACTTTTGTAATATAAACCAACGACTTACATAACCCCAATTTTATAGTGTCCACATTTCAGGGCTGAGTCAATCCAGTTCCAATTATTCTGATAAAAACGCGTAAGTTCGTATTCGCACCTGTGCTTTTCGAAGTTTGGAATCTGATGAATCCATTAGGAAAAGATCAACGTTCGGGAGATGTACATTAATTGATTGATTGATTGATTGATTGAATTAACGTCCTTTTCTCCGTCCAAGACTATTTAGGACGGCTAGGCTTTAAGAACCTAACAACTGCTAGTGGATATCTACAGTAGATATATTCAATTTGGGGGAGTAAAAACGAATGCTGGGGTGTTATGCCTGATCTCTATTTGGAGTGTAAATAGAGATTAAATAGTCTTTATTCTTTGAGATACTTCCTTTCTTACTTTCCTCTATTCCTATCCAATTAAAGCATCCCAATATCCAATTTCTCTTTTTAAAATCCTAAATCCAATTTGCTATCCCTCCCTTTCTATAAAAGGCAAGAGTTATCCCCTTCCGAGTTGCCTCCAATATAGCAAAGGGTCCTCTTGCTAGTGAGATAGCAGAAGAAGGCACCACTCTTCTCTGTCTTTATCTCTTTTAAACTAGCCTTTGTATATCTTTATAAGCTTGATATCCTCCAGTTCTTATTAGATGTGTATAATCGAAACTGTTGAAAATAGTGGGGCAGGGCTGAATCCTAAGCTCTATTGCTTATATACAAATCAATTCGGAAAATTCGAAAATTCGAAAATTAAAAGAAAAACGTTGTATTGTATTGATGCCCAGAGTATGGTATTATTTGAAGGTGATGGCATTCTCTGTATTGTGTTGTCGTAGTATTTGAGTGGCTGAAAGCCAAAGGGTATAAAAAAGGGTTGTAGTATGAGTAGAGCGGCGGTAACAGTGCACACAACAAATTTCGAAGGAAACTTTTTCTTCGAAATACAATCCTTTCGCGATCGATTTAGATTATAGTTTATTAAACCAAATTGATTATAATTGCCCCTAAGTGATTCTGATTAGTAATTATTGTGATATTGTCGTCGATACTTTAAATACAAAACTTATATAAAAATTCGTATAAAATTTTTATTTTAAATCTTTAAAATAAGAATATAATTTCTAATATGGATTGTTTGTAATAATCTATTAATACTTTGGAATACAATTATAATAAAGGTTTCTTCTAAAGCCTTTATTATATTAAATACTTATTTCATTATTATTCTAGATACCCTAATATTTTCAAACTCTTCTTTGCCTTTTGAAAACCCTTAATTCGAAATCTCTAGTTCTATTCTATCAATCAATCAGCCAACTAGTTTTAGAAAAAGAGTTGAAGAATTCAATCTACTTAATAATCCCTTTATTACTCAAGATATTTATTTATTTATTTATTTATTTATAGTGATTAACGTCTAATATCTAACCTCCCAAGGGGTATTCTAGACGTACTAAGGAGCGGGCCTACGGGCCGCTAGCGTTCCAGCCGCTCATAGTAGTGTAATGTTAGCTAATCAGGGGCTTGTTGCTTCTGGTATTCCCCCGCTCAGTACCGCTCATAGCGATCCTGCGGCTGTTCTGTCTAAGGGTTTGTGGTCCTGTTTCAGAGGGCCTTGTTTCGTATGCCATCCGGGTGTCGGCAGATGATCAGGTCGATTGCTATCGATCGGGAGAGTGCTTGGAGCGTTTATGGCTGTTCGGTACAGATCTTAGGTTGATTAGGGTGGAGAGCTTATCCTCGGGGTATTGGAGCAGGTTGGAATTCGCGTAGTTTCGTATAGTTTGAGCATATCCTAGTATAGAATCTGGATTTAGCAAGAAGGTCAGTAAAACTATATTGTGTTCACAGGATACGGTTGATATATGCTATCGCGTCCCATTCGGATTGAAATCGATTTGATACAAGCGGCCAATCGCCGCGCGTCTGATTATTGATTGAACATTGAAAGAAATACAATGGGCTTTTCTCAATCCCATATATACAGATATTCATACTATTTTCGTGATTGAATCTGATGTAATAGGCTGCAAAGTCACCGTGTCCAGTCCGCATCGCTATGAGTCTGTGTAGTACCCCGCAAGGGAGCTTGAGGCTTTCCGGCTCCGAGATATCATATACCGGTTTCCATGCATTGTACGTTTCGGAGATTAGGCCCCTTTTTTCCTTCCACCATCTGCTCTCGGAAACGCCGACATTTGGCACGTAGGACAAAGCGGGAGCTGCTGACTGTGGGGAGGCAGGATGGGCTAGGGTCAAGCGGCCTAGCTGTGTCCTGATCAGCAAGGCGATCGGCTGCCTCGTTGCCCTCAATCTCAGTATGCCCAGGGGACTACTTGATTACAATATCGTAGTGTTGCATCGCTTGATGGCATTTGTGGTATACCCATTGAAAGGAGGCAGCAGTGGTTCCTCGTATTCCCTAGATTACTAAGATGCTATCAATGCATAACCATATTCGTTTCTGGTAGGGGCAATCAATAATGCTCAGGAGGCGTTCTAGTCCCCGCCACGCGCCGATCGCCTCAGCATCAAAAACATGCAACTGTTCGCATACACAGCCGTAGCCGCTATCGATCTATTGCTTGCCGCGGTAGATTGCAAAGCCGTACCCCACACAGTAACCGTATTCATCGTATTGTTCAGACCCGTCTGAAAACACAGAGTAGTCTTCTTGGGGATTAAGTCCCACCATTCCTTGAATGCTTTCGCGGTGTCCTCTTTGTCCATACCATTCGTTGGATCGGTGCGGCACTCGGGAGAAAAGTGAGGCCATAAGAGTCTGGGGCACTCGGTGGCAGGGATCGCCCGTCCTATTCTTTGCAGTTTTGTATTGGGACCTTTCAGAGTACCTGTGCCTCGTCCTCTCTTCCTGATGCACAGCTTCAATCGGTTTACAAGTAGGTGTTGTGCATCCACTATCTGAAGCCGAAACGCGAACCTCAGTCTGGCTTGCTCTAGTACAACAATTCCAGCTAGGAGACCAGCTTCTACGAGGAGTGCGATCGTCGGGGTCGTCTTGTAGACGGGTAAAGCTCCCCGTGCTGCACTGTGAATCGTCTTGCTGACTAGGTCGACATGTTTCTTGATCCCGGTGCCGACCGGAACATGGCCTGCATTTGGACGTTGTTTGTATAGCCCATCGAACCATACTTCGGAGCTGAAGAGGGCGACAGAGAGTACACAGGTAATGATCGCTTTTCGCAAGCAGGCTGCAGATGGTCCGTGGGCTGTATGAGCTATTGATCGGATGTGGGATGCAACACGCATAGCTTTCGCGGTGCGCGTTTTGATATGCTATAGGAATATTAGGCGCCGATCAAAAAAAAACGCCAAGCCAGTGTAAGATCGGTTGTGCTCTGTTGGTGAGCCCTAGAGGGATCGGCGTGATGATTAGGTCCCGACTTATCCTTATAGCCGGGTTTGCAATTTCATGTTTCCTCGATATGTGAAGTAGCTCAAACTTTTCCGAAGCGAAAAAGACCTTATTCTGATCTCCCCATCATAGAATACATCAAACGGTTCAGCGGAGCATACGTGTATTCGTGAATAGGTCCTTAGATGTATGATATATAGCTATATCGTCAGCATATCCGAAGCGCTGTGCTCTATCTTGATTGAGAAGCTCAGCAAGGTAGAGGGTATACAGGATAGGGGAGAGTGGCGATCCCTGGGGGGGTACCGCATGCGACCGGGAAATCCTGTATTGTGATCCCCTCAAGCCTTACACGCACACGTCTCCCAGTCAGGAATGAATCAACAAGTCGCAAAAACGCTATAGGCCAACCCTACTTCTTTATACATTATAGGAGCCGTTTTTTAAGGAGTACATCATAGGCGTCTTGTACATCCATTGTTACTAGTGTAACCACTTTGCTAGCTGTTAAAGTAAGTTCAGCATCATGAGTGAAGGCAGCTGTGAGATCAATACCGGCTCTTTTCGGCAGCGTTCCGCAATGTTGAGGGCTGATAACGTTGTATCTCATGGCCGTCCATGCAATTTGACTGGCGATGTACCTTTCTAGTCCTTTTCCAATACACGATATCAATGTAATCGGTTTCCACGATCTCGGGGACGTCCTGTTCTTCTTACCAACCTTGGGCAGTATGACTATTTCAGCGAGTTTCCATTTGTTAGGGTAGTAGCTGAGCCTGAGGCAGGCTGCGAAAATCTCATGTATTATACTCTTCGTGCTAAGCCAGCACGCCTTGAGGAAACGGACAGTTACCCGATCGACTCCGGGTGATGTGCTCCTGACTCCTATTACATGTTTTTCCACTTCCTTTGCGGTGATTGTTCTTTTCTATGGTAGGGTTGTCTGGCAGCCCTGTTCCTGTAGAGGGTTGTGCTGTAGATCGTCCGATGCTTTGAAGCGGTCGAGTATTGTTGTAAAGAGTGCTTCGGCTTTTTCCCTGGTATCAGTGATCTCCTGGCCTTCGATCACCAGAGGAGGGGCCTTGAGGCCTGCTTCTGGGGTCAGCTTGTGCCAGTTCATGACTTTGTATAGTTCCTGATCGTCCTGTACATCGTCCAAGCGCTTAGTCCAATAGGCTCGTTTCGATGCTCGCACGACCCTCTGTAGGTCCTGCTGGGCAGTTACCATTCCGTTTGCAATTCCAATTCTCCTGGCTTGTGTGTATGTTCGGTGTGCCTTCTTACACTTGTTGATCCATCACGGGGATGATTGGTAGGGTTTGTGGCCTTTTTGCCCTACAGTTATTACAGAGGTGCTCAGTGCGCTTGTGAGTTTGGCGATCAGTCTGTCGATATTGTAGGTAGATCGGAGATCCGGGTTCTGGAGGTTTGCTAGCGGTTGGCTATTATGCTTGCTAGGCAGGGTAATCTGAATCGCGTATCCGGATGTGCGCTTGCTCGTATTCAGAGGTTTCTCTGTTCGAGATGGTAGTGACTTGAGTGGTGTGATTGGAGCTGCTGTGCAGGTCGTCATCGATCACCGTTGTAGCGGTGATCAGGTTGGAAAAGGTCAGGTCCAGAACGTGTCCCTTCGCATGTGTAGGGGCACCAGGAATCCCGATATACTCCATTCCCTGTTCGGCAGCCCATTGTGCAAGCGTGTCACCTTGATTGGCAGTTGCTACTTCGGGTTCCCACAGATCATACTTAGCATTGAAGTCATTTCCGATGATTGTACCAGTTCCTGGGGCGATCTTTAGTCCGAGTATGTATTCTATTGTCAGCGGATCAAGCGGGGCGCGGTAGGCATTGAGGATCGAGTACCCGTTAACATTGATCCAAAGTAGATCCCTGCTTCCGGTCTGCCTCATTTGTCTGACCTTCAAGTTGCCTCCTTTTCGTACGTAGGTGATCACTTGTGGCCTATGCTCAAAACCATCAGTTGCTCCCCAGGTGTCGATCGGCTGGTATCGGTCATATACGGCATGATTTTGGGTTGCCGAGTTATCGTACAGTCGGGGTTCTTGGATACAGATGATATCCATATCAGTCTCTCCAGCGACCTGTAAGAGAGTAATATGATTGAAGTATCCGCACCCCACATTCGCCCACGCGATTGTGAGCCCCCTTCCCCCTATTGAGTTCGTACTGATTGTGCGACTCATACAAGAGTAGTGGCGGCTTTGTTGGTGTTTGACTCACTCCCCTCGCTTATTTCAGAGTTGGGAGATGAGAAGGCTTTTTTAGCTATAGTTGCTACATTATAGTTTACCCCTTTGTTAGCGCGGCGTGGAGGGTTACGGCCCGGGATGTGAATCGGACTGTTGGAGGGGCCCTCCCCTGATCGGGCCCGTTTGGGTGATCGGTCCACCAGTTGCCATTCGTTCTCGTAGGCAGTGATGCGGGCCCCCGGTACAGGGGGTCTGGGGATGACCACTTGAGGCTGTTTGGCTGGCGTTGGAGCAGGTGCCTTTCCCTTGCGTACTTCCTGAGTCTCCCTTCGGCCAGCGGTCCTGACTTCTCTCACTTGTCGGTGGGTGAGCCTGATCAGTTTTCCATTGACTGATCGTGGTGCCGCAGGGCAGTTGCTGTGCGCGGATCGGAAGGGTCCTAGGCATCCCGCACATTGAGCATCGTTTTGGCATTGCTCATGGATCTTTCCGTCGGTATATTTAGCAGTCAGTTCGCTGCACCTAGAGCAACGAACCGGGCGATAACACACATACGGGTTACAGTATAGCTAGCACCCGTTGAAGTACTGTTGTGGTTGAGGGCGTCGCGACCTATCAAGGGGCTTCGAGTATTCACTGACATTAAATAGCCGGAATGGTTTTACTGTCTTCTTGAAACTAACAATCCAGTTAGCCCTCTTTGTGAAAGGGTTCACCCCGTACTTAGAGACTCTGTATTGCATTGGTTCCTCTCCTGCCTGCGCCTTGATCTCTTCTCGGATGATTGTATCTGGGAATGTTGTGAGCACGCCCAGCGTGTTGTGAGGGACCTGAGGCACAACATAGTTGTACCAGGTCTCCGCGGCTTGAGCATCATCCGCACCAAGCGCGGTGATCAGCCGTATGCGATTTTCGTCTCGCAAGAGGTTCTTGCATTCCTCTGGCGTCTTGCATCCCAGGGTCCACCCCGTCCTGTTGCGATGAAGCGAGGGGATCAGTTCGAGCCTTAATCCAGGAACTGCTTCTATAATCTTCAGTCGCAGTTCGAAGGGGTTATTGGCGATCATCTGTTGCCCACTTCCCATCTTTATAAGGATCGTGCAGCTGTTTCGCTCCCGTCGTTCGCGCTCCTGTATCGTCTCCATCATTTTGGGCATGCTCGCCTTGGCGCCCTTCGGTACCTGAGGCACCCCCCCAGTCTTGAGCACATCAGTATAGGATTTAGCAGTTCCCTCTGGGGTTGCTCTTGTGATTGATATAGGGTTCTCTGTATAGACCCAGCTTGTCTTATAGTCTTGATCATGCCATCGATGCACACAGACCTCAACGCGTCGGCGTGGCTCAGTTCCGTCTTGCTCAGGGTTTTAATGCACGCGTCGATCGCGCTCGCGATCTTTAGGGTTACTCGTCGCTTTCCGTCCTCCTTATAGAATTGATCGGTTATTGCTTTGTAGATAAACCGTATATTGTCATCTCCACTCGCTTCAGTTGTCAATGTGGTCGTCGTCGTCGTCGTTGGAGCGATTGGGTCGCGACCCGACGCGCTCGGCGGCGCGACAGGTCGCTCACGACCGCACATTGACGGTATCATGGTATTGTAAGATTCCTTCAATATGATTTGTTATAATATAGCTAGTATCCGTTGTGAGACAGCTATGCTAATAAATCTGTGTATATTGTATTACTCAAGATACAATTAATACTACCTATATATTCAATTAGAATAAGAAACAGTGTTTTACAATACCCCTTAACAATCAAAACAAACAATCTAGAATACAAAACAAGATAATTATATTAAAGAAAGCAATTCTAAAAGTAAAAGATTTTATAATATTAATCTTAACTCTTTTTTAATCACATAATAAACAATCGAAGCTATTAGATCTCCTAAAGATCTTTAGAGAATATACCGAAAAAGGAAAGCTTATTATAGCCTCCAATATTATTGTATTCCAAATTACTTACCTTAAATCAACTATATAGAAAATCGAATCCTAAGCTAAAACATTAGCCAAAAATCCAATCCCAATTACTATAATATCAATTAAATCAATTTTTGTAATTATAGTAAAAGAAGGAGAATAGAATCTAGTCAATAAAGAAAAAGCTATTAAGCCTACTTCAATAGATAAAAAGATTGAAATCACTCAAAACGCCTAATCCTAATCAAATCAGAAATTCCAAACTCTACTTCCTTTTCCTCCTTAATTATTCGAAACAAAATAAACAAAGCCTTTCAAAAGAATGGAATTAAAAAGCCAGTTATTATAACAATTACTCTATCCTTCAATAACAATATCATTATTACAGCAAACAATCTCTTTATATCACAATTCCTCTTAGAAAAGAAAACTATTTGAAATAATATTATTAAATTCAAAAGGATTCAAAAGGATCAAGAATAACATAAAATTATTATCTACAAAATCCCAATAAGAGAATTCTCAGAATCAAAAGGAATAAATCTTATTTTAAAAAAATCAAAACCTTTAATCCAGATTTCAAACCAATCAAAACCCCTTCTAGCTTATACCAACTTCCAAAAGAGCTTATCAACAAGAAGAAACTATAGTTATTACTTTTGCCACAAAATCAAAAGCAGAATTAGTTATTCGAAAGCGACTATATATTGCTGGAAGTAGTATAAGAGTAGAAAACTTTTATAAATCGAAACCAACTATATAATACCAAAAATATTAAAAATTTAAACACCAAGATACTTACTATAAAAAAAACCCTTTTTGTAATTTATATGGAGGTAAGCATATTATATTAGTATATTTGTGTATAATATATAATATCAAAAGAAAGTTCTATCAACATTTAATAGCGAAATACTCGAACTACCAAAGGAACCATACAGCAAATTCAAAAACATACGAAACCTATTAGACTATTCAACAAAAATCGAACAATACTTATTAATGAATCATATTAATATTCGAATCATTCAAATAAATCTTAATTGAAGTTTACAAGCTATAAAGAACATTTTATAGCTTGCAATAGAACTTAATATCAATCTTATTATTATTCAAAAACCTTAAATTATCAAAAATGGAAATGATTATTCAAATACAAGATCGATTATATACTCTAATTTCACACAAACACTTCCAAGATTCGATTCCAAATATCAACTACGAACATTATTATACACCTCAAAACCCCTTCAATTTATAATCAACCTTTTTTTCGATTCTCTAAGAAATCCTGATATTCAGATCTTCGATTATCGAAATAGAAATAAAACCTTCCAAATAGTTAATATTTACAATAAAACTAATTAAGCTAAAGAAAAGAACTTTATAATTGAAAAATGCTTATACAATTCAATAATTATATAAAAAACCATTCTCCTAAACGATTTCAATTCTCATTACCCATAGTAGAATCCTTTTTCAGAGAAAAGTAAAAACACTAATCAATTAACCAAATAATTTGAAGATCAGAACCTTACTCTTCTTAACAAGCCTAGTTTTAATATCTTTTATTATATCAATCTCCTCAATCCAAATATCATTAACTGTTATATGGATATATATATAGTAGTAAGCTATCAGGAAACAATCCCTGATACTGTGCCTTTTGGACAGATTGCGTGTGTGGCGTAGTGGTAAAGCTTACAACTCCTATTGTGTCCGCTTACGTAACATTAACCTTATATTAACCTTAAAAGAAATCGCCTCTCAAATCCAAAACTAACAAACACTTTCAGATACAGAATCCGATCATACAGAAATATTATTCAAGCTAAAGGGAAAAGAAGCAAGTCTCCTTAATATAATATCGCTAGCTAAATACAATACAAAACTAGCTAATTAAGATAAATTCGAATCGATATTGAAATCAGAATCATTATATTCCCCTATTCTCTCTATTCTAATATCAATAATCTTATCTAAAGAGGATTCGCTAAACGATTTGAAAGAAAGAAATAATTATTCTAATCTAGATTAAGCAGTAAGCAAACTTATAAGGATTATCCAAAAAGCTATTGAAAATTCTATACCTAAAGCTTTGTCGATTAGAAGAGTAAAGTTATAATGGATCCCCGAATTAATAGATCTTCGAAAAGAGTTAGAAAGAATAAAACAATCAATTGAATTGGATTTAAAAAACTCAAACTTTAAAGAAGAATATCGAATTGCTAGAAACAAGTATTTTCAGATTATTAAAATAACTAAAAAGAATTATTAAAATGAATTCCTAGAAAAAGAGAATATACAAACAATATTCAAAGTAATAGTTTATACAAAGGATTATCAAAACTAAAGAATATCAGATATTTCAATAAAAAGCTTTTTTGAAGGAAAATGCTTTGCTTTTAGATCAATTCTATTCCCACTTCTTTCTATTACTTCAAAACCATAATGGGAAGGATATAAACAATCCAAGAAATGAAAATGGCCTAGTTTTTCACAAATCGAATTAAGTAATACTTGCTTAGTCAAAATCCAAGAAAAAACCCCTAATCTAGATAGAATTACTCAGAAGATTATTATAAAAACATACAAAGCAATTCCACGGATCTTTTTCAATCTATTCAGCAATCTAATCAATTTAGAATATCACTCATAATACTGAAAACAAGCCATTGAAGCGATTCTAAAGAAACCTTCAAAACCCGATTACTCAGCCTCAAAAGCATATAGAGTTATTACATTTCTAAACTATCTTGAAAAAATTAGTGAAAGGATTTTAGCTTAAAGATTAGACTATTTAATAGAAACTATTAATCTATTATACAAAAATCAAATTAAAAACCAACAAAAGAAATCAGTAATTAATACAGCCCTTTTTCTAATTACTGAAATCAAAAGAAATAAGCAAATCCACAAAAAGACCTCAGTTCTATTTATAGATATAAAAGAAGCCTTCAATCATATTTCAAAAAATCGATTACTAGATATTTGTAAGAAATTGAAATTACCAACGAATCTCATCTTCTGGATAGCCTTTTTTCTATAACAAAAACAGTTAAAACTTTCTTTCAATAATCAAATCGAATTCTTCAAACCTATTTCAATCAGAATACTACAAGGCAGTTCAATTTCTTCAATCCTTTTCCTAATATATATTAGAGAATTATTCTTTTCAAAATCGATTAAATTTCTTTTCTATATTAATAACATTACTTTAATTACAAACTCATCCTTATAAAAAAAGAATATTAGATTTCTTGAGAAAGCTATAAAGCAAATCTATAAACTCAGCTCGAAAAATGTAATTCAATTCGATTTAATAAAGACAGAATTAATGTACTTCTCAGCATTCAAGCTAACCAAAAACTTTCCAATCATATTACCCAATTCGGATATTATTAAACCTCAATCTTTAATTAGATGGTTAGATATATGGTTCGATCTAAATCTCAAATTCAATCAATATATCAATATCCGAATCACACAAGCAAAAGGAGCCTTTTATCGAATAATTTGGCTAGTAAATATCGAAAAAGGCCTGAGTCCTAAAGCTTTTCGATAATTATATATAGCTTGTGTGACTAGTATAGCTGATTACGGATCAGTGATTTGGTGGAGAGGATAAGTCTATTTCAAGGATAAAATGCAAGCTTTTCAAAACCTAGCTTTTTGAAAGATATTAGGAGTTTTCAAAACTGCTTTAATTCTTTTAATGGAAATCGAATCGGGATTAAAATCAGTAAATATCTGATTAGATTCAAATATCAAATAATATACTTTTCGATTAACAAAACTCTTATCTAAATATTCAATCAATATCGAAAAAGCTATTTTAATATATCAATACACTAATCGGAAAGCAATCAATACTCCTTAAAGAAAGCTATATAAGTCAATTCAACTCGATAGAATTAGAGAATCAATTGATAAAAAATTTGATTTATTCTTTTTTAAAAGATTATCTATTTTCATTTCCCTTTATAGAAAAAGGAAATCCCTTTCAAAATTAATATTAATCAAGCTTTAAAAGAAAATGCAATAATACTCCATAATATTATTCTTAAACATAAAGATCAAAATACTATTTACATTTATATAAATACCTTTTCTACTAAAAAGAAAATAGGTATTAATATAGAGATAATATCAATACAATTGAATGATCAGATTTCATATCAAGAATAAGTCAATATTAGAAGCAATCAATTAGTTTATAATGGAGAGCTATATGAAGTCACTCAAGCCATCAAATATACTAGCTCAATCACTAGTAATAGAAAAAAGTTTAAGATTTATTTAAATAATCAAGCAGGCCTTCTTTGATTGAAAATATCCTTAGATTACCCAAAGCAAGTATACCAAATTTGAGTAATCAAGGTAGCTAAAGCTATTATAACTAAAGGATCTGAAATATCCTTGAATTGGATATCAGGGCACATATCAGTTAAAGGGAACGAGCTAGCAAATAAGCTAGCAAAAGAGGCTACTACAATACAATTCACTTCGAATAAAACCAGTTTTAGATTGCTAGAAATAATAATCAAAGAATCCTCTCTTGATTAATAGAATTCAACTTTCAATCAATATAAACTCAAATCCAATCAATTGATATTAATCTATTCAAAGCTATTTCTATAGAAAATCGGATCGAAAATTAAGCTACCAATTGGAACCAATCGAAATACTACTAATATACTTTTCCAATTGAAATTAGATTACGAATATATCAAATCATATCTATATCGATTCAATCACTCCAATAATAAATATATATATAATAATATTAAAATACTACAACACCTCCTAATTAGCTGTTCTATATATAAACAAAAAGAAAAAAGATATTCTAGAATATATTATTATCGAAAATCATTATATAATTCTTATTATATACCAAAATAGATATCGAATTAGTTATCAAATTTATTAATATTATTAAAATCACTATAAGAGCATAACATCTAGTAAGGATTTTTGAATAAGAAATAATAGAGGAAGAAGTAATAGTAAAAAAGGAGAAAGAAAAAGAGAATAAAAAAGAAGTAGTTAAGAAAATAAGAGGAGAGCTTAACCTCCTTATAATTTCTTGATTGTTAGAATTTTCTTATTATATGCAATACATATAATGAGCGGGCATTGTTCCCAATATTTGTTTTCATTTCTTTAATAAGATTATAATCAATATTATAAATCAAAAAGTTACCTGTTAGGCCCATCGGGCCTAGCTGTCCTATATAGTCTTAGACTGAAGGTGGACGTAAATTCAATCAATCAATCAATCAATCAATCAGAGCGGCGGTAAGCTTATATTGAAAAGATTTTTTTAAAAGAAGAGATTTACTGCGTATTATATTTCTATATTCGAAATAGTAATCGATGGTAGATGTTGAATTTAACTAGGGCTTCCGTAATCTTTGTATTTGTGTTTAAAGCTGGTATTCAACTTTTCGTAGGTATTGCTGTTGTAAAATTGTAATATAATCCTTCGCTATATCTCTGAACCTCTCTCCTTTCAATTCTTCCATTCCATCTGCGACTCAATCTTAGCTCTGCAGACTCTCAAGAGAGAGCTGGAGGTTCGTAGGATGCACCGCGTACAGGTGTTGAGTCTTCGCATCCCAGGAGATGTACATTTAATACTCATAGTTTTCATCTTAGGCTTTAGATTCATGTTCGTACCTGAATATGCATGATTGCATGAAGTTAGGATCTCTGTAGTACATGTCCAAATAATACCGGGGCAAAAATGACCAGTCGTCGTAATAGCCAGTCCCACATTTATAAGTTCGGCGCATATGATAATCGCCGATATATTTTGGATATCGGCACTTAACTGATGATATAATCGGTCGTGGGGTAGTGGCTTCCTTTGCCTTGTAGACTTGTAAGCTGCTAATTTATCTTGAAGAAGTATCAATGTAAATATATGGACTCTGAAAACGATCTTCGCCAGGTTATTGGCTAAATAGCAAAGGGACAGTCCATTCGACCAAATGTTCCTGACAAGACCTTAATTGGGCCTGCTACAAAACAGACAGAGAGAATGATGTTCTCTATTACGCGTCGCCGCTACCACAAGGGGTTTTCAAAGTCCTTCTCGGAGATTACTCCAATTCTTGACCTTTTCGATGGTCTGTGATAAAATGGGGGTGAAGACGTATCGTAACCTTAATATATAAAGGGTAGCAGAGATAATCAACACTTTAAAATTGTATTGTTCAAATCGAAGAAGTTTGAACATTCATCTGCAATGGCTAAACTTCTATTACTGTCCCTCGCCGCATTGGCGACACTGTCACATGCTCTGACTCCAAAGTGTTCTGTGGCAGCTTTTGAGGCGATTGTTCCACCCACTGCTACAGTAGTTTTTGGTCCAGGAAGTATCTCAAAATGCCACGTTCACCGTGCCAATTGCCGACACTGGATTCCAACCAACCCGGCACGACTACCTGCTCTCTGCGCCGTGCAGATTGAGATGTCCACGGAGGCAGGCACTACTTTCAATTATGGTCTCTTCCTTCCCAAGAACTGGACAGGTCGCTTCTTGTATGTATATAATTGTGGACAAAATGTACTTCACAAAATCGTATGCTGATTTGTTCAAGGACTTCTGGAAATCCTGGGTTTGCTGGAGGTGTCAATTATCTTGAAATGGTATGATTACTACTTGGATCTCATTACCATTCGAATATCACTATATGCGTTCTGTTTATCAGATGCTAATGACAAGGAATATAGGGTGCTGGTGCCTCTTATGGTTTTGCCGCCATGTCGACTGATACTGGACATGATTCAAGTGTATTTGGTAACGCTTCTTGGGCCGTTGACCCTGAATCCGTAACAGATTAGGCTTGGCGTGCCATGCATCTGTCTGTTGTCGCTGCCAAGGAGGTAGTTGAAGCATACTATGGCAAAAATATCACTTACAGTTACTACAATGGCTGCTCCACCGGAGGACGACAAGGATTAAAGGAAGTCGAGGAGTTCCCAGACGACTTTGATGGTGCAGTAGTCGGTGCCCCTGCTTGGTGGACTGTCCATCTACAACCGTGGAATGTTCAAACAGCGCTTTACAATTATCCATCAACTGCACCTGGCTACATCCCAAACCGAATGTTTTCAGTTATCGCCGCTGAGAGTCTTAAACAATGCGATCCTCAAGATGGCGTTACTGACAACATTATTTCTGACCCTCGTGGTTGTCATTTGCGGATCGAAACCTTACTCTGTGCTGGAAATTCTACTACCGACTGTCTAACTCCAGCTCAGCTCGACACTCTGTATCACTATTACAATGACTGGGTGATTGGTAACCAGACATTCGTCTTCCCTCACTTTGAGATCGGTAGCGAAGGTCTCTGGGGAGGCGGTTCGTCACCCGATCTCGACTACCCACAATATTTCCTTGGCTTAGGAACCAATTTCACTGCTGATGATTGGGATCCCGAATACCTTGTCACATTGTCTGAAGCTCTCAACCCTGGCAATGCTACTGCTGACAATTTCGATCTTTCTCCCTTCTATAAGAAGGGTAGCAAGATTATGCATTACCATGGTATGGCAGATAATTCCATTGCGACCGCCAGCAGTGTATACTTTTACGAACATGTGTTGCGCACTTTAAAATCGCAAGGCGTTGATCTAGATGACTTCTATCGATTTTTCTTGGCCCCAGGAATGGAGTGAGTAAATCTCAACAATCAAATTGTCGAAATGTTAGCACAGAGTATCTAATAATTTCAAAATAGGCATTGCAGTGGAACTCCTTCTACCCAGAACGTACCTTGGTACATTGGAGGCACTACCCAAGCATCGGTCATTGGCGATGATTCCGCTGGTTATTGGATCCATAGTAAGCCTGGTTTTGACAATGCTCAACATGATGTATTGCTTGCCTTGATCGACTGGGTCGAAAACGATACCGCACCAACTCAAGTCATTGCAACTAAATGGAATGATGAAGCTACATTGGATTACGTCACCAATCAACGACCAATCTGTATGTACCCTCACAGGTAAAGTACGTGGGTACTGGAAACAACAAGTGTTGCAACCAATTGGGAATGTCAATCACTTTACTAGAGAATTAGTGCCCTTATCTGTACATAGAATCAAAATGCCTCTAATCAGGCTAATATTCTCTTTCTTGCTTTAAAAAGAGGATACCAAATTTCAATTCATGGAATGGATACTGCGAAGTTTGGACGCAGTAATTATATAAAATGCCATGGCCTTGCGGTCTAGAAAGTTTAATAAACATGAATTAGATCAAACTTTTTGGAGCAGATCAAAGTAATACAAACAATCAGAAGTTGACAGAAAATAGGGGAATTGGAGTTTTTTTTCTTTCTTATGCAGTAGCTATTAGCCGAGTGATTGAAATCGAGTATTATCATACAAGAAACGGTTCATGGGCCAGCCCCAGAAATTATATACTATAGTAATACTTGACGCTGCCACCCAATTTCGCATCATCGCCTAACCTGCAATGATCATCGCAAAGGCCAATGGTAAGGTGTGGGTAGATGCATCCTTCACCCCGAAAGATCCGTAGCCTATGGAATAGATTCGCCTAAAACCCCCATCTTCCATCACCAGCACATCTCATCATTGAAATGAGAGCTTAATTTACAATCAACGTCAGAACCAATCTCAACTGCGTTCTCCGCACCATTCTCGACAATGGCGAAAGTCCAGTGGGGATGGTCCAATCCATAGATGGCACTGACGGGCTTCACCTGTTCCCAGTAAACTCTTTGTACAGACATTGAGACTCGAACCGAGTCAAGTTGGCGGAACTTGTTAAGCTCATAGACGACGTTAGCCATGGCCCAATGGCGAGCAGCTTTGGTGTTGTTGTTGATGACATCCATGTGGGGGATTCCAAACGCAATATCGATATGGATATTGGTTGCATGGGTCGAGTATTTCGGAAGAATCTTGATTAGAGTCTTGGTGAGCTTATTATGCTGAATGGAGAATTCAAACCAGCAAAGTCAAGTAAAATGTCTAACATCTTATCACTGCCATTAAATTTGAGCCATGGATGGTCGGGAATTGCTGCAATCTCCCAATCATTTTCCTCTTGGAGAGCGAGTTTCGCCAGTTGTATTTCCACACGACGAGCTTGAAGGGTACGGTGGACCGCTTGCACAATGAAACCGCCAGACATAGTGTTCAGCATTTTTGCAGTGAAAAAAAAGTGTTGCTTGTTTGCTTTTGGATGGATATCTCGAGAGAAAGATGGGGGGAGTTAGTGAATTATGAGAGGTAATAGTAGGTAGAAATGCGTCTCTTGTAGAAAAGTATTGCTGAGTGGTACTGTTACTAGATGAGTTCTATCATTAAGTAGCAAGAGAAAGGAGTAACGTGCTGTAAGAATGATGTAGTCAGCTTGAATTTGACGTCATATTGATCTAACAGGGAAGGCTAAGATGTTTAGACTCATACTATACAATACTGACTGCACGCATAGAAGATGTCAGAAAATTAAAGATCAGTCAGCCAACCGTAACATTTGAAAGGGTTGTATCATGCATGTCATTAGTCTCAACCAAATGGCGGTACCTTACGGCACTAGTGAAAAGTGTGGTTTGTGAGCGAGTGATCATGCACCACCAAGAACAATGCATAGTTATTGAATATGTAGAATTGTTTTGGCTGCAACTCCCCAGTATCTAGTTTTATTACACTGGGGCAGTTTACTCGTCAGTATATAGACCTCTGCATCATGCAGGAAAGTTCAATCGAACAATAAAAGAATATTCAGATTGTAAAGATTGTATGGATTAAACGTGTTTAAAGCAAAAAAAAAAAAAAAAAGCAACGATGGAAGCAGATTCTTTCTACGTGGTCGCTCGCGCTGCAGTAAATCACATACTACAAAAAGCTGCAAAGAATACAGAGAGGCACAACTGGCTTGAAAACCAGCACTTGTGGTTCAACACTACGAAATTCTAGATGACTACTCTCGAAAGCGAGCATGAAGAACATGTGAATGGCACATGAGTAAGATGCCAGCTCTGGGTCCAATCAAAAATTTAAACCATAGATTAAAAATCTGTCTCTATAAGCTTCACGCCGTATTCAGGGCCTGACTGCTCCTGTAAACAGTTCGTGAATAGCATCAAGTGCCACGAGCCTCAATGAAGTAAACGGACAGCGAGCTAGATCTGAGGAATGAAAATTGACTTCCATCTGCAGAATCGCGTGGTCGCTCCTTTCCCGCAAAAATGCTCAGAAAACACCTAGGCTTGGCTCGTGAGTGACTACGATGTAATTTACATGGATGAATGAAAAACTTCTGAGAATAGCTAGATGCTTTAACTAATTATTGTACCAACACCATAGCGGTTTGATGAGTAGCTTGACCATGTCTTAGGGTGTGAAAAGTTGATGTCGTTCAAAGCAAAAGGAAAAGTGGGCCACCAGTCTGATTGAGAAATCTGATTGGCAGGGAAAGAACAGCTGCAGCAAAATGAAGTGCGAACTCTATTTTATACACTCAAAATGATAACGTAATTCCAGAATGTGACCTTTTTTTTTAGTTCTACGCACTTTTACTTGAATTTTATCTGGAAATCCTCCAATTTGAAGCTATTTTGATTGAATAAATAGTGATTGGATTCCGAAATTTCGATTCGACTGAAACTAATGAGGCTCTACCTAGGTACTTATTAGAACATTTGATTCTCTGAATTGGAATGGAACAATTGGATTGTTAAAGGGCTTTGCCAGTGGTCAATTGCCGCCCGTTTTTTCTCCTACGAAGTGTGAGGCACAAAAATCACGTCTAGTTATGGGTGAAGGGGTTATTAAATCGGATTGTATGTATGGTGTTCTACTCTTTGATTAAATGCCAAGTCGAACATCATATGATCATGCCACGTGAGGTATCATGGCAAACGCATGTGGTTGTAGAAGGCCAATTCCCATAATTTAAGGGTGGCACTTGTGCTTCTCTCAGGCCACAATGCCACATGAGATTACAAACTTTAAATAAACGGTGTTCTGCTTGTCGTTTGGTCATATCACAGCAGCAATCATGATGAAAAACTTGGTTGCACCAATACATGGCATCACGAAGTTGGATCAAAATATTCAAAGTTGGAAACGGATTGAGATTTAATTCCGCCCCCTTTTGTCTTCCACTAAAACACCTCCTTTAAGCAAACAACTCCACAAGGGACCATGCTAATACATATATACAATACGAATCAGAAACCACTTCCTAAGCCATAACTTTTTCTTTCAACCCTAATCATACATCTTATCTACATACGCTTATGCGACATAGCTGACAAGAGTGTCGAAGTATTGGGCGTAAGCAGCACCGGTAGGTGGCTCGAAAGCGTAGATGTAATCACCCCACCATGGGCCAGCACCCCACCACAAAGCACCCAACCAGTGCTCGTTGTCGGCAGCCAAAGCATCCAACATACCAGAGATAGCAGATTCACAGTCAGCGTTGACACCACCAGCAAATTCTCCAATGACACCCTTGAGGTTGTTGGTCTTGAGCCATGCGGTAGCATCGGCAATACGCTCAGCACCAATGGTGCTGCTAACACAGGTGGCAGAGGTTCCGGATCCATCAGAGTCGAGGTATTGATGGAATTCGTAGACAAGCTTGTCTTCAGGATCGGTGATGTTCAACATGGAAACGGAGTTTCCAGATGAAACCCAGGTCCAGGCACCAGTGTAAGAAGTTCCTGATTAACATGTTAGTGTTAAAAGTTTCCAGATATTAAGAGAAGTTTGGAGAATGACTTACCCTCAACAAAGATGTATTGGGATTTTGCACCAGCGCCACGGATGGCGGTAACACAAGCTTGGTTGAGCTCGGCATAGATGGTAGCGGTAGGCTCATCGTGGAACTCGTTGTTGCAGTCGAAGATGACCTTGGAGTTGTCGGCGAACTTGGTAGCGAGCTTGCCCCAGAAGCCACCGAAGTCGGAGGTGGAGGTGATAATGGCTGAGTCATAACGTCCATAGTTGTGAGCTTCCATAACTGCGCTTGCACCAGCGGCGGTAATGTAATCGATGACCTCCTTGTAGCTAGCAAGGTAAGTGGCGTCGAGGTCAGCGGTGATGCTGCTTTGGGCCATACGCTCCAAAAGGAATGGAACACGGAAAATGTTCATGCCACCATCGATCAAAGTCTGAATGGCGGTGGTGTTTGGGAAAGTGTAATCTTTCTCAACAACACCTGGGAGGTTGGTTTGACCGAACTCGGCTCCAGACTCGCTGGCACCGATCCATTGCAACTTGCCGGCAGTTGTGCTGCTGGATGCGGCAGCGACGGATGCAGCCTTGCTTGGGGAAGCGGCAGCTGGGGAGGAAGAGGCAGCCACTGCAGCAGCGGACGAAACGGCGGAAGAACTAGCAACAACCGGACTAGCGGCTGATGAAGCAACGACGGCGGCAGAGGTCATGACGGCAGTGCTTGATGGTGCAACTGAAGTGGCGGCAACGACAGCGGCGGAGGAAGAAGGAAGGGTGGTTTGAGCTACAACGGCGGCGGAACTGGTCTCATCGTCGTAATCGGCAACACAGCTATCATCCTCATCTCTAACAGCTACCGGAGCTGCGAATGCGGTTGCTGTAAGGCCAGCTGCCAAAACAAAGTTTGTGAAACGCATAGCGTAGAATTGAAAAAGAGAGTGACTGAAAAAATGAATGAATGAATGACTGTAGTGAGAGTGGTAAGGAAGAGTAAGAAAAATGGAAGCTTCAATCGGGAGGAGGAAGTATTTATTCAGAAAGTCAAAGAGATGATATCTCACGATGCTCCACTTCATCGATTAATTAACCTCATTCCCCCTCTCATTTAGAGTTGACAACTTATCCTAATGGTAAACAACGCTTCCGGACCTCTCTGTACTTTAATTTCATGACACTTTTCTCTTTCGGGACTCAGCGTTTCGCTCAAATTCTGTAAACAGATGAACACTATGTGATTATGACGCGAATCACTGAATAACTGTCACCAAGGTCGTTTAATTTGTGATCTGATGTGTTTTGTTTTAAACAGGGGACCCTAGGGGTAATTATCGAATCGCAGTCAACGTTTTATCGCTAAAGGGTAAAGTGGGAAAATATTCGGATTTAATATCCGAACGTTTATACATGAAACCTTCTATATGGACTCTTGTATGTTTGTTTGTGATACCTTGCAAACATCTACCTGTCCCAAAGAAAAGCATAGGAATCTTTTGATTTACCACTCTTAATATCGATAGTTCGGTCATTCCATTCAATTCATAGTCCCCACGCGGAGAAAACCCCTCGAATTATTCCATGTTCATACAGGGCCATCACGATGAGACCTATTATTCCGGAGCGTACTGATAATCTCTCAAGTTACAAAGGGCAAAGAAGGCAGCGGCAAAAGATCCTTTGGGAAGTGAGGGGACTCGGTTAAGATCCTTCAAGTAGCATGGATGTCAAAAAGCTTGTTTTTCGTGAGATTAGTATTATCCAATTAATCTATTCTCTTATGGCTAGAATACTCCAAGGTTCTCCTTTTCAATTGATCAATTCATTACTGCCATGCCTTTTAGTGAAACGGAAAGGGTGTTTCAAAATGGGCGTTCGCGGTAGGCTTTTGCACTAGTATCTAAATAATTTTAACCTTCTTGGGGGTTTGAATGGAGACTACCCCAGATATTGGCATTGTGTCCACAAGGTTGGCCGTATGATATAACTCATTTGGTATTCGGAATACGTTTTTAATACATTATCTCGAACCGATACTCTCTATGTATGGGTGTTAGTCGTAATTACGCCTAGATCTTCAGAATCTAAAAAACGAAGACTTTGACATCCTCTCTTTCTCTTGTTCCGTTTCTACTTCCCTTATCCAATCCCACTTGTCAGCTAGAAACAATCTTCTCGCTGCTTTGTCTACACCAAGTGATCTTCCGCCAGACGTAAGGTCCGCTCTATTCAAGCTTTTAAAATCGAAAAACTTTTCTGCCATGTCGTCTCCTACTGCTTTGCCTCCTACAACAAATGCTTTCTTGTTGCTATTATTTGTCGACGGGCTAGGGATCCAGGTTTGATTTGATCTTTCTGTTTTCCAGAATTGGGACTTAATGCCAATGCCACCATCAATACAATCTTTGATGTAGCTCAGAGCAGGAAGTATTTTATTACGTAAACCACAATGCCCATGATTCTTGTCAATTTGATAACTTGGGCATTCTCGCAATAATGCAACAAGCAGCTCGATATCACCAGTGTATGCTTCGGGCCAAATAAATTCAGGGTCGTCAGGAGAGACTGCTTGATATGGCATGAGCGAGAGAAGGTTTCTTCTCGTCATGAACTTCACCATTTCACCGAGCTGGAAGGAATCGCAGGCGGCTGACGAATCATAGCCTAATTTACATTGTCGTGTTCGAGATGTATACAGGGAAAGAAAATGTGTTTGGAGAGAAGATATCGTCAAAATTATCCGTGATCGACGATATGAAAGCTCATCTGCAAAGGATTAGCTATATTGCAATTGGTAAATTGTGACCTATCAATCACCTTCTAGACCTTCTGGCAGATCCCACCAAGCCGCTAGAAAGTCAGAATCTGTTTCTTCATAGATTGACCAACGAGATGAGCCGCGAAGAATGAGCTCCTTCGTCGCTGCGGACAAGCGCAATGCTTGATTCGTATGGTAGAATATCAGTATCTTCTGTCGCACAACTTCTTCCGTGGTTTTGTCGAGAGTTGGCGGATATTTGAAGCTCGAGAATTTCCCTGCGACGTATCGCGCGATCAAAGTCATGCAATCATACCTATCTGCCATAACTACCAAAATTGAAATGTAGAGAAGAGTTATAGACTTGCTAGAATGTGCTGTGCCATGAATGATCTTGAGCATATCCTTGAAAACTGTCTCCCTCCCGATAGTTCTCGTTGCATCGTCTTCATCTGTTATTTGAATTCGAGGGAGTTCTCCTGCTGGTAGCTCTGAGGGGTCTTTGCTCGAAAGGGACAACTCTGCAAACCTGGCGGATATAGCCCTACCTTCTCCAAATGTATCTGAGCCAAGAAGGCGTTCGAAATATTTTGAGTGTTTCTTCAAAGTATCAAGGCGGACACGGTAGAATACTCGTGCTGAAGGGAACGACGATTTTGAGTTGCGTAGCTTTTGAATCGTCTCGTTCGGTATCGACTTTGTGCAAGCTTTCGTATTTTCAAAGAGAACTTCGAGGATGACATCTCCGCCAGTTCCAATATTGACTATCTTGTGTTCCGCTCCATCGACCTGTATACACTCTGCCACTTCTATAGGGGCAGCATCGGTGCTCGTAGCCATATTTCTTATTGTTTATTGTGAACAGGAAACCTGCACTCCTTAGTGTTGCTTTTCTGTCGAATTTACCAGCACCTGTGCGTTTTGCGGAGGAAGTATTGTTAGGTTTGCGATCTGTATCCGCCACCCTGTAGTTGTTGTGTATTAGGAATTTCGTCCGAACGTGAATTTTGTTCTTGTAACTTCCATGAGCTACATGAATAAATATTTCAAGGATATGGCCAGGCCATTGTTCGAATGTGCGAGGGAGTAATGTGTGATGCAATAAATTGGGGGGGAAGGGAAAGATAATAATAAGTAAGTTTCACCAGAAGATTATGAAAGTTGAGGATGTCTATCACATATATCCGAGGTTCAACCGAAAGCAAACGCCAAAATGCGCTTACAGGTAGGTCATCTCGTCAAGAAGAAGCTAGAAGAGTCTCACTGTGGTTTTTGATCGTGATAAGATGGGTATAAAATGAGCAAGAAAAACATGGAAAAGACTAAAAAACCCATTGAAAACTGTGAGACAGAACATTCAAGCTCAATCACAAGTAGTAATGCTCCAACACATCCATCAAGATCTCCTATTCAGACATCTCATATTAATTGCTATATCATTTGATACGTTTGGCCACAGCTCATTCATCATTCAGCCATCTTTTTGTGGCTTAAGACCTCTGTGGTCTCCTTTACTAGCAGTCTAGAATGCTAGAGCTTTTTGTTGAGCAAAGAACTTGTAGTCAACAGAGTCTCTGAGCTTACAGTGAACCACTGCCATCTCCATATATTGCTATCCGTCGAATGTAAGCTTGGTCTTAGAATTTCACTTGTCCTTCAGTTAATGAAGTGGTGTGCTATTCGCAGGAGAAAAAACAGGCGGTATTCGACCATTTCTAAGATATCCTTTACAATTCAATTATTTCCCTTCAATATTATATAAAATAAAATTTTGAAATATCCTTTGAATAATAAAAAGCTGATATTTCTTTTGATCTCCTTGGATTTATATAAATCATTTGTAAATTATTTTTTATTCAATTAAATTAAAGGATTTCAATGAAAATTTGAATTGTCAAATTCCGCCTGTTTTTTTCTCCTACGAATAGGTGTGGTGATGAAAGACGCTGGAGCCATCACAGTCCATCACTTCCGAGGAAAAGCCGTGTTCCGAGCTTGAACCATCCAAAATATTTCTGTAAAAGTAAATCAAAGTAAACCCTCTGGAATGCTACCAAAACTATTCCTCAATTCAAGTCTCATTGCACATTCAAGTTGTGGCAATAGACAAGTGTCTAGTTCTGTCATGCAGTGTTTGAAACCATGTTTTCAAGCCAGGAACAAACAGACTTTCACAGAGAAAAGATGGTCCTTGATATACATTCTGGTATTTGAGAACGTTGAAATTTCAACCTTTCGAGTACAGTATCTCAGTTTAGCCTGAATAATCATCAAATGATCTCGTGAAATTTCCGTCAACCAAGACGACAGCTCCACTGGAGGTTAAAGTTTTAGGTCGGTGTGTGTGACTACGTCAACTAGTCTGCACAGCTTACTTCCTCTTAATTGCTCCGTATTCTCCAAGGAGAGTGGTACATACTAGGGTCAGGCCGATGTTTGGCGACAGTTCTGTTCCTGGCCAGTCTGCGTCTTAAATCTGGATGTATTGACTAGAGGATCGATATATTAAGAATGCTTGCCCTACGTTCTGTTTCGAGGATATGAACCGTCCGGCGAGTTGTCGATGTTCAGTGGATGTATGACGTGGTTCAGATGGCTCTCAATTTCGAAGCCTTTTCTTCTTGGACGCCATTTGTTATGCTACATATATAAAATGTCTTCTACTGATGTTCTAGTTTCAGAGTCGTCACTCTGCGAAAAGGTTCGTCGTCGGTGACGGGTGGCTATAGAACCATCGTTTGGCTTAAACAGACCACATCCAACCCATATCAGGATCTTTCGATCCTTTCTCGAGAGTTCACCGGCAGATGCTCAGTATAGTATCATTTTCTGCTGTTCAAGCTTTGAGGTCAGGTCCAGCTCTTGTGAAAAGACGGATGACGGCTTGAATTGGAGCACACCAAATGACTTTCTGACGGAAGCTCGCTGGCAATATCTGTAGAATCAAGAGTCTCTTGGAGAGCCCAAAGGTTCGGATATGTGCCAGGGTTTGTTTGTTGATGTTATCAATATCGTTTTTGACGCCGGTGAAGCTCTGCAAGATAGGATATGGTCGTAGACTTACCACGAAAGCGAGGGGCCTCTCGACTATTTGGCACATATTCGTATTGAGAGATAATTCGTGCATTAGCAAAGTAGCTCTATGAATATATTAGTGTAGTTTTGGTATGCAGCTTATTCTAAGGCATGTCCCAAGGTCCATGCTTACTTATCTAACTCAATCTTTCATTCAGGCAGTTGAAAGAACAACAAAACGTCAAGCTGCATTCATATGGAGAGTTGGACCTCCGAAACTTCTTGTATTCAGGGTTTTGGCGTCGAGGTTTGGATGTTCGCCACCTGCTGGTATGCTTTGAGGCGTTTTGTCGTTCGGTCAAGAGACTTACGCGCTTCTTGGATTTCCATTATACATCGTGAACGCTTGACCTATAACACTTGGAGTCAGTTTCAGCGTTGCCACATCAGACTAGGAATTTTGTAAGCAGTCGATGGAGTTCAAAGGCTCCCTCATATGGCAAATCATCTTGGCCCTCGCGTCTTAAGTCAGAGACGCAAGACCCATCGGCTTGGTCATTCCTTGCATATTTTCCAAGTCATCAACAAGCAGAACGCAACTTCAACAAGCATCCACAAGCCATGAGCCTCGAACGGATTGATCGTATCTATTATCAGACTATTGCTTTTTTCCCCAACTTATCATATTCACCATGATCGACATGTATCCTTGATAACTATCGGTATGTCGGCGATCGTTCTCAGCGATCGTGTCATTCACTGTAGTGCGAATTGAAAGGTATTCAATTTGCTGGCATCTTCGGTCGGAATGTCTCTCTGATACGCTCGCTTATTCACTGAGAGATAAAAATGATAAGCTGTAAGTGATTCCAAGGTCTTCTCTATTTAAAAACTTCGTTCTCATTTCCTGACAAAGTTTTTAATCTTCGACAACCACAACGCGCACCAATTCAGAAGACTTCTTGCTACCAAAATATTTTAATACTATCAATTCAAAGTGCCCTCTTACATTACTGCAACTTCCTATAGCCTGGAATAAATACCTACAAGCTCAATTCACACCTCTGAGTCGTTACGTAAAAGCTTCTTTAAGATTTCGAATTACGTACAATACGTACAGTCCAATTCACACTGCTCTCCCGACCTCACAGACTCCCATAACGAGAATCGTTCTTTCAAATCAATTTGCGCGTTATTCTAGACCATACATCAACGTTATCGATACCTCTGATTCACACTCAGAGTTCTTCGAAACACTCTTTAAGCTCTGTAACCCAATTCTGGCTTATCTTTCGTCTTGTAAGTATCTTTCTTTCCTTTCCTGCCAGAGCAGAATATTCCCAGCAGTATATCTTATTGTCCTCCCAGTGAGATCTCATATCTTAGACTACCATACTAATTAAGCTTCCAAAGCAACATCAAGATGGATGTCTACAAGCTTTTGCTCTTGTTCTTAATGTTCGTCTTGACTCTTGCTCAAGGTAAGCTTCCCTCTGTCCTATATCCAGCTTTCTAGTTTTGAACCATGGTCGTTGACCTTTATCTAGATGCTGTTCTCTCCTCTGCTGCCTCCGCTGGTGCTCTTATCACCGCCCAAACGATTGCTGGCTCGTTCGATTCAGACCTATCCTCCATGGTCGAGACTCTCCCCTATCCCTCTGTATCCGCTGGTGGTAGCGGATTTGTCTACCTGGAACGGGCAAAATCAACCGTATACTCTACTTCCATCGTATACGTCTCTTATACCAACGTCGTCGCTACTACTATTCTGCCTCAGAGCACAAGCACCGCTGTAGTCACCCTTAACGTCACTTCTACGGCTTCTCTCACCTCTACAATCTTGTCAACTGAACTCTCTACAACCACTGCCGTTGCAACCACGGCTTTCCTAACGCCTACGATCTTGACAACAGAGATATTTTCAACCACTGCCATTACAACGATCTCAACTCTATCCACGACTCTTGCTACTGGTCTTTGTCATCTTTCTTCCCAGGATGTGTTAACTCCCTGCACTGCTGGCATTATAGCCTCTGCTACATCATCTGCTCCAACTATATCCCCAACTTCAACCTCTTCTCCCGCAATCCGCAACAGACCTAACAGTCTATTCAGATCTCTGGAATTCCTAAAGCGTCGTGCTGTCGGATCTCATCAGCATGAGAAGCGAGGTCCGGGTTGCAGTGCCTGGCAGGCCTGTATAGTAATCACTGCCTTCTTCATTGCTTTTACCTTAGTTTCGATCCTATGCTTTGCGACAATTCTTCGGGAGAAGAGGGAGGAACCGTCGCGGATTCATGCCTACAAGTGGTGGGTATATGCCGCGCAAGCTGCTTTCTTGGGGCTATTGATCTGGCTGCTTATCTGGTCGGCTATGGCGACGGTTGGAAATGGATGTAATTGATTGGATGATTTGGGAGTTAGGGGGCAGGGAGGAGTAATTGGTCTATGATGGGGGTGCGGTCCATTATCTTGGTGCGCATCGGTGGATTTAATTATTAAATTGCTTTTAAAGTAGAACTCTGGCCCACAATAGGTCAGATTTATAAAACGTAATGGATTTCTGCCTTTTCATTAGTTATTTTCAAGCATGCGAGGGTCTAGCCTCGCCGCTGTTTTAATACAAAGTCAGTTTCCTCGAGAAATTTGCATCTTCATCGTAACTCAAGGCTGTGCAGCCTCGTGATTTTTGAATTGGTCCATTCAAATTTTTGGGAAATCTTCATTTTGCAGCATTGTTGATTACTTCGGATGATATTGGTTTGATTGTTTTTAATTGACTGGGACAATCAAGAGGCTTGCCGTTACGCATATCAGACGAGAATGCCAATTTCTCTAGTTTGGGGTTGGATATTTAGAAGTCTATCCTCAATTTCATTGTAACAACGACTTAAGTCAAGACTTTTGAAACCGTTAGATTTTTGATGCAAAAATACATTAGACGATATTCAATTGGTTATATCTACTTCAATACAATAATTAAAGAGTAACGGCTTAATAAATCAGACGATGGTATGTGACCATGTAAATACAGCTCATCGATTCAAGCTACTACGATCATATCATTCAAATACTTTTTTTCCACCTATCAAATTGAACTAAAAATTCAGTCTCTCCTTAATGTTTAATTCACTTGAATATTAAAATATCAAATAATCATTGAATCTCAACCTGGAATTGATAGAATAAATAATCCTGACGACAGAATTGAATCAGTCTCGGTTAATGTATAGTGTAGATATATACATCAAGGGGCTATTCTATAACATTCATGCGTATAGTTAGTATATTCAGTCTTAATCACTCCCTTCGTACTAAGTGAGGTTTTTGAATTGAAGTTTATTTTGAATTCACTACCACAAGAACTTCAAAGGTTTCTAGAGAAGACTTCCCAAAAAATTGGGTAATCTCACATGTTAAGATTCTCGAAATCTCCTTTTTGTTAAAAGAGGTTGAAAATCCGAAGTCTGAAAAGTATTGATGTGTTTAGATATGATATGATACTCTGTTGATCTCATCATCTCTCGTCACATAAACAAATTAGACACTACCTAATACTAGTTTATCGTCCATATCAGACTGAAGGAGACTAGAAAATCGCAACCCATACATTCTATGCCCCTGGATAGATAGTATCCACAACATCATTCTTTCAAATATACTAAACCAGCTTTCATGGAAATGCTTCATTCCATTCTACTCTAGATATTTCATTCCTATCTTAGATACCTTGCATCTGAAGGTTTTGAATTTCTTGGTTTGTTGTTGCCGGATTGATACAGCATTATTTTCATCCGATAATACAATTACCTCTCAAAAATTGCACACTCACGTCCACATAAGACTCAGTTTCTTGACACCCTGTATTACGAAATCATATATTCAACATCCAAAATTCACCCAGGTACTTTTTATTCCTCACAGCCCCGCCCTCTTCTGTTCATGAAGTATATATTCGGCATCGCAAAACTTTGGAATCACCAAGTTGACTGACTGTAAAAAGCTCCATGAAAGACGGAAATCAAATGCTGAGGTATATGATCCGGATCGCCAGCGATCAACGGAGTTACGGATGCGTATAGCATCCTCACATTCGTAATATGTAATTTCATGGCTGTAGGGAATTCACTCATTCAATGTGAGGGAACCAACTTGGCCAATGTACAGTTTCATAGGCGCCTTTGGGCATCGACCTCAATTGCGTCAGATCCGCTATGTAAAGATATGTCCTGGCACAACAATATATAAAGGCGCAAACATACATGCTTACTTGGGCTTTCGGGTTGACGTCGAGTAAAGGATCATTTGTTTTGGAATTGTTGATTATTTTGGCTTTAGAATCATACAACCACTGGAGACTTGTAGTCTTGTGTAAGAGTTGATTGAATCGAGATGCGCCATGTAGCTGTTCAGAAGAGACTCTTTGTCTTCTTGCAGCCTTCTGTTCCCATATTTCTCGCCGGATTTTCCGTTCTTCTTCTGATTCGGAACACCATAACACCACTACCACAAAATATATAACAATAGTAGCTGCAAGTGCAACGCATGAGATGCGCCAAAGAAATTGTTCGACATGTGTTGGGAACGTCTCGTTCCAGGATGATAAGAAAATGACAGGATAGCTGATAGACATTAATGCAAAAGTCGACATATAACCCCCATTTAGTTCGTACCAATATGTATTCTCAATTCTCGTGATATAAGTGCCGTCGCCGGCTTCATTCGCGTACTCGACAAAGAGGACTTTCTCGATTCTCATCCACCGGAGGATATTGATCCAATGTTGCCAGGAGCGTGACCAGGGCCATTCTTGACGTGAGACAATACAATCAAGAGGTGAGTGGTCATGTCTGGTCACTGCGGCACCGTTTTGGATCTCGGCGATGGTGAATTGAGATGAGATGATTACCGGGGTAGTTACGTCTGCAGGCTTATACCACCAACACACAGAAGTACCCAAGGCGCACAATATAAATGCCACTGTTGTAATTTCCAATCCAGTGACGGGTAGATGTTCTATCAAGCGGGTAAGAAAGTTCACCATGAACCAGGTCGTTTGGAGGATCGTAATGGCACGAAGAACACCATCTGTCTTATTCCGATCCTTAACAGTTTTCTTAATGTTCTCAGTCGAATCCAAGAGAACGTATTCGCTTTTAACAAGGTGTAGCAATTGCTTTGCGTTCAAAGGAACGAAATAATCCGGATGATCTGAAGTCTTGAGTACAAACCCTCCAGCATTTGCAAAGAAGGCATGTATCATTTCCCAGCCCTCAATCCCAGCCCCTCTAAATTCCTCAACTGACTGCCTAGCTGCTGCCCATTGCCCGATTGCTGCTTGCAGGGTGAATTCGGGGCCAAGAAAACCGAGAGCCGTAAGCCACAATCGCCGGCAGATACTCACAAAGATAGTTTCGCCTGGAGCAGGAAGATTTAAACAGAGTATCGACCAGGAGCATAATATCATAACAGAGGCACAGTTCCAGAGTATGTCAAAGCTGCCTCGTCCATCTGGGCTTTGAGTCCATCCTGAGTTCACCGTGCTTCTGGTGTTATTCGAATCTATAGCTGTAGCATTAGTTGTCGTTTCCTTCCCAATTGTGGAGGTCATACGGTCGGCAAATGGTGCTATGGGTAGACAAGTATAAGCACTGGATAGATTCAATAGTATGAAGGAAATCGCATGCATGTGAAGTCTTGAAAACAACATAGCAGTACAATAATTGAATTTTGAATGAGATGACATTTCTCGAACGACGAAAATTTTCAAATTATGCCAGTAAAGAAGGATATAATCCCATCGCCTACCATGATAAAAGAACCCCCTACTTACTCCAGATATCTATGACAGGTAACAGACTCTTCAGGGGATATATTCATTGGTTATGGAAGGCCGTTGCATTACATTGTTCATAAGCATAGGGTCACATTGAGGATAAGCTATGGTGTATCTTTGCGACAAAAGTGATAAAATTCAATCCTTTAGTTTTAGCTGTAGACTGCTAGTGTTAGGTGTAGGATGCTAGTCTTAGGTGTAGATTGCTAGTTTCAGATGTACATCGCAGTATTTCAGTGCAGATCGTATATTATATCGAGTAGCATAAAGCTAATTATTTTACAATCATTGATTCGAATAACTCTACAGACTAATCAAATAACTAGTTTTAAGAGTGACTGCATGATTGTGCGATTGTGCGATATATAATAAAAAGGCAATGATCTGTAGTGAAATACTACGATTTTACGGCTAAAACTGGCAATCTGAACTAAAAACTTGGATTTTGTTACTATTTGCCCCAAAAGACTCCATTCAAGCAGATATCCAGACCGAAGTTTGACTAGAGACATTTCAGCGCCCGTTTCGTATAAGAGATTATGGCCGAGCATTGGGTAATAATCAACGAGCCGAAGACTCCAAAAAACCAACCCTCCTTGCCCCCCCTGCTTATGATACTGCCACATAGCATTTGTGTGGTTGTTCTCGGATTTAAATGTTTAACAATTCAAGACTGTGGCGTTCTTCGCATGTTTTCAGCGCCAAAAGCCAGTGCTGGGGGTAATGTCCTGCAGAATATTGACTCTATTCGTCAACAGGATACGTAAATTACCCTATAGAATCGTAGAATCTACGAAACGTTTGGGGGTTTCAAGGAATAGCAAAAGAGATATCGTAACAGCATAGTGCGATATTTATATCTCAACAGTTGGATGTCATCCTGCAGAAAGTCAGCCGGGTACGGATATTATCCCGTTTGATCTATGGACCGACAGCACCAGTTCGCTATCTTAACCGGCATTAGCGCATTATATAGCTCTATTGACGGTACTAGTAGGATAAATCCTATTGGCAGGCCATAAGCGCTCCTAGCTCGCTTCCTGGATGGCTCGGATGGGTAGATGGAGGAGGGGATGTTGGGACTGGTAATTCCTTAGATATGGAAAAGGAACTACTTTTCGGAGTAAGCAGTAATCTCTTTTCTGAGAACAAATGTAGATACTATGAAACCATTGAAAATGGAAAGCCTTGCTATTAATGGTGTTCTGTTGTTATCTTTATGAGGTTACTGTGTAGGTCGAGTAGGTGTAGATCACGATCACATGTTTGGTACATTTACATACCAGGATTGAGCCGAATAAACTCCGAGCCACAATCTTTGATTGATTATTAGATAACGTAGTTTAACACTGAGTGGCCCATATCACCGAGTGGCCCACTTTCACCTCAATTTACACCTTTCTCTTTCAATATGCGTTTTATCAACAATCTATAATGAATTCGAATAACCAAGAAGTTTATATACTTCTTGCTATCGAATTTATTTATAAAGATAAAAACTAAATATTCGAAAAGCTGCTATATTTTATAATATCCCTTGTATGACTTTTTGATATAGAATAGAAGGTTTATCTCTTTATATAGAAATTCGAGCCAATAATTATAAGATTATAGAATTAAAAGAAAAAGTGATTGTTCAATATATATTCAATATAGATTCAAGAGGATTTCTATCAAAATTAAAGAATGTGGAAGATATAGTAAATTATATTCTTGAATCAAGGGGTGCAAAACGTATTGGAAAGCTTTAGGTATATCGATTTGTAAAGTATCGAATCGAATTAAAGATATATTTTAATTGTATTTATAACTTTCAAAAAGCTTTTTTATAAAGATCCTAAGCTTATTAAGAAATGGTTTGATTAATTTCGAATATATAAGCAAAATATGATATTCTTGATTGCGATTTCTATAATTTTGATGAAATGGGCTTTATGATGGATATAATATGCTTTGGAATGGTGGTAATAAGTATTGAACGAAATGACAGAAGTAAGGCAATATAATTAGACAATAGGGAATAGGCTATAGCGATTATATATGGTAATGGGGAGGGTGAAACTATATCTTTATTTCTAGTAATTCAAGGATAGATTCATTTTTTCAATTGATATATAGAAATCGATTTTCCTGTGAATTAAGTTATTAAATTTATATCTAATAGATAAACAAACAATGAAACGGGTTTAGAATGATTGAAATACTTCGATAAGTATATTAAGAATCGAAGAAAGGGTAAATATCGAATATTAGTATTAAATGGGTATAAAAGCTATAAATCAAAAGCTTTTTAAGTATATTGTAAAAAGAATAATATTAAATATATGTCACGGTGTGAGATCACGTGACATATTGGTCCCCTCGGAGGGGACCGAATTGGGCGCTCGCGCCGGAGCGCAAGTGAGCTAGGGCCCGATCGGGCTAGCTCGTTTAGCAAAATCCTGTATATCTTCAATTTGAAAGATCCTGTTGTTACGTAAGCGGACACAATAGGAGTTGTAAGCTTTACCACTACGCCACACACGCAATCTGTCCAAAAGGCACAATATCAGGGATTGTTTCCTGATAGCTTACTACTATATATATATCCATATAACAGAGCCCTCCTCTTTAACCTTTTTCGTCCCGAAAAGGCTAGTACAGGGGCTATTATACTATACTATAGTCAACCATATGATTTGTAATAATAGAATAACACTCTTCTATTATCCAATATCCTCACCATTAATAATCCATTATTAATGAATTCAGAATATCCAATCATTAAGCAGATACATCCTCGTCCCTAATTCGATCCACTTTTCAATTGGCTGTTAACCCAGTCCCAATTAAAAGCCCGAAATCAGAGATCCCAGAACGATATCCACAAGGTAAAATCCCTGATACTCTGTTACGTAAGCGGACACAATAGGAGTTGTAAGCTTTACCACTACGCCACACACGCAATCTGTCCAAAAGGCACAGTATCAGGGATTGTTTCCTGATAGCTTACTACTATATATATATCCATATAACACCTGTATTATAGCTCTTTGAGCTATGTCTTAATCCTTAATCTAAACCTATTATCCAAATCAATATAACCTTGTTAGATTAAAACAAAATTATTAAAACCCTATTCTGCCTGCCTGCCCCATAATATTATGTAGCTTTTACCTATTAAAATATTGCTTTCGCAATAACTACTCCACACCTACTTAGCCAATCTAGGGATTCCTTAGAATTTGGTATTTCTGTATTAGAGGACCCTCAGGTTTGGTATTAATACTTTTAATCGGTATCTGCATATTATGTCGAGCTGGAGGAAACCAACAGATCACTTGAATGCAAAATTTCCGAATCCCTAGTCTGCAAACATATTCAAGTCGCTTTGCATGAGCAGATTGCTATTCAAAACGCCTGTTTATTCAATCGCCTTGCCGAATCTATGCCTATTATATCTGCTTGTTTGGAAACTGTATCCCCCGAAACTCCTATTGACTTTATCCCCGAACCTATTATACCTGCTCTGATCATTTGATTGAGTGAGTGCATTCCCGATCCAAAAGAGGTTAATGGTACTCGCTCTGACCTGTACAGATTTATTCAACAAATATATAGAAAATTGAATACAAATAATAATAGATTTCTAATAACTTCTATCTATTTAATTTATATTACTAAAAAACTTATTAGAAAGACATATAAGCTTATATTATCTAAGATCTCTTATAGGATTTCTTAGTTCACTAATTATATCATACTTCTCGAATATCTTGAAAATATCTTTGAAAATCTTGATTGAATATAAAATGCATAGAACAAACTATATATATTAAAGCAAAGACATTTCGATTTTAATACCTTCTTTATAGAATTCCAGAGATTCACTTTAAAAGAAAAGATATCTAATAATATTCTAACCCTATTTCTATTTCAAAAAATCTCTTGTGAATTACAAAATATATTATTGCATAATCCCATTCCAATTCATAAATTTCGTTAATATACTAATTATTTATAATAACTCAATAATCAATTCTGTTAATATCAATAACAAGTTTATTATATTTATCCTATTATTTCCAAAACTTTATTCCGGAGAATAATCACTACTCCACCTTTACAACTCACTAGCCCGAAATCTATTCCTAAAGACCTAATGAATCTAAGCTTAGGAAAAAAGAAATATACTACTAAAAATCTGGATTCGCGGTGGGAATATAGTGAATGCTATTGTTACAGCTTTGTTAGCTATTTGATATGAGATTGTTTATATTCTGATACCTGTTCTGTTCAATTCTAAGTTATTACTATTACAATCAGCCCTACAAGAATCAGTCTTGTATTAAATAATTCTCCAAGGGGCTGAGTTCCTATCCATTTCTTACCTCGCTTTTCTCCTTACTTATTGATTAGTTCAATCAATTTGGGAAACAGGATACGCCTAACCTAAACCGCAATTAGAACAATTCTTCGCATACCCTCTGTTTATCTACTACTACTATTTATAATCTTCCTTTAGAAAATGAATTAAATAATTATATGGATTTAATAATTCTACCCATCATTCTATTTTTGGAAAAAGATACCTTTTTGATATATGCTATAGTCGATAATGAATATAAAGAAATTATCTTTGTAAATCAAAATTGAATGTCTTCCCAGAAAATACTAGTATATTAATTATCTATAACATTCGAAGTTATAGAATTCAATGGAAACATTCTGTTCGATAATTGAATTACTTCCTATATTTGAGTAGAACTTAAAATCAATAATTATATTGAGAAGAAGATTATTTTGTATATAATCGAGCTAGTTTATTATTCTATTGTACTGAAGATAGCTTGGCTTAAGAAACACAATTCTTGTATCGATTTCGCAATAAACTCGTTTCAATTTGATAATTCATTTTACTACGAATTTTGTAATACTCCATCCTACCCATCCCATATAAAAGCTCTGTTAGATATTCCTTTAAAAGCCTGATTTGTATACCTGCCTACCCACCCCGAAGAGTTAAAGAATAAGGATATAGTTGCGATCTCCCTAAAAGCCTATTCAACTTACACCCATTAGAAATATGAAATATTCCAAATATCGATTAAACAAATTGATAATATTCTAAATAAAAAGAAAAAGGTATTTGATCCCAAAGACCTATTACCCAAATTCCGAAATTGGAAAGATATCTTCTCCCCAAAGAATGCAGAGAAGCTATTCCCTCATCGACCATATAACTATAAGATTCGTTTTAAAAAAAAAGCTGTTTCTTTTTTCGATACCTTATACTCTATATCCCACCCCAAATTAGAAGTCCTGAAAAAATAACTAAAAGAGAATCTTAGAAAAGGATTCATCCAGCCGAGTTTTTTCTTTATCGCTTTCTTTATCTTGTTTATCAAGAAAGTCAATAAAGACCTCCGATTTTATATAGATTACCACACTTTGAATAACTTGTTGGTTAAAAATCAATACCCCTTACCATTAACAAAAAAATCTCTAAATAATCTGAAAAGAATAAAGTATTTTAATAAAATCGATATTATCTTTGTCTTTAATAATATAAGAATAAAAGAAGGATAGGAATATCTGATTATATTCCATACCCAATTCAAACTATTCGAATCCTTAGTTATACCGTTTAGATTGACAAAAGCTCCCGCAACCTTCCAAAAGTTTATTAATGATTCCCTACAGAAATACCTGGATATATTTTGCATTACTTATCTAAACGATATTCTGATATATAGTCGAATTCGAGAGGAATATATTTATTATATCCAGAAGGTTCTATAAGTATTGAGAGAAGCTGGTTTGTTTGCTAAATTCGAAAAGTGTGAATTTCTGAAATCTGAAATCAAGTTCTTAGGCCTTATTGTAGAAAACGATAATATTTGAATGGATTTAGAGAAAATCTGAATAATCGTAAATTGGAAACTGCCTATTAGCATAACCGACGTCCAAGCATTTATTGGGTTTTCGAACTTTTACCGACAGTTTATTAGAGATTTTTCGAAGATTATTAATTTGATGATAGATCTGACCAGAAAGAATGTTCTGTTTTTGTGGAGTCTTGTCTATCAAGAAGCGTTTGATCAATTGAAGTGAACATTTACTGAAGCACTTATTCTAGTTTTCTTTGATTAGGAAAAGAAAGTGATTATAGAAACCAATATCTTCGATTATATATCCGCTAAAGTACTTTCCCAATATAATAATAATGGAGTATTTAGACCTGTTGCATTTTCTCTAAAAAACACTTGGTAGCTAAATATAACTATAAGATTTATAATAAAGAACTATTAGCTATTATTTATTACTTTAAAGAATGATATCTTAAGTTGAAAGGCGCTATATTATTAATTCAAGTGATTATTGATTATAGGAATCTAGAATACTTCATTATAATAAAGCTATTGAATTGCTATTAAGCTTGCTAATCCGAATTTCTATTTTAATTTAATTTTCGAATTACCTATTGCCCCGAAAAGCTAGGTGCCAAACCCGATGCACTGACTAGAAGGTTAGAAGATCTCCCTAAGAAGGAAAATGAACGCTTTTTGTATCAAAACTGTATTATTCTGAAATAAGAGAATCTGGATTCCGATCTATTTCCCACTACTATTATTCTAATCGAATCTAAGATTACCAAGAAAGTACACTTTGCTATAACCACTTATAACCAGAGAAACCCCAACCCTACCAATACCACCAACCACTTGGATTCCGACAATATCGTAATTTTGCCAGAAAATAGCAAAGTTATAGAGCCTATAATCCCATATGCTATATCTGTATCCAACCCTGCAATACAACTAGAGAACCCAGAAAACCCTTTAAACCTTTCTACCGATCTGCTTATTTTGTTCCACGAAGGCTATCAAGCTAACCCCTGTACCCGAATCTATCCTGAAATCCCTATGAGAGGGATTCTTGAAATATCCGAAAATCACTTTTGCTGAGTGTATCGAAAATAATAACCTACTATATTACCAAGAGAAATTATATGTTTCCAATTATGATTCCCTAAAAACCTATTTATTCTGTCTATACCACAAATCGCTTGCCGTTGGTTATCTGTATCATATTTGAACCTTTGAATTACTATTTCGAAACTATTATTAGCCTGAATACTATAATTATATTATGTAATAAGTCCACAACTACTATAATTACCACCATACTGCCCCAAATCACAAAGGCTAGAAGAGAGTTTTCCGCCCATTCCCAATTCCATAAAGAGCTTAGTAAGATATCTTAATAGATTTTATTATATATTTACTTAAAATACCAATTTCGATGTTATTATGGTAGTAATCGATTAATTGATAAAAATGAAATATTTTTTGTTTTGTTATAATACCTATAACTCCAAAGAGATCACCCACTTATTCCAAAAGAATATCTAGAAGCTCCATAGCTTATCCCTAACTATTATATCTAATTATAAAGCTCAATTCGTTTTTAAATTCTGGAAATATATTTGTAAGCACTTGGGCATAGCCGTTAAGCTTTCAATTGCTTATTATTCTGAAACTAATAAACAAATCAAAAGAGCTAATGTAATACTAGAATAATACCTCCAATTGTATATAACCTACCTACAAGACGATTAAACAAAGTGACTCCTACTTATCGAATTCTCTATCAACAATGCCTGGTCCGAAAGTACCCGAATAACCCCATTCTTTTTGAATTACGGGTTTCACCCCCGCCTGGACTTCGAACCTATACCATCCCAGAATAACCATTTTATCATACAAGATACTGAAGAATTCGTTACTAAAATGAAAGTTATCTCCTTATACCTATAAACCGAACTAACTATTAGTCAAGCCCAATACTCAAAGAATACCGATGCCCACTGTTCCCCTACCCGTAAATACCTGCCCAATGATCTAGTCTAACTGAATACTAGAAACATCAAGACCCTGCATTTACAGAAAAAACTCGATTGGAAGAATCTCAGGCTCTTCAAAATCCTGAACCTGATAGGCCCCTATGCCTATAAACTAGAGCTCCCAGCCTTGATAAAGATTCACCTTGTTTTTTCATATCAACCTGCTATATCCTACATATAATAATCTTGTTCCTGGGCAGTGTAATCCGTTATTACCCTTTATAAAAGTAAACAGCCTTAAGCATTTTGAGATTATCGAAATCCTGAACTCTTGTTAAGAAAGAAGAGGTTGTAAAGGATCTTGTCTGAAATATATTATCCGTTGGGTCGACTACAATACGCCAATCAAGGAACCTGCAAGCTATCTGAAAAACGTACAAAAACTGATTCGCAATTTCCATCAAAAATACCCTAATAAACCAGAACCTATTTGATCGAATACTGTTCGCCTCTAGATAATCAAATTATAATATTTTTGCTTTAATAAAGCTTAGCTCTTAGGAGGGGGGTAATGTTATGATATAAGATTACGTGATATATTGATTCCTTCGGAAAGGACCGAATTGGGTATTTGCGCTGGAGCGTAAGTAAGCTAAGGCCCAATCGGGCTAGTTTGCTTAGCAAAATCCTGTATATCTTCAACTTGAAAGATCCTGTATTATAGCTCTTTGAGCTACATCTTAATCCTCAATCTGAACCTATTACCCGAATCAGTATAACCTTGCCAGATTAGGGCAAAGTTATTAGAACCCTATCCCGCCCGCCTGCCCCGTGATAATATATATGTTTATTATTGTATTCAAATTATTTAATTTAATTATTTGATATAGATTATTTTAGCAATCTGAAATATTTATATAGTATTCAGATTGATAGATTCATTAAGATATATATTAATTATATTTCAAAAGTTGAATTTTTTATAGCTTTTAAAATTGTATACAAAGAATCAATTATCTTTCAGAATATGAAATCAGGGTTTCGAGGAACAGGTTTAATTCTATTTAATCCTGAAGCTGTGCTTTCAAAATTAGATATTCGAATTCGTATATCTATTTCTTCTTCTTTCAATCTAGATTAATGGATTTTTTAAACTCTTTACAATCTAATTGAAGCTTTTCTTAATCAATATTAATTAAATCTCGAATAATTTGTTATCAATCAAGCTTTCCTATATTATATTTAAGATTATATTAGCTTTAGCTAAAGGTATAGAAAGATTAGCTTATAAGAATACATTTTTAAATATAGAGATTTATATATTTCGGGTAGCAAATGAGATATTAAGCAAACATTGATATATGAAAAAAACCTAATTATATTAAGGAAAAGTGTTTATTGAACAAGAGGCTTTTGATATATTATTTTAGTAAAAGGTTGATATTCAGATTCAATATGATGAATGTCAAAAAGAGGGAATTCTAATAGGGAAATATCTTCTAATCGATGTTGTAGTAAATGCGGAAAGATAGGATATAATATAAGAATCTGTTAAAATAATATAATAGATCCTAGATTATTAGATTCTTAATAGTTTCAATCAATTGATTTAATTGTTATTGAATAATATGAGTTTGAAAGTGTAAATTGAGGTGAAAGTGGGCCACTTGGTAATATGGGCCACTCGGTGTTAAACTACGTTAACGAAACGAAATCACCAGAAATCTGTTCAGTAGAGAATCAAGGGTTTCCAGTTATCATCACAAAAAGCCATTTACCAATTCCGTTAGAGCGAGTCTCATGAAGATTGACTCAAAAAGCCTAGGAACCAAACAGGTTCATTTTTACCATGACCGTAAGCGCCTGTATAGACTAATATCTCAGGCACCGTGTCGCACGAAAAATGGTATCACAACACGTTCCTGAAGTACATGGTTGTCACATTTCACTGCCTACATAAGATTACTCCATGTCAGCTCATTCATTGTCGTTGGCAAACTTACCTCACTAATAAATCATTCGCAGTCAATTTATCTTCTTTGTCAACACATCAACCTTATCGAGCCATTTCTTGCTTATCAAGCTCTCTGTCCTCAAGGGATCGTCCGCCATGACAGATAACCCAAACAAAATGGCTCCCATCATAAACGAAAACAAGTCTCTGCAAGATTATTACCACACAATTGAATCTCCTCTTGGCTATCAAATTGTTCTCGGTGGTACCAGGCACTTTGGCTGTTATGAACGCGACAAATACAATCCTTTCCCAATTGGAGCCGCGCTACACAGAATGGAGGATTACCTCGCGAAGACTTTGAGCCTTCCTTCTGGTTCGCGAGTATTGGATGCAGGATGTGGCGTAGGCCATGTTGCTTTGCGCCTCGCAAAAGTTCACTCGCTCGAGACCAGGGGATCGACGTCATAGACCATCACCTCGAGAAAGCTAGGCGGAACATTGAGAAACAAGGGATGAAGGCAAGAGTTACGGTTGGAAAAATGGACTACCATCACCTTGACGGAATTGCAAGCAACTCGTTGGAAGGTGTGTATACTATGGAAACATTTGTTCATAGCACCTCTCCAGAAACAGTCGCTCGTGAATTTTATCGCGTGTTGAAGCCAGGTGGTCGTGTAGCACTTTTCGAATATGAGCATAGTGACATGAAGTCGGAGCCGAAGGCAAGGGTGGATTCGTGGAGCACAATCAACAAACATTCTGCGATGCCCGCGTTCGATCGATTCACATATGGATCGATTAGCTCAATATTTGCTGATGCTGGCTTTACCAATGTCGTGACCGAAGATATCACTATAAATGTCAAACCGATGGTTCGGTTCTTCTTCGTGTTGGCATATATCCCATATCTATTGGTCTTAGCTTTCGGTCTCCAGAAACATTTTGTAAACACTATGGCAGGGGTAGAGGGGTGGAAATGCCGGAATAGTATCAAGTATGTAGTAGTTAGTGGGGAAAAACCGATGGAAAATGGTTCTGAATTAGACAACAGCGAAAGCAGGAAGTTAAAGTGATAGCAGATATTTCCACTAGGCGACGCACTAGTTTCTGAGCTATCTTTTAACTAAATAAATAAAACTCTATGATACTTGCTTTATTAGAATTGATTGTATCAACGAATGAATAAGATTTGAACTATCTTATAGAGATGAGTTCTCTATCTCCTAATAAGGTGCCAGCTACGAGCGCCGTTGCTTAACAGGGGTCTTCTTGGCCACTCAAAACGGCAAAAATTTTGAGATTTTTCGTTATTTTGATTTGTCTTTTAATAAAAATCCTCAATTCTTTATATCTCTATATAATTATAAAAGTATAGCAATAAATTGATTAGATAATTTTACAATTTATAATTGTACAGGCTGCTGTCGGCCTGGAGTGGTCCAATACCACGTGCCGCTCAGAGCCCCACGCTAGTTTGACCGTGACAACTTATGTCTAGGTTCCCTCCCAGCTTTCGTATAGCTCCGTATTCGCTTTGAGAAAGCTGATGCCGTAATCAGTTTTCATACGAGAATGTACGAAGTACTATCTGACTTACAAGTGGGGCAACTCTAAAGCTGTCCACGTATAGCGGGTAGCATCTCCCCCTCTCCTAAATAAGACTTAGTGTCTCCTAAAAGAGGAGACATCCTAATATTGCTACTCTCAATTTCTACAGTCCCTGTTAACGATCTTAGCACAAGCATATTTTCAAAAGCACTAACGGTAGACCTAAAGGCCTTGACAAGAACTCAGCGAGTATTACTTGGGACAGCCCTTCAAAGGCCCCACCAAAAGTGGCGATGCAGCGTTTTGTTTAGCGTGAAGAGTAATCTACGTCAGAGTTTAGCAGTTCGGATGGTTTTGAACTCTGGTATTTGGACTGAAAAGCTGTGTAATCCATGATAATTTCAAGGGACATGGGAACTCCGTCAAGTCGTCTTGCCCTGGAGACAATACCATTACCAGCACTATATAGGAGAGAATAAGAAGATGTCTGATTTCTATCAAAGATTTCAATGCCAACATCTATCATCCCACTCACTCCCTCTACAATGGTATTCAAATTGTACTTCTTGGAGTTTCTTACCTGCCTTTTGTTCCTGGACTCCGTGAGAGCCGCGTCGAGCGGCGGTCAGGGAGATGCGGATGCTTCCCCCTACTCTCACTCTTGTAGCTACTGGCTTGAAGATATCAAACACCAAGGCATTGCAGCCTTCAATCTAAACCCCCGTGAATTTCACGTCTTTCGCAATGTCAAGGACTTCGGTGCCAAGGGAGACGGCTCTACAGATGATACAGCCGCCATCAATGCTGCCATCAGCAGTGGTAATACTTGTGCCCCTGACTCATGTTTGTCGACCACTGTAAGTTTTTACTTGCCGTAGGATGTTGTCCCCCTCCTGAGACCCGTCACCTCTGGTTCTAAGACGTTACACGTTCCCGCTGACAATTCAAAGAAAGCCCAGGCATTAGTATACTTCCCAGCGGGCACCTACATGGTAAACTCTACTATTATTCAGAACTATGGGGTCTCTCTACATGGAAACCCCAACTGTTTACCAGTCATCAAGGCACTCCCCGCTTTCCAAAATGCACCGGGGGCAATAGGATTGATTGATGGTAACCCGTCAGTTTTCATTTTCACGAAGAACTTGCGCGCATGAGTTAACGTAGTACAGATCATCTGCTGCGATGGCCGCAAACATATTTTTCAGACAGCTCCGGAATCTTGTCATTGATACAACCTTGGTACCTCCAAGTGTCAACGTTACGGGGATCAGCTGGCCATCAGCACAAGCAACTAGTCTTCATAACATAGTCGTCAACATGCCTACCATTGAGGGAGTCCAGCACATCGGGCTGATGGGAGGTGGTGAGCTTCACTTTATGCTTTCTCAATCTTGAAATCTACGGTGTCTCTGCTAACTCACAAGTGCAGGAGGGGAGGTGTTTTACAGCGACCTCGTCTTCAATGGCGGTCATGATGGATTTAAAATCCCTAGTGGCCAAGCGAATCTTCGCAATGTCACCTTCAACGGCTGTGTCACCGGACTCAATCTCCAGACCTCTACCACGGTTACGGCTCAGGGAGTTGCCTTCAATGGTTGCTCCACAGCCATTCAAACGTTCATTGCCACCGGAGCAGTCTCTTTGATTGACAGCTCTCTCAAGAATGTTCAGATCGGCATTGCTTCAGACCGTGGGGATCCTCTCTTCCAGTCGTCAGCTGCGGGAAGTTTAATTCTCGAGAACGTAGAGTATCAAAATGTGACCATCCTAGTACAGCTAGTCGGTAAAGGCGCAGTGCTCGCAGGCGGGACTGGCACGATCTTGGGATGGGGACAAGGTAACAAGCTACAGGATAACATCGCCTCCAACTTCTCAGGATCGTTAAGTCCAATGAAGCGACCAAGTGGGCTCCTCCAGCCTGGATCTCAGAAATGGTACTCCCAGGCCAAACCTGGATATGAAAGTCTTGCCGTCAAATCATTCATCAGCGCTCGGTCTGCTGGTGCAAGGGGGGATGGACTAACGGATGATACGGCGGCTCTTCAAGCAGCCATTTTCTCCTCTGCTGCACAGTCGAAGGTTCTCTTTCTCGACCACGGAAGCTACAAGGTTACGAAAACACTGTACATCCCCGGTAACACGAAGATCGTTGGCGAGGCCTTCCCAAACATCTTTGCTGCCGGGGAATACTTCAAGTTTCTTGATCACCCACAGCCTCTGCTTCAAGTTGGCCAACCCGGTGAGCGCGGAGCAACAGAACTTGTCGATTTTGTCCTAGGTACCCAAGGTGGCACTGCTGGTGCAATTCTCATCCAGCACAATCTCGCCTCTTCCACTTCAGGAGTGGGTGGCTACTGGGACGTACATACTCGCGTCGGTGGCTGGGAAGGCTCAGAGCTGCAGGTTACACAGTGCCCCACGACGCCAGGAGTGAAGAAGCCGCCCGTTGATGCCAACTGCGTGGCCGCATTCATGTCGATGCACATTACCAAGAGCGCTACTGGAGCCTACCTGGAAAACTGCTGGCACTGGGCTGCAGACCACGACATCGACGATCGTAATCTCACCCAGGTTCAGATCTTTACTGGAAGAGGCATACTGGTCGAGAGTGTGGCTGGGAACAACTGGCTCATCAACACACCTTCAGAGCACCACTCCAAATACCAGTACAATTTCGCCAACACCAAGAATATCTTCATGTCAATGGCACAGTCAGAAGAGCCCTACTACCAGCCAAATCCAATCGCCTCTTATCCTTACCCCTATAAGAAGCAATTGAGTGACCCTTTCTTTTCTGGGCCTCTTAACGGCACCAATGGTGCTTCTCGGCAAGTCGCTTGGGCGCAAATCATGACCAACTCACACGACATTGTAGTGTATGGGTCTTCTTATTTTACATATTTTCACAATTGGAACAGTGGTATGTAGCACTTTTCGTCCTCCGTTTCTCGATTACAAAGAATACTTAAGTCCCTATTACCAAATCCTTACTTACTACTTCCTTCAGACTGTACAACTTCTTCAACATGCGCCGAGGTTTTATTTAACATCGACACCAATTGTACTGGCATTACAGTCTATGGCTTTACAATTGACGCAACCCAATACCTGGTCAATGGTGGAGGTGTCAATCTGGCACCCTCTGCCAAAAATTTACTGTTTGCCTCCTTTAGTCAAATTGCTTTCTTTAAACAAGAATAAATTTTATTTTTTACATGTCAAGATGCTTTGAAATATCACGTAATGGTTTCTTACCAATTGAATAATAGAAAGATAAATTCCAATATCAAGCGGTCAAACAACGAATATTTTGCGAGTTTCGAAAGTTAGAAAGTGTCCCGCCAGTCCATGCACTCACTGGTCGCCGTGGTGGGGACTGTGGTATGGATGAGGAAGTCTGTTCATGTAATTCTAGCAGGCCTGCTACACTTCAAACTCCACCTCAACTTGGATGAGTTAAAATCAGGGGCCATAACTATAGATATTTCCAGTCGATAGAAGCCATTGGTTTCTGGGCACTCTCCAAACCTTCAATCTTCGCTTTTTCGTCCAGATATACATATGTAGTGTGACTATTGAAAGAAACCCAGTTGAGGAAAAGAGCCCTTGAGAATAAGCAGCCAATTGCATCTTCAGCTACCTCATTACTCACTACGATTGATGTTTCCATGTATACGGTTTTAAGAATGACTAATTCTTAATGATTCCTAGTCAAATGATTGGACTGACAGGGCCAGGTGAGTATGTCTGTATCCTAACCAATCAATTGTATTTGGAAGTTATATTGTAGCAGATATCTAGCACAAATTATCCTTTAACTTATCACACGGGTCGCCAGAGTCTGATTCGATACAGATAGCCTTCTCACTGCTGCTGCATGCTACTCTCAAGGGTCTTAGATTAAATATTTCATTTCTTACCTCTCATCCTATACAGAAATTAAACAAAGCATTAGAAATCACTTCTATACTCTCTATCTTAAAAGTGTCAAACGAGTTCATATATATCTACTCAAGAACTTCAATCTTTCAATCTAGAGACTTTCTAGAAGACTAAGAGTTTAAAATCTAGTGTTTATAGATATAATGAGAGAAAGTTAGGCCTAGCAAGCGAAAAATGAAGTTCTAATTCTAAGTTCGTATATATTGTAAAGATTAGAGAAGTTGGAGAAGGTAGACACAAAGAGGACAATAAAGAAGAAACTAATAAATCGGTGATTTCAATAGTCCGGAAAATCGCTTAATTAGGGTGTTCAGGATGAGGGTGCTTTAACTTACATCTAGCGAGGATTATAGTCTTCTTTTCAGATTTTTCCACCTGGGCTTGATCATATAATTAAAAAGCTCGTTCACTATCTTCTGCGCGAAATGACCCTCGTTTTGTCTATAGACGCTAGAGAGAGAATGACAATGACTTAAATAATACTTAAGAGGTCTTATTGACCTAATCTATAATTGATTTTCGATACATAACAAGTCGTTGAAAAAAAAAACTTTGAAACAATAAGCTCTATACACTGTACATATAATGTTGTAGAGTGAGGATTGTTATTCAATCTTAGCAGGAGCAATCAGATCCTCCATCATTTTCACATAGAGTCTTTATGATCTTAATATGTATAGATATCTGCACGAGCCTAAGTCGTAAATGAGTAAGATCGATTGGGGCCTTGAGAGCGTGATCGATAACTGTAACGCAAAGTAGAGATTAGTCTACGCCAAGGGAAAACCACAGTGAAATGATTTGGGTCCGTAATTGTATCGCTAAGCACTTGCTCAGGATTAAAAGCCTACAATTCGACTATATCAAAACGGAAAAAGATATAACCTGGTATCGTCAATATCCACCCAGCCTGAGCAAGCCAATTTCGCCAAAACATTTGAATCCTCATTCAAAAACGCGATAACGAGGCGCCGTCGCATGCCAAAAGCAACTTCCACCAACATAGAGCTCAATAGCCTCAAAATACATAGATAACTCGCGCGAAACTGGTCGCTTCAAGCGCTCTTTCTTGAGTCTGACAGCTTTGCTTTCTTCCTCAACTATCAATCCGAGAAGCAATAATTTTGCAGCATCAGGTGATATTTTATGCTGTTTGATTAGCACTCTCACTCCGTTCCTGATTCGATCCGTAGTCTGATTTTTCTCAATATTCCAACTGAAATAGTCGTTTGTTAAGCCAAGTATATTTCCCATCGTAAAGTCATATTGCTGTATTGATTCATAATCAGTATGACTAAGCGTAATTCCCGTTCCCCAACGAATGAAGTAAGATGATATCCTGCGGCAGCGTGCAGTATTAGTAGATATCCTTGTAAAATTCTAATCTTTCAAGTACTTGCCAATAGCCGCAGTTTGCAACTCTATAAGGCATATACTCCTCCATTCGATCAAAGTCGTCGTCTCGACTATCAAAAGTCGCAAGATAATCCTGCAGGGTTTCGATCATTCTAGGCGCCTTCTCTGGATCTAAATCGATTGCTTTGCGCAATACAGTCGCTAGTGCGCTTTGTCGTACGTTCTTTGAAGTGAAATCTGAAGGCTGCACGTCGATTCTCAGTACTTCGGCAAGCGCACTGTGTTCTCTGCATGCCTACGCATCTTTTAGTGAACGACCTCATTGCCCAATATATAATCCCAGCTTACTGCGCTATGATCTAGTTCTTCTGTTACATCTTATCAAATATTAGACTTTTCCTATCTATGTTTATTCATGATTAGGTGTAACGTACCATCATGTATCCACATGACCTCGATTATGCTAGCAAGCAGAACCAGTCTTTCGACTTCGGCAGAGCAATGACATATCGAAAATGGATCTCCATAGGCATTGGAGTACCGAATTAGCGCGCGACGTCTTTCTCTTGAGTCAGGCTGGGAAGCCTCTTGAGCAATGGCCGACAATGCACTTTCAACATCCGTAGCACCCACACTTATAGCAGCGGGATAGCGAGAGAAAAAGCCGGGAACTTTTTTGGTATCGATAACCTGGCATGTAGAATAAATATCCATGACTTGCATATTGGAGCTGCACATGCCAAACGGGTTGTGAAGTCAAATGTGTCGTGAGGCTATCAGTTTTGAAAATTAAGATAGGGTGATGGCCCTACATTTATTTATTCTTTCTTGGCTGTGATTAGTGGGGGAACCAGGGATTTCTCAGCCCTTGATTTAGGTTACCGTGCAGGAAGAACAGATTAGCGATTGCCAGAAAAGCGATGAGCGACAAGGTGGGATAATGTAATGCAACGCAGGGCCACGCCAAGCAAATAAATCAATTATTTTAGTATGCAACGAGTGATTAGGTTGGCTCAAATTATACTATAATAGTTGTAATGAATTCGTAGCGTACTTACATAGATGCCTTAGGCATCCACATCCTTTATAGTCGGTGTCCCTTCGCCTCCTTCTATTCTCTTTGGAGAACATCACAAATCTTGCCTAGCACGTACCCTATCTCATCTTTGCTCCACCAATTTCGATTCCGATCCGTGTCCTGACCCCTCACTAATCCCAGCATTTCTTATATGAACTCTTCTCACCATCTCCTCACCCGACGCTTCACCCTCCAGGCTTTTCACGCCGTATACCTCTCCTCTTCGTCTCCATCTTCCTCTTCCGATTCTGACCCATAATCCTACCCCTCACTAGTCTTATTAATCTCCATATTCAATCTATTTACTACTTCTTCACCCACCTTCACCTTCCAGGCTCTCCACGCCGCATACCTCTCCTCATCCGTAACATCATCACGGCCCCCAAGAGCCTGCTCATAATAAGCATCCAAGTCTTGTAAGATTTTACTAGTTTGGCGTAGCCAGCTGAATTTCGGGGCCTCGTTCAACTTCCGAACCTCTATGCTTTCCTCCCCACGCGATTTTTTCAACCTTTGCAATGCATCCCTGCCCAGTTCCTTTGCTTTCTCCCTTTTCCCAAGATACCTCAACATCTTGGCATAACCTATCTGTGATTCTAGAAAAAGCGATTGATAACCCTTCAGATTCCCTGTACACAGCAGCCAAAGTCTTTTGAAAACTTGTTCAGCCTCATCGAATCTATTCAAGTCCTGAAAAGCATAGGCAACCGCTTTCGTTGCAAAAATGAGGCTTAAAGTTTCCCTGCTATGGTATTGCTCTACCAGCTTCAATGCATGTTGACTTAAAGCCAGACTATCTTCCCATCTATAGAGATTTCGAAGTATGGATCTCAGGTCGAACATTAAACTGAAGGCGTCGCTGCTGAGAATAGCCCAGCTATTCATGAGGCTTAAGATTTCTGTGCATAGCCTATTTGCTTCTTCCGTCTGGGTCGTTTTTTCCAGAAGTTCTGCTAACTTTATCTTGCTGTTCAAGGTCGCAGCATGGGCTTCTCCTGAGAGTTTCACCTGCAGGTCAATCACCTTCCTATACAGCTGTTCTGCTTCATCAGTGATGCCGAGTTCCATGAGTGTTTCCACTACTTCAAATAGAGATTTTACGACTATGGGATCATCATCGCTTCTATTCTCTTTGTTGTACTCAAGAACCTTACGCTGTAGCCTCAAGGCTCTTTCCTATGATTAGGTATATTCAGCCGGTTTTCATCTTGATTTAGAGAAAAAAATATTCTGATACCTTGAGAAAATTGAAGCATAGGATTTGAGAATCTAACTCTAGCGCTGCTGCCACATACGCCGCATCTTGCTAAAGATTAACATAAAAAGCAGTAACTTACAAGCTCGCCAAATTCTTTGAGTCTTCGACTAAGTAACTCTATACTATGAATAGTTTTCCTATGTTCTTCTCCATACATTCTAGAGTGTAGTGTGTAAAGCTGTGTACTGATTGACAATGCTTCTTCTGTCATGCCTAGCTTGCTCAAAATACCTTGTATTTTCTCCTTGACATTGAACGAACTCTGCCAAGTGTCTTCCCAGTGGAATTTCTTTTGTCGCTCAAACAAGCGTCCACCTATGACTTTTGCTTTCTCAGAATAATCCATCAACTTAAGATTTGAGCACATTATACATTCACTCAAGTAAAAAATTTCATACATAGATCGCTTATTCGAGGACTCATCATAGGAGCTTTCGACGACATTTGGTGTAGTAATATATACGATGTTCTCTTCATGTGCACTGATGTGAACGAGATCCATATCCAGGAAATTTGTCACTGCCTGACCGGCAATCATTTCAGCTACCAAGACAGTGTACTCCTCACAGAGTGATTCTTTGGTTCGAAGCCGAATCCAATCCTTGACCAGAGGATGAAGAGATATATGGTATTCGCCATTGGTAGAAGCATAAAAGCTTTGTATGAGAGACAGGCTCTCTAAAATCTGCAATGCATCGGCAAATGCATCTCTATCCCATACACCCGCTTCTCTCTGGCTGAAGGCAAAACCTGGATATTTATAACTCCACCAAAATTCTTGACTCATATATGAAGAGAAAAGCTCCTCGGAGATATCACGAGGATCGAAGAATGCAAGAATTGTAAGGAGTTGCTCGAGATCTGCCGAATTGTGTTGAGCTTTGAGTTCGTCAAAGGACAGCTCCCAGGTGGTAAACACATTGAAGGCCGCTTCTTTCTCAAAATCGCTTAAAAGCTTCGTGTACTTGTTCATAGGAATCTTGTACTTCAAAATCGCTTCCCGACGTCGAGAATAATGAGATTCAAAGCTTGAAAAGTTAAGCTTCAAACTTTTGATATATGTCGCAGCTTGAGTAACAGCGAGCGCATGATATCCAAGCCTCTCCACAATATTCAACCCATTCATTTTGTTGACTTCATTTTCTTCTACGCCGCTCTGTTTATACAAGAGCTGCAGAGCTTCTTTGTCGGGCAGACCCAACAGCTCAATGGCTGCGGCGGTGTCTTCCACTAAGGCGTCAACATCCTTGTGCCTTGTAGTCACCAAAACTGATCCATAGACACTGTGTGGTATGTAGTCTTCAAGAGAAAATTTATCAGGCGTATCGTAATTGTCAAAAGTAATCAGCCACTTGAAATTCCACGTACGAATGGTATTTTTGACGACTTCTAGTTTCGTGTCACCACTACCACAGTCGTTTCCAGGCCCCTTGATCTTAGAATAGATTGTTTCAAAACTCCGGATAGCCGAACTCTCAGAGCTCATATCGACCCAAAACACGGCCTTGAACTTGTTTCTCGAGATATGGCAGTATTCAAGCGCGATTTGTGTCTTACCTTGTCCTCCTAGGCCGCGCAAAACCACGATCCCTGCCTTTGAAGAAGAGCTTCTCGAATGCGCAGAATCAATCCTTGCTAGCACCTCTCCTCGGCCTATGAAATGAGGGATCTTGCGACCTGTAGGAACCTCGAAGTAAGAGGGAAGTATTGTTAAGGGTTGAATGGAGACGAGAGGATTTATATGCTCATATAACTTTCTTAATACTCTCGAATCCTGGAGACTGACCCATCTGTAGCAATTTTCGTCTTCCGAAGTGACTTCGGTGAGAAGTTTGCTCCCTGATGATTAAAGCAGTTAGCAGATTTAATCTAGTCTGAAATGTAAACACACGACCGTAACGACTTTGCTAGATCTCCAAAGGACTCATAAACATAAAAATAAAAAAAATGTATTGAACTCACAATCATCCAACTTGGGTAAATTGCGCATTAGCCTTTTAAGCGTAGAATAAGAAAGGTAGCATGCTGCTGTCGCCTGAAACTTGAGAATACAAGCATACAGCTTGATGACCCTCAACTCAAGCTGTATATCGACATCTCCTGCGACGGCAGTATTCAGATAAACACTCTCTACTTCGGTGTATCGAGCTATGATATCTGACAGTTTTTCTAATCCCTCGAGAAGTGCTTCATTTTGTTCGAAATCATTTGAAACAAGCTTAATTCCATCGTCAGTGACCAATCAAACAATTGAACTAAACAGAAAGAAAACTCTTCTTGGCTAGTATGTAAGAAAGATGCAACTTCGCTTCTTATGAATATCTGAAATGGTCTAAATATGTCCGTATTTATAACATGAACACCTGAAAGCTCAGGTCACTGCATGCTGCAAACTTAGAATGCAGCGCCGAAGATGACATTTGCTGTCGTAAATGTTGATAAACTGCTGGCTTACACTAAGTAAAAAGGATACACCAGCCCAAGGCAAACCGGCATGTATTGGATCAATACTCGCAAGAGCTGCCCCGAATTCTTTGACCTTCTTAAAAGCTTCCATAATTCTTTTCACCCGATCCTTGACTTTGAGTGACTTTCCGGAGATCTTGATGGTCCATTGCTTTGATTCCAGAATTTCCAGTTTCTTTTGAACCATGGTCGCTATTTGCTCTTGTTTGTCTAAAGTAGTAAGATTGGTATCGAGAAGCAATGCTTCGTATGTTTCCATCAGATCAGGACTATTCTTCAATAAGGACGTGTACGCCCGACTCCAAAGTGTTTCTCCAGATTTTGAGATCTGCGTCTGGCTGATTGAAGTGGGTGTTGTGGATCGTGGAGAAAAACGATACAGAGGTTGTGGTGTACTATCTAGTGTTGTGGATATCAACCTAGCGATGGTTCGTTTGGGGGTTTCCTGAAGATCAAATTAGTACAGCAAGATAGTGTTGATAGAAAACTGCATACTATCTTTGGAGCAGGCTCGCCATTGCCAATCGAATCATTGGTTTGTTTTTTTCCTGTTCCTCTCCACAGGCCCTTGAAAAATCGGCGTTTGGAATCCATGATGAAGCTGCTTTTCGAGGTTGGAAGCTAATTTGGATGGCCAAAATTCATGCACGCCATTGAGCTACTTCGGCGGATCTTGAAGTTGGTTGTTTTGAATGATGTTAATTCAGAGTGCTGACGGATGGTCAACACAATCTTTGGGCAAGCGGGGTACATGCAGACCTAGTAGATATATGTTAGCTCATTGGTCCTATGCAGCCTCAAAACCTGTGATTCAGCCAATTCTGCATGTGACTCCCTCTCAAATCCACAGCCCCATGTCATTTCTCAATAGCAGATTATCCTCCCCATTGTAGTTGTTAACCAAATCGGTCGCGCCTTATCAGGACGAAAAACATCGGAACACCAAATTGGCTTGAGTCAAAACTCCTTCAAAAACATCTTTATTCGAGAGCGTATAGAGCTTTCTCCATAGAATGATAAATGGATTCGGTATATAATTCTAAAAGAGGGTGAGATTTTGATGTCTCGCTTTGATGAATCGCGTCCATTGATGTACGATAATATCTTTTGACAATGTAAAAGTAGGAAACAAGACCAAGATTATCATTTAGCTCACATGATAATTATTAAGCGCTAATAATCACACACCCTTACTTAGGCACCTTAAAGAACTAATAATATCGAGACTCTTACGCGGTATGACGTCTTTTAGAAACAAATAGTAACAAAATTCGATTATTTATACGAGGACCTATTTCTAATGAATGCCGGGCTGAGATTTAAACGAATTTCCTCATTAAAACTATATTTTATTCTATATTTTTATAAATATATAATAATTTAAATATTCATTATGAACTTTAGAATCAAAGACGTATATAGAAATTTGATTTATTATTATTTGAATCACAAAAATATTGATTTTAGAATTATATTTATTGATAAATTTTATAAAGAATTTTGATTCTTAAATAAGTATTATTTTTTGTAATAATTTTAAATCCTGAAATTTTATTCTAGATTTTTATCAAATTAAAAGATTTTACAAGAATCTAAAATTGTATTACTAAAAATTTATATTAAAATTTATTTATATATCTGTCACGGAATTCACCGTATAGTATAACCCTACGGTATTAATCCTAGTACTCCTCCGGAGTACTCATTCCCATGATTACTAAAACTATTTCACTCAGTTCATTTGTGTACCCTATACACCTAATTAGGCGACTGTCACGGGTTCAATACGTAGCTATGTGGATGCCTTAGGCATCCGCCCTCCATATAGTCGGCGCCTCTCCGCCTCCTTCTTCACTCCTTATAGAATATTATACATCTTATCTAATACCTATCTTGTTACGATAGAATTAGCCTATATAAACCCAATTAGCTTAATGCTATCAGTGATATCACTTTTAGCATGATAATTATAAGCCCAGTATACGTTTATAGCACAGTAGCATAATTCTTCACTTTACCGTACTCTCTTGTAGTGGTTTTTCGTAGGCCCACTTATAAAAGGGTATTTCAACAAACCCACATTAATCATCTGATCTTGGCCTATTAAAACTAATGTAAGAACCCTACTTTGTTGCCTCATTATTTTCACTCAGCCTATTAGATGTATCCAGAGAGAACCTAATATTAATTATATCCAATCAAAAGAGAATCTAGATTTGGTATTATATAGAGATAGAAAGAGATTTGCACATTTATAATTCAATAAAACTAGTACAGAGATTACTGCCTATACCCAGCTAATCAGCAATCTCGAGAATGTATTACAATAGAATTAGCCTATATAAACCCAATTAGCTTAATGCTATCAGTGATATCACTTTTAGCGTGATATATCTCCTGTATTATAATAATATATTCTACTTTATAAAAGAATCTCATTGCAATAAGAATAATCCAACTCTAAAAGAAATTCTTTATTTCTGTTTCTATCTATTTAAGACAGGTTTTTCTATAGTTTTTACAATCTTTTATACCTTTTATACTTTTTATATCTTTTCGTTTTTGCTTTTATCTTTGTCTTCATTTTTGTTTTTATCTTTATTTTTGTTTTCATTTTATTCTCTTTTTTTATTATAATTAATATATTGAGTATTTCAAATATTAGTTTATTATTATCTATTTTGCTTAAGATACTTAAAGCTGAAATCAATAATATTTTTAATTAATGATAGTAAATTATAAAAAAACTATTTAGCCTTTAGGATTATAAACTTTATAACCCCCTTTCTTTATTGATATTAATATAAGATTAATAGGATTATCTTAATTATCTATATAATATTATTAATTATATATTCGATTTACTTTTTATTATTCAATAAATATTTAAATAAGATTTGGCTATAAAGTGTTTTCTTAAGATTATTATAGAAAATCAATTAAATACTCAATTTCAATTAATTCAATTATTGTTGTTGGAAATAATATATATGATACTAAGCAGTATGCTAGTAACAAACATCTTTTTCTATTCTAACAGGTTATAAGCCCGGATAGCGCAATAATAAAGTGTACATTATGAGATCATAAAACAAGAACCCACATCCAACAACTTACAATTAAATAGAAAAAAATCCACACACCCACTTATATACAACCAAAACTAAAACCAATTAGCTCCACATAAAGGCATAAAAGCTAACTCCAAGAAAGAGCTATAGGACATACTACTTAAGGGGGAATATTGGAAATCATATATATAATACTAAGCAGTATGCTAATAACAAACATCTTTTTCTATTCTAACAATTATAATCTCAATTTATATAAAATCCATTAGATGCTCCTGTTTAAGATGAGGCTGGCCAATAATATCACGGATCGCACCCAATCGCAGCTGCGATCGCTCACATACGCGTTTGCGCACGTGCACGATCACATATACATAGCTAGTATATAGGAGTGCTCTACAAGCGCTTTGCTCCCGATTCTATAATTGTAGATTCTAAGAATAAATTGTACCCTGCTCTTGTAGTTCTTCTAAAACAAAATGTTACATTATCTATAACTCATTATATAATCACATGATCATCTAGTGACCAATCAAATAATACCTTATAACTATAATATCTTCTTAGATATATCAAAAATATTCAATATTACTTATAGAAAGAGGGCTGATTCCAAATAAATCTACTCAACGGAAGACAACAAACCCCCAATATATAGAATTACAAGTACTATTATTATATCCAACCTATTTACCTCAAAGGGACTCCATCGCTCTCTCCCTTTCGCTAGCCGAACGCCTCTAGCCGACGATAGTCAATTTCAACAAAGCGATGGTTATAGTTCTTACAATTCTAATATAAATACTAGTAGATATGGAAAGGGTAAACAGTTTGGAAACGACTCCTTGATTAAGGTATTAATTCTCAAGGGTAGTATGTCAATACACACTCTTCCATTACAGAAAGAACAAATACCAATCCTTAAAGACTTTAAAGATTTGTGAAATGAAATTGTAAGATTCAAAAACGAATTATTATAGTATAATCTTAATACCACTTACTCATTTCAACCTCCAAGATATTGATAACAATATTATGCAGATTCCCTTACAAATTGCAAAATCCGGATTCCTAATATTCCAATCGATTTTATTGAAAGGGTATCTCCTACTATCAGGAAAAGGAAGAATAAGAAAAATCCCTGTTTGCGAAGTTAGTCTTCACAATAATCCTTTTCGAGTATTGATAACAAACCCCTTTCAAACCCGGTCGCTCTGTCGAGTAATCTACAAATTCATTGAATACTCTACTTTTGTTTATTTACTATTGTAGTAGAGTATTTATACATTCCGAAGCCCATTAATCTTTTATTTAAACTCAAAGATGGTGTGGAGTTGAAAGTAAGTCTTTGGTAGTTATTAATTATTGAGCAACTTGAACTTTATGAAAATTCGTTTATCTTGGAAGTGCAACAGTGATTTTATGTAATAAATCAGATGGAAGGAGAGGTACAAGAATATATGTTTTCGCTGTATATTCAAGTCCCTTGCTTAACAGAATAGTAATTGATTGATCAGCTTGCAGTTATTTATAAGAATCTGGCTAAAGCTGATTATATACAAACTAAGTATAAATATTGGGTTATATCTAATAATACTCAATAAGGAAATTTTCTAGTATAATATTACAGATTTAGATTATTAGCTATACAGGCAGAAATCATTAATCCGATAACTCTTCTTTGCAATTTGGAAAGAAAAATATTCGATTTTTTTTAACAAGCTATTGGCCTTTATATTAACGAATATTATATTGTTAAGAATCTGATTATCAAGTTTATTGAGATTGATGAACTCGAAGTTATGTTTTGAGAATACAATTGTTATAGAATGATTAAAGAGATATCTTTTAGAAAGCTATTTAGTAATACCGATTTGTCGACTACCTTTAGAAGCATTCTTTACTTATTGGGTAATTCGAATTTATCTATTTAGTTTTACATTCAATATCCTTTTTGTACTCCTATTGGCTATATAGGAACCTTCAAGTTAAACAACACTTTATTTCCAGAAAACAATTTCAATTGTAGTACTATTATTCCTGTATTGGAAATGAATCGCAGTTTCATGTTATGCACAGGTAATGTAAGTGCTATAACCGAGATCTAAGAGATTGGAGAAGATGAAGAGTTTTATGATGTAGAAGAGAATACTGAGGAGGATGTAAACCAAAAAGTGTAAGTGGAAGTTGTTGAGTTTGCTTGCATTATTGAAGATTAATGTTTAAATCAATATGTTTAGGTAGAAGTTCCCTTCTAAACGCAATCCGGGATATAAGATTTTTTGATTTGATAAAATTAATGGGAGGTAATTCTATAAATCTATTATACATACTTTCGAAAAACGGATATTTATACAATACTCAATCTTTTATAGATTTTGGAGCAAATAACTTTGCTTTTATCGATAAGATACTCCTTTCATTATTATTCCTTATATTCAAATCTTGCTTTATACTACTCGAACCATTGATTAAAGTCAAAAGCTATAATGGTGTATAAGGTAAAGCTATTACTCATTTCACATTTCTTAATTTTACGATTAATGCTTGACAACAATCTTATTTGCTATTTCTTATTATCGATTTGGATTTATATAGTGTAATCCTAAATCACAAATGGTTGGCAGAGATTCGAGTTAAAATCGATTGTTTTAATTGATATTTTGAATAGCCTTTCGAGTATTCTTTTATTATTTCCTTATCAAAAAATATATTTTTAATCAAAGACAGTTTTCAACAATCCAAAATCAGTTATTTGAGATAAAAAGATATTGATGATCGAAATACTTGATTGGAAGAGATATATTATTGACTTGATAATGGACAACTGATTATAGTACCAATCGTATTTGAGATATTTATTATTTCTCTCTAAAAGACTAATATAGTAATTTCAAATACAATTGAAGCTCAGATTTCAATCAATCTGAAAAAAAAACCTATTTTCAGTCAAATCTCTATTTAGTTTGTTTACAAATCCTTTTCACTTTATATTTCCGATATATTTAATATTTATATACTCAAGTCAACTCAATTTCAATTTACTTGCAAAAGAAACAAGGATTATAAGATCTTTATAATTATATGTATAGAGATTGATGATGTCATTTCAATTTATAAATCTAGTTAAAACAATAATTATCAAATCTCAACCATAGTTATTATTTTAAATAATTCTAAATCAGAAACTATTGTTACTCTCAATTGTATTATTACAAATATCGAGACAAAACCTCCGATCCCCAAAGCTTACCAGCAATATCACCAAGCATTTTTTAAGTGTGAGTTTGATATCCTACCTCTCTTTTGGTTGTACAATCACAAGATTATATTTAAAGGAGAAAGTGAAAAAGCTTTCAAATACAATCCCCTGTATAAGATATCGCTTAAACAGTTTAAGGTTGTTAAAGAATATATTATAGAGAACCTTGCTAAAGGATTTATAAAACCTAGTTAAGCACTGTTCGTAGTGTTGATTCTCTTTGTAAGAAAGCTGAATAAAAGCTTAAGGTTTTATATAAACTTCCGATTACTTAATTCTTTAATATGCAAAGATAGGTACTCTTTACCTTTTATTAACAAGATATTTGTACAACTTGCTGGTACAAAGATGTATACCAAATTAGATATTCAATAAGTATTCTATTACATTCGCATAGATCCAGTTTTCAAAGAATACATTATCTTTCGCATTCGATATAATTCCTATAAATACAAAGTTTTACCTTTTAAATTAACAAACAGCCCTATAACTTATTAATGATATATGAATGATATCCTATTTGATTATTTAGATAACTTCTATACTACTTATCTCAATAATATTCTTATATATTCTGAAAACAAAAATGAATACGAGGAATACATCAAGCGTATTCTCAAATGACTTGAATCTACTAGCCTCCAGGCAGATTTTAAGAAATGTGAATTCAATATCAAACATACAAAGTATTTAGGTTTATTATCTCTATAAACAGTGTACAAATCAATCCAGAAAAGATTGAAATAATTATTATTTGAACTTACCCCATTATTATAAAAGATATCCAATCGTTTTTAGGTTTTATAACTTTTACCACCAATTCATTAAGGATTATAGTATAATAGCAAAACCTTTTTATAAACTCACAAAAACAAATATCAAATTCCATTTTAATGAAATCTATCAAATTGTATTTGATATACTCAAAGATAGACTCATCTCCACTCCTCTCCTGCAGTATTACGATTATATACTATCCTATATACTAGAAACCAATGTATTCGATGGTGTAGTTGCTAGTGTGCTATCTTAGAAGTATAGTGATAAATGGTTATTAATTGTTTATTTTTCGAAAACGATAATCGCCACCAAACTGAACTACAAAGTTCATAATAAAGAAATGCTTGCAATTATCAAATCCCTAGGTTATTGGAAAGCCGAACTTGCTGGATCCTTGTACCAAATCAAAGTGTATATCAATCACAAAACACTCGAGTATTTCATATCAACTAAACAGTTGAATACTCGACAAGCATGCTGGGCGGAATTACTCGCCGATTATAACTTTATTATCATATACCGTGCTGGAAAGAACAATCCATTTGTAGATACGCTTATACACTACACTAACAAATTGGATTAACAAAATAATATTAAGAAGAAAAATCGTTTTCAACAGCTTATAAAAGATGATCAAGTGGATATAAAGATTATATATGAATCTCTGTAATAAGACCTGGATATAGTTGTAAATATTGATATATATATAATTATATTACTTTTCGATATTGTAAATTACATTATTAAAGCAAATAGATCCCATCCGAATTTAAAAGCTTTGTGTGTTCAAACTATCAAATTGTATAAGTATTTTATACTTAAAAAAGAATTTTTGCTTTATAATGATTGACTTTATATATTGGATACCGAAAATCTGCAAATCTATTTGATTTGCAAAGTTTATGATTCAGTCTTCACTACACACCCTAGTATCAAAAAGACCTATACTCTTTTGATTAATTAATACTATTAGAAAAACATAAACAATATAATCGATCAATATATATGAAATTGCCATAAATGCAAACGCAGCTCCGTATCAAGAGATCACACTCCCAATCTCCTCCACTTGCTCCCGATCTCTACACAAGCATAGCAATATGTCATTATGGATTACTACAGTTTCAATAAGGATAAATATAGTTACAATAATGTATTTGTTATTATTAATCAATTAATCAAATAAGCTATTTCGATATCTTATTATAAATCAATCGATTCGAGAGATTAGGCCTGCTTGTACCTATACCATGTATACAGATACTACAGTGCCCCGGAGATTATAATCTCTAATCGTGGTCCTCAATTCATATTCAAATTCTGATAAGAATTCAATAATATCTTAGGAATATAAATCAAGTTATTTATTGCTCACTATTTGCAAACTGATAGTCAAATTGAGATTTATAATTAATATCTCCAATAATACTTGTAACCCTTTATAAGCTATTATTAAAATGATTAATCTGAATTCCTATTAATAATAGATTATGCTTAATTTATACTTTCCTATAAATTATTAGGTGGTCAAACCCCGTATAAGATCTTATATAGCTACCTACCCCGCAATCCCTGGGATTGGAAACCCGACTCTATTGCGCTTGTTGATGATTTGAATATAATTGATACTAGAGAGTATATCAAATGCAATAAACTAGTATTTGATCGAGCAAAAGAAAATATCTTGTATACACAAGAAAAGATGTCTCGATTAGTCAACTCGCATTGCCGTTTAGTCGACTTCGATGTGGGAAACTATATATAGCTTAGTATAAGGGACTTTCCGATACAACAACCATTTAAAAAACTGGATTACTCTATTCAAGATAGATTCAAGATTATTGGTCGGGCCGGAGATTCCTTCCAATTAGACTTACCGCTTACTATAAAAGTCCATTCTGTATTTCCATCTAGCAAGCTCCGCAAAACAGCAGACAACCTACTTCCCGGACAAATCCTCAAATCATTACCCCCAATAAATATTACTGGTAATATTGAATAGAAAGTGGAGTGTATTCTAGCTATAAAGAAAGTATATCGATAGTTTAAGTACAGAATATCGTAACTAAACACCAATAACGATCTCACCTGGTACCCTGCCTCTAACTTAAAAACTGCCTTACACTATCTCCATGACTTTCACCTACGAAATCCCATTTTGCTAAAACCCTCTACACACCTACCAGAATGGATTTGTTTCTACAAGAATGGAAAGGATAATTACGATTTCACAAATAACAATCAATATATAAATGAAAAAGACAGAAAAAACTTCTTTAATTTATTATTATAATAAAGAAAATCCTAATTGCACAAAAGGCTGAAAGCGACCGAACAAAAATGAAATATCAACAAAGAAAGTCTTTTCCTCTGTCTGATAGATTTAAACCAAATCAGAAAAAAGCCTTTACAGACATTAACGATTACAATCGGGCAAGGTACAACAGCAAAGACTGGATAATTTAAACTGAAATATCAGTCAAATCCCCAGCCAACAACAATGACAAGCATACACAGAACAACTACAAGCTGAAAGACAAAACGACCCTTAGTCGCAGCATACGCAACAACAAAACCGAGCTAGCGCTCAGTCGCACTCAACTGCTTGCAAGCTATCGAAAGCTCTGCTTCCATTTGAGTTACAACAAACTGGTACTACTACTCCAATTCATCTCCCCGCACTGCAACCTCTGCCACACAACACTCTGCAGCTTCTCGAGTAAAGGTAAAAGGAAGCATTTCTTTTGAAATATAATTCTTTAGTTCCTTCTGTATATCAAGCTATCTCAAGAATTAACTTTATTAAAAACTGGCAAAATTGTAACTTATCTTTACCATATTGTTGTACTCAACAACAGCCAATCAGTATTGGAGAAACATCTTGCGCGTATCCCTATCAGACAAGTGCTTACACTTATACTTATTAACCAGACAAAGCAGATAGCGAGATTGACCAGATAATTGTTCAGAAAGTCGATAGCAGACGCTATCTCCCTTACCAGAAATACAACTGTGTACACAGCCAGCATAAACCCAGTTATTCTCCCAAATATATTATTCCCATTGTAATACTATCTTTTTTAGTGATTTCTTACTTAGAGATCCCTATTTATCGATATCAACAAAGCTAATGCTTTTGCAACAAAATATATCGAATTTGCGATCAGGTTGACTTTGATACAAGACCTTCAGAATATCTTTCTTAACTATCTCGCCATTATTTTCGAAATTACGAAAATGATATATTACTGCGGTTAACTTGTTAGCGAACTTCTTTTCATAATTATCAATATAATTAATCAAAAGATCATATTCTTCCTTCAAATTCTACTTTGAAAAATGATAGAATGGATATATCCAATAAGCATATCAAAGATCAACTCTATCCTCAAGTATATTGCCTTCAATATCTGTAATTGCATTTGTTAAACAAGCTGATTGCAAACTGGAGATATCAAAAGAAAGTCTCACTTATATACATCTTTGTTGTTCAACTTATCTTCCTCATCATCCTCCTCCTTACCGATAGGATTACTACCACTCCCGCTGCAACTCGACTCCTCCTCTTCCTCAACAGGATACTTGCCTCGTGCAACAGAAGAGGCAGACACTCTCTTCGCTACAAGCTGTAAAGAAGTATATCAGCAAAGCAAATATAAAAGAAAAATAATAACTCATTGCTGCACACGTATCCTCCCGTTGCTTCAACTACACTAACAATAACTTGCTCTTGCTACTGTGTTTTCTTGATGATATGGAAGGCATATTGATTATTGATTGAGGAATATAAAGAAAGTAAGTGATCAGAAAAGATTTAGAAGAAAAAGGGAAATTCGGGTGATCTATATACTTCGAAGGCTTCGTGCTGTTGCTAGACTATAGAACAGTTTCCTTTGTTTCCTATACACCTTTCCGTTGTGAAAAAAGCAAAATTTGTGTACACACCTATTTACTATGTTATGCTATAATGTAAACAATGATGCTTCATTGAGATCGCTGATGTATCTACAGATTAGATAATTGTAAAGCTTGAGGGCAAGCTTTTTCGAAAGGGGGGGGTAATATCACGGATTGCACTTAATCGCAACTGCAATCGCTTATGTATATGCTTGCGCATGTGCACAATCATATGTACATAGCTAGTATATAGAAGCGCTTTATAAGCGCTTTGCTCCTGATTCTGTAGTTGTAGATTCTAAGGATAAATTGTACCCTGCTCTCGCAGTTCTTCTAAGGCAAAGTGTCACAAATAATAAACTTCAAAGAACTCTAAGCCCTTTCAAGGGAAAAAGATAGGATTGATATTTTGATAAGAGGAATATATTATCTAGAAATAAAGTTTACAAATCTGCTGAATAATCGATCTAATTGTTTTTGATATAAAAAGAAAGAAGCTTTTGTATTTAGCCTTTTTTATTAATAATTATATATATTAAAAAAGATTAATTAATATAAATAATATTATTAATAAAACCTCGATTCATATTATTAATAACTCCTTTGGTAACAAGCTGATGGGCTTTATATCTTAATCAATATAGTATATAAGCCTCAATCCGATTTGATAAAGTCCAAGATACTCAATAAGATATCTTCTTTGATCTTTTATATTTAATTAGAATATCTTGATTATAATATATTATAAGTAATTATACAAAATGATTATAATAATAAAAATAAAGATTTTTTATAATCTTTTAATAATTATTTATACAAAAGTTCAATTCTTATTCTCTTATTAACATTAAGGATTGAGATAGAAGTTTGAAGTTTGAAACTCAAAATCTATAGAAGAATAAGCACTTTTTGGAATCAAAAATGAATTCGAACTTTATATATTTTTATATATCTTTAATTAATATATATTCATTGTATCAGTATTATTTTGAACCTATAAATCTCAATACTTTCAAAATATTAAAATTAATAACGAGATAAGAAATGTTGATTTGGTCTCTATTATTATTATAAGAATCTAATTATTTGATATAGGATTGTAATATTAAGAACAAGTGGATACATAATGAATGACTAGAGGAAGCTCTGGATTCGCGGGTTCCTGTAAAGGTTTTAGCGACTGTGGCTTGTATTAAGATGCTTCCACTAATCGAAATAATCAATACTCTAATCAATACCCTAATAATCAAGAAGGATCTTATAATCAAAACGATTTCCAAGAAATATGGTTTTTGGGGTAATTATAGTAATAATAATAATAACCAAAGTAATCTCAGATTTTATTAATAATTTAATATATTCTATAGCTATATCAAGAGTAATTGTGTGAACAAGGGAATTCACTTCAAAAGAATGACTTCAATACAATAGCTACTGTATCAAAGGTATTTAGGCGAATGCGAAGGAGACTAGCTCTTTCAGTAGTGCCTATATAAGGCCTATTACTTCCCCTTATTAGCTAGTTCTTTAGACAGAATACAATACAGACAGTTAGGGGCCTATGTAATAGTAAAAAACCACGTCCTCCGGTATTCCGGATCTCATTATTGAAGGGAATACTAATTAATATATCACAAATTACTGAACGGACTGAGTCAAAAGACCGTCTGATTGTTACTTCTTTTATTTCCCATTATCAGCATTATAACATCCCAGATAAGCACTAGCATTAGCTCTAAGCAAGCTAGCAAGAAATCTGATACTAACAAAAACCTATTCCATCCAATCAATTACTAGTATTAAGGAGAATTTATCGACACAACAATTAACGATATCGATTCTCTACAACAGGAATATAAAACTTTTCTTTACAAAGATATAACTAATATTCCTTCTTATTCTCCTATTCCTTTCAATTTCTATATTTCTGATAAAGTAGTAACTGGAAAAAAGAAAAACTTAGAAAACTATTAAGGATTTGAAGTTCAAAGGAGAATCTTAGAACTATTTCTTTTCAAAAGATCTCAATAAAAACTAAATAGTTCTATAAAGGATATATATTTAAGATAGAAATAGAATACTAGATCAACCAAATACTTTCTTTTTCGAATAGCTATATACTCGAATACAAGAATTATCAATACATCTTTTCAAAAATACAATCACATTTGATTTCAAGCTTATTCGATCAGCTCTACTCAGGAGCATTAATAAGTTGATATTATATAACTTTTATAAAGTCTTATAATATTATAAGTTTATATTAATATAAATATAAATCTCGATAATACCTTTACTAGAAGCATTTCTCCATAAAGAGTTAGCACAATTGGACTGCAGAACAGCTTCTGGAATATAAAATTAATAAAAATAACTTATTTGTATTCATTAAAATGAACCTACCTTCCTATCAGACTCAATCCGAGATTACAAACTGAACTTTTTATCGAATCTCAGAATGATAATCCCAGCTAGTTATTTAACTTTATCAAAACCCGGTAAAGTTACAAGTAATTCGATTATTCCTTTTGATATATATAAAGAACCAGCTCCATTCCAATCTGGGAATATACAAGTCCCATATGTATCTTTACTAGCACTAGAACTAGGCTTTAGAATTCCATTAGTTGATATTCCTGCAGAATCACCTGGTAATGATAATGATCCGAATGATGATGACGATTGGGGTAGCGGTTAAGGTAGCAATAATAATAGAGGCGGCGGTAATAGTGGTAGAGGTGGCGATAAAGGTAATAGGGATAGGGATCATTCTGATCGTTTCAATCACAAGAACAATAATCAATACAATCAGAGTTATTGTCTTATTGATCTTTCGAAAATCTATAGGGATAACAACAAATATAAGGGTATCGATAACTCTTTTGATCTGAAGATCTCTATATCGGGGAGCATTATCACAGAATATTTATACCAATAAAGATAATTATAATAGCCTTTCTGATTATACTCATAGGCACAACTAGAGATTAACTATTAAGCAAATCTTAATAGTCTTTCCTGATTAATATCAAGATTTGTATAATATAATAATCACATAATTTCGAAGGGATCTGAATATCAATAGAATATATTCTTAAATAAAATAATATCATTTTCAAGAATTATATTGAGAAAAACTTATCTACAAAGCCTCAGAAAATGTTTTAATACAATGATTACAGATTTACATTTCCTTTAGCATTACTATTCTCAGAACAATATATACAATCCTCAATTGTATTATATTAAGATTTTGTCTGGTGTATAATGATATTCCGGAATGCTATTCTGCGATATGCAATTCTTGTCCAATTGTTACAGAGCTTATTAATCAGATTAAATAGATTATCGATTCTTATCAAAAAACATTTCTGAAATTATACCCTCTATTTGAGATATTTCTTATAGATCAATGTTTTTATAATAATGCATTTTCGGATTCTTCCTTTCGAAAATCTTATAATAAATATATTAATCAACAATCCTTTTCTGTATCAATTAATAAGAGCAAGGACGATTATTACTTTTCTGGTTACAAGAAGAAGGGCTATAAATACTATAAGTATATATAAAAAGAAAAAGATCGATTTAAAATGAATTATTGTATTAAGTATAGCAATCTTGATGATAAGAGCTTTATGAAACGATATAATTAGTTTGTTATTGATATCGGATAAGAAGATGATTGAGATGGTAATAGTAATAATGATGATGATTATCTCATTGATCAGTATCTTACTGATACAAACAGTTTTGGAAGGGTCTTCAGAACATTCTTTATTTCAATAGGTACTTATAATAATTCTTCAGTAGTGATTGATTTCAATAATGCTATAAGTATTTATAAATTGATAGTTAAGGTATTCATTGCAAATGGTGAGCAATATAGTATTGATATATTCTTTGGTATTATAATTGTCACGAGAGAATTAGCCTATATAAACCCAATTAGCTTAATGCTATCGGTGATATCACTTTTAGCGTGATAGTTATGAGCCCGGTATGCGTTTATAGCGCAGTGGCACAATTCTTCACTTTACCGTACTCTCTTGTAGTGGTTTTCTGTGGGCCCACTTATAAGAGGGTATTTCAACAGAACCACATTAGTCATCTGATCTTGGCCTATTAGAGCTAATGTGAGGACTCTGCTCTGTTGCCCCACTATTTTCCGCTCAGCCTATTAGATGTATCCAGGGAGAACCTAATACTAGTTGTATCCAATCAGAAGAGAACCTAGATTTGGCATCATATGGAAATAGAAGGAGATCTGCGTATGACTCAATGAGGCTAGTACAGAGATTACTGCCTATACCCAGCTAGTCAGCAATCTCGGGGGTGTGTCACGAGAGAATTAGCCTATATAAACCCAATTAGCTTAATGCTATCGGTGATATCACTTTTTAAGCGTGATAATAATCAAATATAAATATGGTTAAAAGATTATTTATCGAATACAATTAGTATTTGGTATATAAAAAAGATGAGGATATTGGAATACAATAAAGCTATTTGCTGGATAAGTGATAGTCTAATATAGTATAAAGCAATAACTTCTATTAGTTCGTTTTATATCAAGCTTTCATTTGAAGGAATAGAATAGAATGTAATTGTTATATGGATATATATATAGTAGTAAGCTATCAGGAAACAATCCCTTGATACTGTGCCTTTTGGGACAAGATGCGTGGTGGCGTAGTGGTAAAAGCTTACAACTCCTATTGTGTCCGCTTACGTACAGTAATGAAAGCCGATTTTCTATTTCTTGCTTTCTTTGATTAATATAAACAGAATTGGTTTAAAGTATAACAATCTTGATGATATTGTTATTATATCTAAAAACGTTTATTCATGTATCAACAATTCGGTTTATATATTTTTGCTATAAAATATCAATATCAAAGGGACTGATTAATCATTCTAGTAGTAGAATAATTGTTATCTTATCAAAGGTCAAGTTACAACAAATTCACTATCGATTCGGTTAGTCATTTATATACAAGTTTTATAAAATGCTTAAACACTCCGGGTTAATAAGACTTTGAAGTAATCAAATAACTTATTAAGTTTTATTACTATTATTAAATTCATAGTAAATCGCTTAGCAAATTCAAATTCTCTTTATCTAATAAGGATTTTGAATTCAATTAAATTATATTTATCGATATACTTTATATCAATAATAATCTAATCTTATATATTATAATAAAGTTATATATTTTTAAACTGCTCGATAGCTAAACAATATATCTGTGAAGTATAGAGAGGATAAACTTTGTGAGGATTGGATCGATATATATATTAGTTCATTGAAAATATATCATTCATAAATATTAATATCAATTTTGTTGGAAAAGAGTTTCAATAATATGCTATGTCAATATCTATTCAGACAAAGATAATCCCTATGAAAGCATATTATTCAATCAATATTGTTGAGAGATTTCATGTATTATTATAAAGATCTTACAAAATTATTTACAAAGAGGTTTATAAATTCGATATTTGCAAAAGCAGCTATATTCCAAATAGCTGTAAAGGCAATCAATGATATTATCAGACCTAATGGTTTAGTGTCTACTTTACTTGTTTTTGGTACTTTTCCCTATATAATCGACACCAGCCCTTCCGACACCTACTATTCAACAACGTGCTGTCGCGATCTCTAAAGCTATAATAGAGATTCGCAGATTATATAGTTCTATACAAGTAAAAAGGCCTTGAATATATACAACAAACCTTTTACAATTATACTTTATGACTTGCTATCAAACAACAGTTTTGGTTTGGAGAGAGAGTAATGGAATAGTTATTAGTAAGTGGAAAGAACCTTTTTCATTTATTATATAAAAGGGAAGATATATACTCTTAATTTACCTTATGGATCTACGAGATTTAGATCTATATCAGTAAAGCTATATTATAAGTATTTAGAAGCTGGATGTATTGAGGAGATTGAAGAAATTGATTATGATATTAATCCCAAGGTAATTTTATTAAATTCCGCAAAATTATATCGCCTCCTTCAGAACAGCGATTACGCGTATAACGAATCCAGAGGAACCTCTCTTAGATTTATCTAAAAACAATTAGATACCTATACCAACATTTTTCTTGTAAATAGTTATACCTTAGATTTGTCACGGGGTGACACTAAGCCCTTTCTGTCCTGTCCTGTCCTGCTATATATGTGAGAGTAAGGTAGAACTTCCAGTTCTACCTCCTAGTCTTTTGGGCGTTTAGCTCAGCGGTAAAGCTTCTGAATACTCCCAGAGGTGATCCCGTGACATTAGGTAGAACTACCCTTGGTTATAAGTGAGCTGTGTGGGGGGCCCACTTATAGCTTACAAGCCTTCATTGGTTTGGGGGCTAGCATATATAGATCCTGTCTGCCTGTCTGAATGCCTGAGGCATTAGAATCCAGAATCCTGAATCCTGAAACCTCCTAGTAGGTGATGGTATGGAGACCATACCTTAAGGAGGGGGGTGGTGTCACGGGGTGACACTAAGCCCTTTCTGTCCTGTCCTGTCCTGCTATATATGTGAGAGTAAGGTAGAACTTCCAGTTCTACCTCCTAGTCTTTTGGGCGTTTAGCTCAGCGGTAAAGCTTCTGAATACTCCCAGAGGTGATCCCGTGACAAGAATAGGATTAAAGAAAGGGATTGGTTCTGCTAATAAGAGGTTAGGGACTTTAGTCAGTAAATAGAGGATTTTTATGATTTTATGAATTTCTTTTCAGCCATTATATTTGAAGCCATAAAAAAGAGTTTCGAATATATGAATAAGGGAATTCATTTCAAAAGAATGATTTTAATACAATAGCTACTATATCAAAGGTATTTAGGCGAATATAAAGGAGACTAGCTCTTTCAATAGTACCTATATAAGGCCTACTACTTCCCCTCATTAGCTAGCTCTTTAGACAGAATACAATACAGACATTTAGGGGCCTACTGATAGTGGGAACCACGTCTCCCGTATTCCTGATCTCATTATTGAACCAACAGTAATTCTTTATTATCTTTTAAGAGTACCTTTAATATATTTATATAGAATATAGCCCTATTATCTACTCAATCTGGTTTATATAATCTCTCAAGAAATATATTACTTTTGTAATAAATTGTTTGCAAAGATTATTTGGGAATAAGAAGTGAATAAAACATATTATAGTTAATATAAAGTCTTTATAGTTTAGCTCTATAGATAGTAAATCTTTATTTGTTTAAATCATTATATTTCTAGTGTATAGCTCTTTTTTTAATATAACCAGTCTTATTAATAATGAGTATTCCGGAAAGCCTTTGCTAATTATAACCTTTATCAAAAACTATAAGATATAAATCCAAACCCTATTATATTAATAAGAATTTCATTTAGTAGATAATAAAATAGCAGATATTATCTCTAATTATTTCATTATAGAGATAGTTATGGGTTTGTATTATAAGATTTGACTATTCTTTGTTATTACTCTTTTCTCAGAAATATTAGTTATTTTCGGATTGCCTTGGCTCCGATACTATAATCCCTTTATAGATTAATTTAAAATAATCCTTTCCTTTATATTAGTTTATTGTGCTATAAGATGCTATCTTTGGGACTCCCTGAATACAATACAAGCTCTGATAATAAACTCATTTCGATTAGTATTAAGTTTTATTGAAATTTTAAAAAAGTTTTAATCAAGATTAATCCTATTGAAATTCGGAGTGGATCAAATAAGAGCCAAAAGATTATTTACTAGTATCTATATGTAGAGAATGACTTTGCGGCCTATCACACCAGATTTAATCACGAAAATAGCATGAATACCTGTATATACGGGACTGAGAAAAGCCCACTGTATTTCTTTCAATGTTCGATCAATAATCAGATACATAGCGATTAACCACTTGTATCAAATTGTTTTCGATCTAAATAGAATATGATAGTATACGTTAACCGTGTCCTGTGGATACAAAACAGTTTCACTAATTTTTTTGCAGATTCAGGTTTTATATTAGGATATACCCAAACTATGCAAAATCACATGAATATTAATTTGCTCCGATACTCCAAGAATAAACTCTTTATTCCAAACAATCTAAGACCTATACTGATTAGCTATACATACTCCAAGCATACTCCCAATCGATAACAATTGATCTAATCATTTACTGACATCCAGATGATATATGAAACAAGATTCTCTAAAAGAGAATTACAAACCCTTAGATAGAATAGCTGCAGAATCGCTATGAGCGATATTGAGTGGAGGAACACCAAAGACAATAAGCTTCTGATTAGCTAACATTACATTACTATAAACAGGCGGGAATGTTAGTGGTTTGTAGGCTCACTCCTTAGTATATCTAGAATATCCTTCGGGAGGTCAGATATTAGACGTTAATCATTATAAATAAATAAATAAATATATATAGAGAATAATATTAAGGATAAAAGCTATGCTTTATTATCTTCTTTAAAGTATTCAAATGAAGATTATAATATTACTATAAACGAAATACTTATAAAAGAAATAAATCATTACTATACTAAAATTTGCAAAGAAGAAGCGTGTATATAAGCCCAAATGATTAGTAATCGCCCTAATACTCACCCAATTCTAATTAAAAAGATTGCTAGATTATATTATTGCAATTCCAATTTATAACGAGATTTATTATTATTATTTTTGTCAGAAATAGACAGCAAGTTATGTATAAGGAGTGATATATTGAAATATGTATATCAGATCTATATATCCAGGAAGTCCGAAGAAAGAGTTTTTATAGTAGTGTGTATATGCTACACACATACTATACATATGATTTCCAATATTCCCTTTATAATAGGAATCTATTATCTAAATCATATAAACTCTATATATATATATATTTGTAAAGAACCTCATTAACTCTTGTAACAATACCAACATTCCAGAGTTGCTTATAATATCTATATCTTTAATGGAATTTGACAGCCCTACAATTTAATATTGTATTACAATACAAGAATACTCTTTATCTGAATCCTGTTTTCCCTATCCATATTAGATCGGATCCAATCCATCTAATAATACAAATTCAATTTGCTTTCATAAAATCCTCTTTGTGTTTAGCTAAAGATAAAACAATATTTGCTAAAATCGCTTTACCTTAATAAATAGGTACAAATAGACCATTTTCGGGATTTCAGGCTTCTTTCAGGATTTTCAGGATTCCTGTTATTTTCAGGATTTTCAGGATTTAGAGTATTATTTGTTAGCGAGCTGTTGTCGAATTCTAATTTTATATGTTTTATATATTTTCGAGAACGAAAGTTGAAAAAGGGAGAGGCAAAATTCTATCGAATATTATTATCGAATACAAATCACTACTTTACTGAAAGCGAATCGACTTCTTTTTCGAATTTTTCGAATTTTTTAAGGTTTCCAAGTCTCGAAAATGGATTGGATTATATGGATTGGATTAATTCTTGATACTCTTATACTACAATATAATTCCTTTCAAAAGTTATGGAGAAGCTGAACCTCATAAAATGAAAATGTAGGCACTACAACACTAGCTTGTTGTTATAGTAGTTAATAAGGTTTAGAAAAGAGATCGATCTACTAGTGATTGGCTATCGAATAGCTTTAAAGCTTTCGAGAATAAAAGTTTAAAAGAGGAGGGCTTTGTTACGGGCATCGATAAGAGATCGATATCGGGCTGACTATTAATCGAAAGTGAAGAGTTTTCATATATATATAGCTTCAAAAGGGAGGGTTTGAAGGAATTAATGAAAAGTCTTATTATCAAGCCTATACTAGTTGTCACCTGGGATACGATGACTCTCACCTGTACGTGGTGTATCCTACGAACCTTCGATCATGCGATCGGAGAGCTAAGTAGAGTCAGCTGAAGCTGGGTGGTGGTTGTACACTAATCGAAGACTGTACTGAAAGCAAAGGTACATACAACTAATCACCAAGAGTGATTACGAAGATGCTCGGAATAGAGGACTATCAGCAAAACGGAGATGAAAACCATTCGATAGTAGAAAGAAGATAAAAGCAGAATTGATACAAAACCATACCTTTACAAATCTGTATAAGAAGCAAAGCCAGAGCATATCGCAACAGAGCATCTGCAAAGCAGAACTAACTCTTGAAATAACAAATAATAAAGTTTTTATAATATAGCTGAGTCTGACTGAAGCCTGTATTGGGAATAGAACCGATATCCTTAACTTAACGAATGAAAATCGATAGAATACTTTTAAGGCACTAGTATGCAGAGTTTTTACAATCCAACAATATGTATGATCTGTGAGTATATTGGATCGGATATTTACAAATGGTGAGGGGAGTAGTAGGAAGTATATAAAGATTAGGATAGTGCTTATTGAGGTTAACAGAAGTATATATAGAGTAGAAGGAAGGATGTTTTTAGTACCTTATCTTCGAGTACACGGGAACGGTATAGCAGCAGAGGAGTTCCGGTATAGGAAGAACGCTTTTAGCAAGCCACACTCAACAATGCTCGATCGATATTACGGCAACAAAGAATCTCAGGCAGAGGCCAATCCTACGATATACATGTGCAATGCGCTCCTAGCGTTCTACTTTCGACTACAAACTATACATTGGGGGAATGGATTTTACAAGCAGAGCTTTAATTAGTAGGTTGGAAACACTATAGAAGGGCTGCCTGACTAGGGGTCTGAAATAGCAAGCCTGCAAGACATAATCGGCCTTGTTGTATAGGAAAGATCCGGTAAGGTAATACAAAACAACTACTAGCCGCGAGATGTAGCATATAATAACAGCAACAGCGATACTGTCTATATAGCTCGAGAGGACAAATATGTGTATCGGTCTATAATCGGATACTATAGAGCAAAGAGCATAATGAAGGTATCAGATAGGTTTAAGAAGCAAACAGGAATAGAGGCGTGAAGGAATGGTTTTGGTCCTAGCCGGAACTTCCGAAGGTAATCATGCAATAGATGGTTTAACGTAGTCAGAAGATTCTACAGAAGCCTAGTACTAGTGGCTTTATCACAAGTGAGCCGGGAAAGCGTTTGTAGGTATAGCGAATCTACTTTGTATTATAATATATTCTAGAAAGTAGTTATAATATAATTCATTTCTGCCCGCTTTATCACCGAGGGATAAGAGCTATCTACTCCTCCAACAACAGGGAAGGCCAATTACAGCCAGCTAGAACAAAGATCCAGGTGATTAGCCAATACTTTCCCCGAATTAAGGAGACAACTCTAGCAAAGCCTTACTATACATCAGGGTATCGAACGGATTCCACTAGAGGTCTTACAAAAGAGGTAATAGCAGAGTAGTTTCAGAAATGATAGAACAAGTATATATATAATCAAATTACTATATTCTCTAATAAATCGAAACAGACCAATAAGAATAATAGGCAAATAGAATATGGATATATTGTATATAAAGAACAAACAGTAATATACAAAGGAAACAATAGATTACATCACAACTCTCATATATTCGATATGGAAGCGATTGGGGCATACCGAGATCTTCAAGTAGCAATCAGAAATATCACTGGTATAAAACAAATGGAAATCTGTATATGCATCAATAATATATCGGTAATATAGGGAATGAAAGGCATAATCTTTATTACATTACAGTAGACTTTCCTTAAATGTTACAAACTAATACAAACACACTCGATCCAAATCAAATAGTTGCTAGGCTACACAGGGATCGAAGGGAATAAATGTATGGATATACTTGCTAATAAAGAAATAAGAAAATCAGCCTTAAGGTATGTAAATCGATCTACAATAAGCAGTATTCGCTTTATAGCAAAAACTACTATGGAATCGGTAGTATAGGTATAGTGGATTAAATAGATATCAATACTCTCCAAACAATACCAGAAATGGGACCCAAAAAGCACAAACAAATACCCTAAGGAACTAGAATTCTTACAAGCAACTCTCTACCGCATACTAGCGATCCGCTTAGTATATAGCAATTTCGAAAACTACCATCAACAATTTAAATACAAGAAAACAACAATCCACTACTTATGCGGAGTATTCAAATCCCCCAAGCATATTGTGTATTACTACAAAGTCCTTGCGACCTATAAAACCTGGCCCCTAAATATCAAGCCCAAATACCTATCTTGTAATTAAGCAGCTTAAAAACAACTACTGAAACAGCTAATACATATACTAGCCAAATTCGCTAAATTTATTGTTATAACAGATTTCTATAAAAGCATATACCCTAAAATATTATCAGAAGAATAAAAAGAGAGAAGGAAAGGGATCGATTGATCCAGGCGAATATAAGCAGGGAGTAGAAGGGGATAGATCTAGAAAAGCTACGTGGAAGAAAATTGAAGTACACAGCATACCATGTTGCAATAGAATGTATACAAAAGCTACCCTTATAGGATAAAGCAGCTTTCAAACAAATACTATATAGGAGATCGGAAAGCGCGCACGGAGGCACTCAGAGGATCGGAGACAAAGGTGCAAGTGCGCTAGCCATCGCTTGGGAGGCTACTGAGGGTATTGAGACCCCATCCCTAGGAAAGGGGGATCATGTAAACTAGAAGATCATCCCGCAGTTAGCCCAACCGTAATGCCCCCTGGGAGGCTCGCCTATACGGCCCGGTTGAAAATTACTAATAATAATAATAATAATAATAATAATAACTAGTTGTCACCTTGTATTGATTCTAACATTAGGCGTATTAGGTAATCACTTTGGTTGATATACTCAACTGGATCGTATATAGCTTTCAAGAGAATACGCACTACACTTAATACCAATAAATCTACCTATTCTACATATCTTTTCTGGTGACCTATATAGAAACAAAATAGATATGGTTTCCAACCTCCTCTTGATTCCTTTCAAGTTATAAGGCATTAGCTATAAAAAACACCTTTTAAATATTACGAATTGCTTTATTCTTTTTAATACGATATATTACAGTTTTCTGCAACATCTTTATTAATGGTTTGTAGACTGCAATACCTTTCGAAATCCCTCTTCCTTTCGATTTCTCTATTTCGATTTCTCCATTTCAATCTCCGAATAGCATCACTTTTCGAAATCTCTCGAACCTCTTTCGAAATCACCTTTTTGAAGACCTTATTCGAATTCTTCTTCCTTCTTTCAACAATACGATATTCGACCTTTCAATTTATACTACAAGTTGATCTATAATCACTCTTTATGATATTATTTTAAGTTTACATTTTTGAGAATATTATTAAAGCTATTTAGAGATTCTAGAGTATTATGTAATGACTCAATATCAGTTGGGGATTCTATCGTAGTATAGAATATCCAGATCATTTTAATATTTCCTTTATTCGAATTATCTTTTCTATTTATCTTTTAAGTTCTTTGATTAGTATATTACATATAGTTCAGTTTCGATAGGGATATTGTATACAATACAACAATATAATAGGAAAAACAATTCAGATCTTATATGCTAGGAGATTGAAGAGTGGATGGTATATTACGGTTCTTAGCTTGAAAGCTAGTTCTATTTTCGAGGCAATTGGCCTTAAATTTCAGGGAATAATTTGATTTTCTATATAAGGGCGTATAGTCTTTTTTGGGATGGACTAGATAACAGAGTGAATACTATAGCTCTCTCTAGTATGGTTTTTAGCTTTCTAGCATCTTAAATAGCTTCAATCTTTTATAGGAAATACAATCAAGCTTTTCACCCTCTTCAATACGTATTTAGCCTCTTTTCTGTCTTCTTTGTATAGTTTAGAAAAAGTAGTCAATTCCCACCCACCTTCTTATATATCTTGTGGAGTGCTATGTAGAGCCTCTCTTTTCTTTTCTCCATCAGAGGTGCTATGTTTTAGTGACTTATCTGTGGTATTTACGAAGGACTACTCTATGACCCTACCACCTTCTACTCTTTTACAATAATAGATTATACAATTGTATAATCGTATAATCGTATAGTTATAAAATGTAGATATTTAATTAGTTTATAAAATTATTTAATATAAGTAAAAGAATAAATAAAAATATTCTTTAGAATATCTATAAAAAATTAAGATTAAAATAAGTTTTGTGAAAGAGCGGAAATTATAACTATTTATACAATTTCCCGATAGTAACTAAAAATTGTTAATATTATCTCTTACTTCAAAAGCTTAGGGTTAGGGTCAGTGTGTCACGGTGTGGATACACGTGACCGATTAGTGGGTAAGCTAGACCCGATTGGGCTAGCTTACATATGAAAATTCTGTATATCTTCACTCTGGAAGATCCTGTATCGTAGCTCTTCGAGCTACGTCTTAGTCTACACCCTGTACCTACTGTTATTAGTACTGTTTGTTATATATTTCTTGACTCCGCCTGCCGCCCCGTGATACAGTGCCGTTGATTCTTTTGGTCGGAAACCCCGTTCTAACTTGGTACTCTGCCATCTAGTCGTGTTCTGTTTTCTGCTCATGTAATGAAGAAAGCATTCAGCCCCCCGGTCTATCATTACTTTTTTATTAAAATCATAAAGCTTCGTTTTTGTAATTGAACAACTTTCAAAGCAAGATATTCTCGAGTCAATAAAGAATAAACTACTAAAATTCCGTAGTATTCAAATTTCTGTTTTGGCTCACTTCTAAGCGCCTATGTATCAATATAACCTATTAGCTAACCAATCAAACAACGACCCTGTTCGTAGTGGGGGTGTTCAGAATGCAACCCTACCAAATGCACGGCAATCTCAGCTAGAACACGACTTCCAGCACTTTCACATCATGAACATTATTCATCTCTCCACTCGTCATTATGCTTGATCCTCTAACCTCGATCTCGCTCGCAAGTGCCATTGTCCAATTTATCGATTTTGGGTCAAAGCTGGTGGCGGATGGCCGTGAGATCTATGAGAATGGCACATTAACCTACCATCAAGAACTGGATCTGATTACTAAAGATCTCCAAACCCTTACTGAAGAAATAGAGTTGCGTTTAGTGCCCGCGACAACGATCTTGGCAGATGAATTAGCTTTGCGAGAACTAGCCATCAAGGCCAAAGAGCTAGCAGACCAACTACTCACTGTTTTGGACACAGTGAAGTCTACAGACGGCCAAAGTGTACTTCAAAGTTTCCGGCTGGCACTTCGCAACGCAAGAAAAAAAGGGAAGATTCAAGACACCGAGAAAAGATTGAATAAATTGCGAAAGCAAATCGATACTCGTATGATTACAATATTAAGGTAGGGCATACATATATCGCACACATCTTTTGAGACTACTGCTGATAAGTCATATAAGCCACAAGCAATTAGGCGTTTTTGGGGCCGTGACGAATGTGTTAGAAGAGATCAGACGAAATGACATGAATATTGATAACAGAATCGAGAGGCTACGAACAGACTTATTAACATCGTTGGAAACAAAACTCTATGCTGGAACGAATGACACGATTCCAAAGCAATGCGATAAACTTGTCTCCGAAGCACAACGGGTCACGACTTCATACGAAGTGCTGCGAAGTTTACATTTCAAAACTATTAAAGATCGCGAAGCTAGAATTAAAAGTGCACACAACCATACTTTCGATTGGATATATGATGATTCCGATACCGTTACAGGGCACCAGACGCAGTTCCAAGATTGGCTACAAAATGGAAACGGAATATACTGGATCTCTGGAAAAGCAGGGTGTGGAAAATCAACACTCATGAAGTATTTGTGCAGCGATGCGCGCACGAAAGACCATTTGAAGATCTGGACTGGGACCTCAAATATCTTCATCGCTAGTTACTTTTTCTGGAGTAGTGGGAACAAAATGCAGAAATCACAGCTAGGTCTTTTGCAATCGTTATTATATCAGATAATCAATCAATATCCCGAAATCATCTCCAGAGTTTGTCCCTCTCGCTGGACTATGGTTAGAAAACATGAGGACGAATCTGATCCGTGGGATTTACCAGAGCTCTCGGAAACATTCGACCGTATCGTAACAGAAGAGCATGCTTGGTCGACGCGCTTTTGCTTTTTTGTGGATGGTCTGGATGAATATGACACACAATATGGAGAATATACGGATCTTATCAAAATTCTTCGAAGCCTAGCTACATCCTCTGTTATTAAATTGTGTGTTTCTAGTCGACCTTGGAATGTGTTTCTTGAAGCCTTCGATGATGGTGATATACCGAAGCTTGTTGTACAGGAATATACCAAGCCAGACATCGAGCTCTACGTCAAGAATAGGTTGGAAGACGATGTTCGATTTGTTCGCCTATCGAAAAAAGACAATCAGTATCAGCAACTTGTGCAAGGAATTGTGGAAAAAGCAAATGGTGTTTTTCTCTGGGTGTATCTTGTTGTCAACTCACTCCTGAGGGGGTTCACAGACGACAATGACATATCAACCTTGCGTGGCCGACTCGAGCATTTGCCTGCGGACCTTGGGGATTATTTTCGACAGATGCTTGAAACCATCGAAGATGTGTATCGCGTACAAACTGCCCAAATATTCCAGATTGCTGTTGTATCATCATACCCTTTACCTCTTCTATTGTTTAATTTTCTGGCTCAAGTTACAAACGCCCCACACTCCAGAATCAACAACAAAACGCAGATTCAGAGATTTACTTCACAAGATATTATTACTGTGACAGAGAAGATGAAGACATATATCAATGCCCGATGCAAAGACCTTCTTGAGATATATGTAGATATCGATCCTGAGGAAGCGAGTTGCCTACGAAACAAAGTTGGGTTCCTACACCGCACAGCCAAAGATTTTCTTATGACGAAGGATATACAAGAAGTGCTAGAATCCCGGCTTCCATCAAAATTTGATGCAAGAATTACTTTGTGTAATCTCTATCTCCGGCAACTGGAGTCGCTCCCTTTAAAGGAAGATCATGGAAGTTGGCTACTGACAAGAATATCCACCATGACACGAGAACTTGTGTACTACCTTTTTGAAGCTGAAAGAATCAATGGCGTAGCCGAAGTACTTTTATTAGACGAGCTTCATCAAACACTTTCTACCCGCGCCCAGGAACTGCATAGGTTGCCCGGGGCTGCGTTCAAAAATCATATTTTAGCACATTACAACACTACGACGTTTGCCAAATTAATCATCGAAGGACAATTGGTCTTGTATCTCGAACATCTGGTTAGCAGAGAAACATGGCTACTTGGCTCCGAACCTCTTCTCAATTACACATTGCTCAATTTTGGAAAAGTGCCCCCACAACGCTTGCACTACGAGGCTGATTTGACGGTCGCCATGGTTCGCATACTCTTGGACAGGGGAGTAAAACCCGACGAGGCAACTTGGTGGGAGTTCTTGGTCTCGTTTGACAAGATTTCCAGACCTGCGTATCGCGAAAACCTCGACGAAGTATTTGACATTTCCAAAATGCTTCTGGAACACGGCGCGGACCCAGATTACGAATTCGACATGCAAAAAGGAGAGTGCACAAGGTACGCGAGAGGAAAAGGCGGGAGACGCCGCAAAGTTACAGAACTCCAATGGGTGGGCAAGGTTGCATCCGAGATACTCATGAATGGGTTTAGCAAAACACCGCACCTAGAAACGCAAATCATAGAAGTTATTCACAAGAGCAGACTCAAACGTTCGAGCTCAAGGTGGTCTCTTTGGCGACTACTTACTCTGAGATAGAATCAGCCGATGCCGTTTGTATTGACGGTAGCATCATCTTCCTCATGAAAAGAATTATTGACTTGCAATAAATGGCATGTCCGTCGGCACTCAGATATCTCGGTCTAGCGGAGGATCTTCAGACTGCATTTCTTATTTTCTTACAAAGTTTATCTTTGAATGTTTCTAAATTTCACATAAGAATTATTTTGGGGGTCAGTACTAGTGCGCTTACCTCGCGCGCGATATTATCTGTAAATTCAGCAAATACTCCCTCGAGACGCTAGCCCGTGGAATTTATCAAGCGCTGATAGGCACCACCCATCTGGTCAGATTTCCAATACGATTTTATCGAGAAAAAAACCAAAGTCGAGCTGAACCAAAAACATCAAAATGCACAACACAAATCAAACCCCTTCAACACTTCAAACTTTCAAAGCTCAAGGTTTTACAACAACTTCATATTCGTATTCAAGCACACTTGCCAAATATAAATAGCAAACTATTTGCGTACTTATATACTGTAGTGATGATGCCATTACTCCAGAAAAAAGTGTATAGCAATAATTTCTTGAGCGTTTCTGCTCTTCAACATTATCATCATCCGTGCATCATTTTTCCCTCATTTCCAACCACAAACTTTCATAAACCCATTCTTCACCCCACTCAACCACAAAATACCACCATCCCCCCGCTCCCCTCCCCCTTACAAAACCCAACCCCAACAATATCTCACACCCCATCACCCTTCCCAAGCAACACCAAATTAGCCACATTCATCGCCGCCATAATTGTCCAAATAACTCCTGCCACCGCCGCCGTAATCCAATGGTTTCTCATTTTCGTTCCCTCGCCCGTTTCGACCCCCAACCCCGCGCCTTCATGCTCATACACACTTTCCGTCTCCAACGTTGCATCTCCATTTCCCCTCACATTCTCATCATCATTTCCGAACGCGGCTCGTCTCCCCTGACATCTCACCGTCATATATCTATTACGACACGTGAAATAGATAAGCGGTGCCGTAACAAATGGAAGAACAATACTAAGAGCTACTTGACTAGCGTTCAAAGCAGCTGATAGACCTTCACGACCAACAGCTCCGGCAATGATAATACTAGGTGTGATACTCAGACTTCTCGTTATAAGACGTCGTAACCATGGTCTGATAGTCCAATTTAATGCACCTTCTGAAACCATTTGTCCGGCGATGGTACAAACAATGCCAGCACTCGTACCCGATAATAATAGAGCGAGAGCAAAAATGGTTCCAGCACCTTTCGAAATACTCGACACGAGTAAATCATAAATACCGAAAAGATCAGCCTCTGGAGCCGCAGGGTTATTATAGAGGGCTGATCCGGCTACGATGAGAATCGCGGAATTGACAAAGAGGGCGAAAGTGAAGAGACAAATTGCTAGCTCGGCGTAGGAGTATTTGAGACAGAATTTGATGGCGGGAAGAGAGGGGTAGTATGGTTCCTTGGTACCCAGATCAAAATCTTTTTTGACAATATTATTGTCCTTGTCATAAGCGAGGAGTCGTGGTTGGACAATGCCACTTCCTAGATAGAGACTGTGAGGCATGACAGTTGCTCCTAAAATACCACATGCTTGGTAGAGTCTAATGTGCGTTAGGAGAAATTCAGATGAGTGGAATAACAAGCACTTACCCCTTTTGTTCTACAATTGCTTTGGAAGGCAAGTATCCCTTGAAAACCTCCCCTACTGAAGTATCTTTGATGAGGGACAATTGAATGCAAAAGCAAACAACAACACCCAATACCAATGCCGCCACAAATATTTCAAAATATCTCAATCTCTTCATTTCACCATTTCCAGGATAAAATACAAGAAGAATCAAAACATCGAGAATCGACAAAGCACAACCAGCAACCAAGGGTATCTGAGGTATCAGAAGATTGATAGCAATAGCTGTACCAATCACCTCTGCAATATCTGTAGCGATAATCTATCATTGGTCAGTCAAATTGAAGATGCAAAAGGGGAGAAATCTCATACTGCACCCTCAGCCAAAATATACAAGGCATAATTCATCCATTTTGGCAAGAAAGCTCTACAGGCCTCCGCCAAATTCAATCCACTAACAGTACCCAACTTGATACAAAGACTTTGCAAAAAGATGGCAAAGATATTTGACATCAACACAATAAACAACAACTTAAATCGATAAGTTGCACCTGCAGCCACATCCGTCGCATAATTTCCCGGATCAATATATGCCACCGCAACCTACAACAATCCATTAATATAAATGAAGTCCAATTTTTGACATTGTGATTTCAATTTTGACATTGGTGGAGAGGTGGCAAATTACGTACCATGAAGCCCGGACCCACGAATTTTGCAAATTTGACCATGACCTGCTTCATTTTCACGAGTTGTTCTCTCGAGACATGGAGACAATTTCTTCCATAGCCTGCTCCCCTTCTACCTCTCGATTGATCTCGGATATCGAGAGTTTCAACAGAAGGTTCAACCACGTGACCACTCTTCCCGTCTCCACCGCCTCTCCCTCCATCCCCACCACCCCTATCACCCCCAGCCCCCCCTCCAACACCCTTCGCACTCCCCGTCGCCTTCCCATCTCCAGTATCCTCTACCAGATCATGAATTGACTCTACGCCTTCATCCTCCAAACTTCTCCTCAATGCTCTTCCGTTTGCTCGACCGTTCAAATCCTCTCGGGTGGTGAGATCATTTGCCAAGGCGTTTGGATTCTGATTATATCCATCACCTTCCAACGGCTCATCTGTTCTCGAAGGACAATTCATGATGATTCGTTTTGACTTTTGAATGTCTTATGTAGTGCTACTATATCGATGAGACGAATCTCAAATAGTAGTATAGGTAAAGAAGCGATATGCCTTTCCCTTCTTCGTTAAAAAACGTCGCTAGGGATATGCGTCACCTTGTTGTATGTTTTGAGTTTCGTATTCTGTGGGTAAAGAATGGAAGGTCTCGCAAGTCCGGATTCAGGAGTTGCGTTTGTCGTAAGCCAGCCTCAGTTGGATTTAATTTATGATCAATCAATGAAAACAATCAATCAATCAATCAATCAAATCAAATCAAATTAGCACAAACAAACTTTATTCAGTCCCATCCGAGGAAAATAATAAGATGTCAAGATAGGTATGTGAAATATAAAGTCCAACTTTCACTCATAAATACAAAGTTCAAAGTTCAAATTTGTCCGAGTAAAATAGATGTGAATATGAAAGTAAATGTAGAATCCAAATCGACATCCAAAGAAATCCGGGGAAAGAAAGATCTGAGAAAGTGCATGTAGGTACGCATCTAACTATATACCTACCGACAGAATGGCATCCATGATCTATCCACTCTCCTCTTTCCCTGTTCACCACTTTACCATTTCTCCCCATAAAAATCCGAGTTTCCATTCATCTGATTGGTTCCCATGTCGTGAAAATTCAGGCCCAACAAGGTACAAGACGATACCGAGTTCCTCCCCAATTCTAGAAGGGCTACGACTTTTCCCGATCGTGCAGGTGGTCGTTGATGGCTTGTTTTCGGAATGTGATGTTATGCCAGTTTTGGGGTGGGCAGGTATATACTTTATCGATAATACTTGGTAAGGAGAGGGCATTCGACTCCTCATAAGTATATCTAGTAAAAGTATCCAATATCTAGTACGCAGGTACTCTTACATATAAAAACAGTACTGGGTCACAATCCATACATAGACGCATTTCTATCCTCTCTCTTTTCTACAACATTCAAAAGATACCTACCTATATCAATATCACTATCAATCCCATCCAAGACAATAAATGCAATACAAGAAATAGGTAGGTAGGTATCCACGGATGCGATTGAGCGCATCAATCTACAACTTTATTAAATGAAAACGGATCTCTCAAGTACCTACTTAGGTAGGTAGATAGGTAATCACACATGTCAAAAATCCATGATGATTATCACGCCGCTATTTCTACCTCCATCTCCATCTCCATCTCATTACTTATCACTTCTCACTAGACAATAAGGATGATCTCATTTATTCATTCATCCATCCATTCATCCATTCATCTACCAAGTATCTACCCATCATCCATTTCCATCACTAGCTACCCAAACCACCTACTACTCTGCACCACCATACTTACTACGAAAATCCCCGACTGCTAAAATCACCCACTACTAGCCCATCCGCCTATCCATCCATCGTCCCAAAAAGGCAATCCACTACTTCCTAGTATCCTCAACCCCTCCTAAGCTCCCAAGCAAAAGCAAAAGCAGAAGTAAAAGCAAAATCTCCAAGTACGATGTAGATTCAATTAGTCACGCAGTCACTTATAACCACCCAGTCTCGAGCCAGTGGTCCTCCCTCATCACGTTACATTACATTACATCACATCTTCTCCACATCCCCTCCACCTCCAGCAAACAACCAGACAAACGCCAAAACAAACACCAAAACACACACACTCTCTCTCTCTCTCTCTCTCCCCCCCCCCCCTCTCTCCCCCTCCAATACCCGAACCCCAACCAGCCCGGCACAACTCTTCCCCGCAGCCCAAACGAACTACCTACCTACTACCTACCTCCAACTACCCACCTAAATAATCTCAACACACACCCACCCATCATAATTACGACTCTATCATCTACCATATCGCGGGGAAACATCCAATTCCAACTATCTACACTCGAGCTATCTACACTCGAGCTACCTACACTCGAGCTACCTACCTATTATCTTCGAAATATAATGTTTTACTAGTGGGTGGGTGGGGGCTTTATTATCTACTTCCTCTTGTCTTGCTTTATTTGTTAATCTACATTTGATACATTTGTTATATTTATTTCTGCACACAGCACAGCACAGCACAGCCTAGACTGCGGGGTAAGGTAGGGTAGAGAAGAGTAGAGAAGTTAACCACCTACCACCTACCTACCTACCACCTAACTAACTACAAAGTATTTATTCTTATTCATCTAGAGCTACCTATCCAGACATTTTAGATTTACTTCGATACATATCAGATACCTACGCCTGTAAATTGATCATGAGGGATTTATCAGATAGTGCTGTCATCAATCACTGCCATCATTCCATCCATCCACCCAAGAGAACAAGATAACATAATGATACATACTAGATACTAGAATACTTGGTTTGATATATGACTTATTGCTACCTAATTGCCTATCGCATCGCATCGCACTGCATCAAAAGATAATATCTTGGATCGAAACGGTCTCGGTTCACAAATCAAACCCAATGGTCAGACGAAATATGCAAAGTCTCTCGCCCCCACACAACCATATAGTATGTAAATCATTTCAGAGAATTCCCCAATGAGATTGAAGAAGCGTGCTCATCCTCCCTTTTGAGGAGACACTGAAAAAAAAAACGCCTGGTGATCCATGCAACGCCATGCAAAAACATTATTCTGCAATTGCCCTAACCATGAAACCCGTATTTCTTTCTCTCTCTCCCTTTCTCACTTACGCATTCCGATCATCATCCACTTGAGCGTATGCCTTTTGTAGTGCCTTTTTCTCCCTACCATCATCCTCGAGAACCATGATCCAATCTCGGAGCTGGATATTCCGTCCCTTACCACCATCTTCTCGCCAAGTGCCCAACCTTCGCACTCCATCGGTAGTCATTTTTTCAGGTCCCGGATTCGCAACGGGGCTTGCACCAGAAGAGCCAAGACCTTGGGTCATGATTTTACCTGGCGTGCTTGTACCACTACCGGATCCTCCGGCAGTCATCCAACTATATTGTTTCTTCTTTCCGAACATACTTTTTCCACCACCCAAAAATTGTGTAGTGGTTACATTGGCTGCTGCGTGACTTGCTGCCTCACTGGTTTTTGCCTCTGCTTTCTTCTTCATTTCTTTCTTGGTAGGTGGCTTGTCAAGAACATCTGGAGCCATAGAACCTGGCGTGCCCGGATTTATTGAACCAGCGCGAGATCCATCACCAGACTCACGAGCCTTACGTCTTCGTAGTCTCGCCTCCTCGGCTTCTTGCTCCTTAGTAGCACATTTCCGAAGTGTCAATGCAACATCATTCGCAAAAGACTTAGTTTGTGCCTTTGCACTATCTGATACTGGGGTAGGCAATCTACCTGCAGCTGAGAGAGGGCCTTCGGTGTGTTAGCTCAGAATTAGAATAATGAAAAATACGATACATACGTTTGAGGGGGTTGGAGAGAGGGCTGACAGCACTCTCCCATCCACTCCGTGGACCACCTTCAGTAACAATGGTAGCAACACTATGTTTTATCGCTGGGACAGCAACATCTGTCCATTCATCCCTGATTTGGGCATGAGAACTTGTCTGTCGACCGATAGCTAACTTTAATCCGTCCTCTAATAATCCACGAAGTCGATGCTTGGTAGAGATAGACATAAGCGCAAGTTGATCAACAAGTAAAGAATCAGATGGAATGAAGGCTCCTGTCGTTGCAGTGATAGCTCCATCTGGTCCCACGGCAGTTTGTACTTTGACAGTCGTGTCAGGGAAATGTTCAGGTAGTTTCATAGTTCCCATCTTTCCATTTAAATCTGTATTCAAACCGAGACCATTATCATGTGCAATTTTCTCCATTCTCTTATGAACATGGCCAACATTTAAAAATGGATTATTTAATTCTCTTTGCCTCGATACTGCCAAGTCGCGAGCCGCATCATGCCATGCTTTATCCGCAGCTTTCTTCTCAAAATCCTCTTGTGATTTAGCATTTGGTGCCTCTCCAGGTTGATTGGCCGGACCTGAGCCGTAAAAAGATCCCTCATTCCCTGGTGGAAATTGGGTAAAACTGTGACCTGCCGAAATATTTCCTGGGTGTGACCTTGAGCCTTGAGCATTGAACGACGACGAATACTGCTGAAATGTATATTGTTCCTCCTCTGCAAGATCGACACCAGTTCCCCCTAAAACATCCAACGGATCCAAACCATCAACCTTATTTTTATCGACCGGTCTCGAAGGTGGGCCCATGACTCCGCCAGGATGGTGCTGTTGTGGCATTTGCAAATTAAAGTTGTTGAAATGAGCTGACGCTATGTTTCCTTGATGATGATGCTGAACTTGATTTGGGAAGCTCAATGGGCTTGGTTGCGCATGAGGTGGAAGAGCCATCGGAGTTTGCGGTAGATTTAATGAGGGAGATGGTTGCGCATTCGATCCATTCGAATATGGCGTGGTGTAGGCACCCTGAGGAATTTGCACAGTCGAGAAATGCGGCGAAGGCGAAGCTGAATTCTGACCAGAAGCAGCATATGGTGATGTGACATATGGCGAACCTGGTTGAGAGGGCGGATTGGGAGACATTCTTTGTCGCTTGTGGGGTGGAAACGCGAACTGTTGTTGGGTTTGCGTTGAAGGTGAATTAGCTGGCTGAGGGGGAGAAAAGGGCCTCTGAGGCATAGGATACGGTGGTTGCTGTTGCTGTGGTTGCGCCATGATGTCGACGGCTTGGTTGTAATTGCCTCTATTGATCTCCTGTATCCTTCACAACCCAGGCGCAAAGCCCGGCTACCTCTTATAACACCGACCCATGCGCTAGTCTAAATCTTCAGAATACAACGTAAAGACTTGCGCGACCGTATTCACTCGTTGTTTTGATGACCGTTTAAGCTGTTTTCTTTCCCGCGTTAATACTGTGGTCATTGAATGAATCGCGAAAGCTATCTGGTTTTGATCTCATCACGTGTGGATTTAGTGCGAAATTTCCCTCCACAAGGAACGCCAAAATCGCGTCTCTTTGATGACGAACCTCCCTTCCCTCTTACAATTTTGTATTGATTCACCACACGATTCAATTCAGATCCTTCCCGACTTACCTATTATGAATCTATAAGCCCATCTACAATCATTTCTGTCGTAATTTGATTGATTACAATATCTTTGCTGAACAAATATCTATCCGCCTTTAAGGCAGCAAAGTGGTAGTACTAACACTAAACTGACTGACAAAGAAAGCAATACACACCACATTCCATTCACGATGGCATCAAAACGTAAAGCTGCAGCTATGGCACCTACGGTGGAAGAACCAGTAGATCCCGCTGACGAACTCACCTTTACGAATCTTGGTGGTGGTAATGAGGTTGGAAGATCTTGTCATATAATTCAATACAAGGGCAAAACTGTCATGGTAAGTCTAAGCCCTCTTTCTCCATCATCTGCGGCATCTTTTTACTGACTTTTCGATATAGCTTGATGCTGGTATGCATGCTGGTTACGACGGATTAGCAGCTCTACCTTTCTATGACGATTTTGATTTGAGTACTGTCGATTTACTTTTGATCAGCCAGTAAGCGCATTCTATTTCCTACATTTTACATACGCGCGTTGGCTTTTGGAGGATGGGGCAGTCAGTATATGGTGTTCTGTTTCGGTGTTTTAATACAATGCGCCTTTGGCAGCTTGGACTCTGCGTCGAATTTTGGGTCATGCATCTTTACATGCAGAATTCCGTTTCTTTTTTTGGCCTATCTACCTACCATATTTATCATGTATACGAGAATCAATACAATATCATTATCCCACAGCAAATGCTTGTCTTGATTCTGTGATATAACCTCCATCGCTGCGGACTCAAATTGTACATAGGCTACTACTTCTGTTGGCGTATTCTGGTGCCTTGCCAAGTAGTATACGAGCTGACCATTTGTAGTTTTCACGTCGACCACGCAGCTTCATTGCCATATGTCCTTGCGAAGACCAATTTCAAAGGACGTGTCTTCATGACACATCCAACCAAGGCCATCTACAAATGGCTCATCATAGACAGCGTAAGGGTTGGAGGAGCATCCTCAGGTGGAGGTTCACAACCAGTCTACACTGAAGCCGACCATCTCACCACATTTGCTCAAATCGAAGCTATAGATTATCATACCACACATACAATCTCTTCGATCAGGGTCACACCATATCCAGCAGGGCATGTACTTGGTGCTGCCATGTTCCTTATTGAGATCGCAGGACTCAAGATATTTTTCACGGGGGATTATTCTCGAGAAGATGATAGACATCTTGTCTCTGCCGAGGTCCCCAAAGGAGTGAAGATTGATGTTCTAATTACCGAATCTACGTATGGTATTGCATCACATATTCCCCGATTAGAACGAGAGCAGGCCCTTATGAAGTCTGTCACTAGTATCCTGAATCGTGGGGGCCGAGTTCTCATGCCGGTTTTTGCACTTGGTAGAGCTCAAGAACTACTCCTAATTCTAGATGAATACTGGGGTAAACATCCAGAATTCCAAAAGATCCCTATCTACTATGCTAGTAACCTGGCTCGTAAATGTATGTTAGTATACCAAACATACGTTGGCTCTATGAACGAAAACATCAAACGACTCTTCAGAGAACGTATGGCCGAAGCCGAAGCCAACGCAACTAGTGGGGGTAGAGGAGGACCATGGGATTTCAAATATATTCGTTCATTAAAGAATCTCGATCGCTTTGACGATGTTGGGGGTTGTGTTATTTTAGCAAGTCCCGGTATGCTACAGAATGGTATTAGTAGACAATTACTAGAACGGTGGGCACCAAGTGATAAAAATGGTGTTATCATTACTGGTTACAGTGTTGAAGGTACTATGGCAAAGCAAATCATGCAAGAACCAGATCACATCCAAGCAATCATGTCTGGTCCACAGGGCTTTACACGAAGATCAGCACCCGGAGAAACAGAGAAAGCCATGATACCTAGAAGATGTAGTGTTCAAGAATACTCCTTTGCAGCGCACGTTGATGGCGTCGAGAACCGGGAATTCATCGAGGAAATCGCTGCTCCTGTCGTGGTAAGTTCCTTTTACCTTCCAGATCCAATTCAAATGAAAAAAGACTTAACAAGCATAGATTCTCGTCCACGGCGAACAACACAACATGATGCGTCTAAAATCCAAACTTCTCTCCCTCAACGCCGACAAAACTACCAAAGTGAAAGTTTTCTCCCCCAAGAATTGCGAACCATTACGCATTCCTTTTGTGACTTCGAAAACCGCCAAGGTCGTCGGAAAACTCGCCAACAATCCCCCACCTACTGATTCCGCCCAACTTATCACTGGTGTACTGGTTCAAAACGATTTCAAAATGTCGTTGATGGCTCCTGAAGATTTGAGAGAATACGCTGGATTAACTACTACTACCATTACATGTAAACAACGTATGACACTTAGTGCGGCGGGTATTGATCTTATACGCTGGGCTCTAGAGGGAACATTTGGAAAGATTGATGAATTGCCTGAAAGTAGAGGACAACAGAAACATTCAAATGGGAATGGAAATGGGGATACGCACATGAATGGATCATCCGACGAAGAAGCCGACGAGGAGATTGCAAATACGAATGCAGTCACTGCATATTTAGTTATGGGCTGTGTTACAGTGAGGTATAGAAGTAATGGAGAAGTAGAATTAGAATGGGAGGGCAACATGTTGAATGATGGGATTGCGGATGCTATCATGGCGGTGTTGTATTCGGTGGAAAGCAGCCCAGCTGCTGTTAAACGTATGTTCTCCAACTCTATCCTCTACCCCCTTTTTTCTCCCCATTGATCTCATTGTACCACTTATCAATTCTCAAAACTAACATCCCCATCCCCTAGAATCCGCAAGCAAATCTCCCCATTCCCACTCCCACTCCCCTCCAGCCCGCAACCTGCACGCGCACCTGACCCCCGCCGAGCGTCTCGAACGCCTCTTCATGTTCCTCGAAGCCCAATTCGGCGCCGACAATCTCGTCCCCATCACCACTCCCCGTCTATCCACCGGAATCCCATCTCCAACTTCTTCCCCCTCCATACCCTCCGACACCAAACCCTCTTCCCCCTCAGACCTCGAAACTCCCGAAACCTCAGAAACCTACGCCCAAGAAAAAGAACTCGCTCGTCTCCATAAACTCGGTATCCCCGTTCCGGGCATCGAGATCAAGGTCGATAAGATGGTTGCGAAGGTATGGTTGGAGGATTTGGATGTCGAGTGCGCGAATCGGGTTTTTGGGGAGAGAGTGAGAGCTGTGGTAGAGAGGGCCGTGGAGGTTACGGCGCCGTTGTGGGGTTGAGCTAAGAGAGATGGTTGGAGCTAGATAAGGGTCCTCCTGATTTGAGGGAAATGGAAGATTGGAAAGGGAAGGGGAAAGAAGAAATGTATAATACCTAGATAAGCGAGGATGAGGATGAGAGTCACTGACTTTGCACTAAATGCACAAATGCGATGTTTGAGAGAGAGAGAGAGATAATTATTCTAGGTAGATAGTAGATAGAAAACTCACTATACCGAGAACCTCTCAATAGATGAAATAACAAATGAATAAATAGCCACATACCCAAATTCTCTCTCGGCCCCCACGCGCCAGACCTTCCCCTCGCTTCACATTCATAATCCTACAATGCCCCAACTCACCAATCATGTATAGATTAAATATACTCAGCTTTCTTATGATTCCTACCTATTATTCCCTCGTATATGATATGAGAAGTTGGAAACAGACCATCATCTGCTTCCACGAAGAAATAACGTTCATATATAAGAATGTATAACACGCGTAGGCACATCCCAAGAATGATTCCCTTCTCTTTCATCACTTTTTATCTTCTCGCGCACTCGCCATGCAAGCAAGATTTATATGGTAGCTTCGCATTCTAATGCATTTGGAGTTCGAAATGGCACATTCAACTTCACAATCACAATATAACAAATCAATCAAGAGAATCTTTTTAGGAATTTTTATATTTTAATTTAATTTTGAATAGTCGTAAAAATCGTTAAACCTCCCCATTATTTCTCTTCCTATATCCCATCCAGAATCGACCAAGCTTCAAGCTCAAGTCATCATATATATGCTAATGCTACAAACAACCCATCCATCCATCGCTAGAAAAGATGCCTAAAATTTATACCACCAAGAAGGGTTTCCAACCGCGCGCCAAAACACCCAATCCCAAATCCCAAATCCCAACATTCTGTGCATCTATGCAAGCAACCAATCATCCTGGGGTATATCCACAAATCTTTTTATCTTCATCGCCCCATATTTACCCGCTTCGTAAGTTAAATTATCCATTATCTCCATCTCACCCCAATCCCCTTCCCCATTCACTAGCCCCATTTAATTGGCTATTTAGTCAACGTCATCATCGTTCTCATCCTCGTTTTGTAGGACCCATCCCCTGCTCATCTCAACTGCTTGTCCCCATTTCTTGAACATACGGGCAGCCTTTGCTGGCTTGATTTTTGGTTCGAAGATAGTTCTGTCGTCACGATTGATCTCCTTGAGTTCATCAAACTCCTTCCAGATTCCAACTGCGAAACCCGCTGCGATTGCGGCTCCGAGAGCTGTGGTTTCGCGCATAACTGGTCTGTTGATTGGGATGTTGAGAACATCGGCTTGTGTTTGCATGCAAAGGTCAGAGTTGGACATGCCACCATCGACGGCGAGTCCTTCCAACTTGTGTCCGGAATCTTTCTCCATAGCATCAAGGATGGCCTTGGTTTGGAAACAGGTAGCTTCAAGGGTAGCACGAGCGATGTGACCACGTTGTGTGTGTTGAGTAATACCGAAGAGTGTTCCCTTGGCATCATCAATCCAGTATGGAGCGAATAAACCAGAGAAAGCAGTAACGAATACTACACCTCCGTTGTCGTCAACGGTCTCTGCCAATTCCGTGATCTTGCTTGAGTGTGCAATGAAACCCAAGTTGTTCATCAAGAACTTGACACCTGAACCTGCAACGGCAATGCTACCCTCAAGAGCGTAAACGGGTTTTCGGCCATTGCCAAAATCGTACGCGACGGTAGCCAAAAGTCCATATTTTGATACTACGGGCTTGTCACCAACGTTGTAGAGAAGGAAACAACCAGTTCCGTATGTGTTCTTTGCATGACCAGGCTTGAAGCCGCATTGACCGACCAAAGCGGATGATTGATCTCCGAGACAGCCAGTGATTCTGGTACCTTCGAGAGCACCGTAGGCCATCTTACCGAAAGCTTCCTTGTCTGAGGAAGGAACGATTTTTGGAAGGGTAACGTTTTTTCTGTCGAGTTGGAAGAAATTGAGGAGCTTGTCATCGTATTGTAATGTGTGGAGGTTCATGAACATAGTTCTAGAAGCATTTGTGGTATCTGTGACATGAACACCGCCTTCCTTTCCTCCATTGAGTTTGTAGATCAACCAAGAGTCGACTGTTCCAAAAGACAATCTGCCCTCATCGTATGCGTTCTTGATAGCTTCAACGTTTCGGTACATCCACATAAGCTTAACGCTGGAAGGGTAGGTAGAAAGTGGCAGACCACACAATTGAAGGATCTCATCTGCTCCTTCCGACTCCTTGAGCTCGCGCACAAGAGCGGTGGTTCGGGTGTCAGGCCAAACAACGGCATTGTATAATGGTTCTCCAGTGTTTGTATCCCAGCAGATAGTTGTTTCACGTTGGTTGGTGATTCCAATAGCTTTGATGTCGGACTTCTTGTATCCTAATTCAAGGAATTTCTCTGTTGCTTTCTCTACACACTCATCCACAGAGTTGACCAATTCTTGAGGATCATGTTCATGCCATCTGCGAAAAGAGTATTGTTAGCTTGTGGAATCGATAGAAAGGGCAGAGCAATAGAACTTACCCGGACTCGGGGTACATGTTTTCGAATTCATGCTGGTGCATAGCAACTGGTTGCCCTTCTCCATTGAAGATAATGAATCTTGTAGAAGTTGTGCCTTGATCAATGCTACCAATGAACCAATGTTTCTGTTCTTCCTCCTCGGTTTGGGTTAAGTCTTCTGGCAGATGTGTTTTGGTTTGTTCGATGTGCTCGACATATTCGGCATCCTCTGCTCTTGGGGCCTCAATGTTTCTGAATTCTGCGTCTCTTCTGTATTTGTAACTATCCATATCACTGTGTGATATCGAGGGCGGTGGTGTTGGATGCATCATCATGATGGGAATGTGTTTGTATGTGAAGCGATATAAAAATAAGATAATGGGTATAGTAAAAAGCAAGGCTTGATGCGGGAGTACTATTAAACTGAAGCGCGAAGAAATGATTCTTAAGAAGAAGTGTTTGTTGGTTTGTATGAGGAGGATGAAATCGAGGGGGGATATGTTGGAGTTATAATAGTTTGGGGGAGTAGTGGAGGTGGGGAATGAAGGAGGCTTTGTTACGGTCCTGCGGGAAGGAAGAGTACGGAGTAAGCGCGAGGGGAGAACTCGCTAGTATGGCATGCTAAGGATTTGATGGAGGTAGACCGTATGTGGAGGGACTAGATGGAGGAAAGGTAGAAGGGGTGTTCCGGGAAAAAGATCTACCAAGTTGAACCAACACGTTTTAGGAATATCTCACCGTTACTCGCATTCTCGTACCAAGCAACTAAAGGTGGACACTGGATATTCCAGTTCCAAGTAATTAAATTCGTTCTCTTTTACTCCAGTAAAAGATCCTTAGTATAAAATTTCGATTGTCGATGGCGCCTCGTCGGAAGTTCCGTTCTTCCTTGGTGTACCAGATGAAGCGGGGGCCCCTCTTTCTAGGTCACTTGGGACCTGGGTCATCTTTTTTAATTATTTTGGTACGAATTTAAATGCACGGATAAAGATGGGAAAAATCGATCCCGCGCAGCCAAGTGGTGGAGAGTAGCAATTAGCGTTTCCTAGGCATAGCATTAGCATTGGCATAGGTTGACAAACTACGGTAGATTGGTAGATTGGTAGATTGGTAGATTGGTAGATTGGTAGATTGACTGGAATGGAGACATTGGAGAGACGCCCAAAGACTAAGTTAAATCTATTAAGAAAAGTATCGAATCTTTTTAGCTTTTTAATCCCAATCCGGTATCAATTTCCTTCAACTAGAGGGGAAAGAGCTAGAATCCATGTTAGACACTCCACAAGAACCATGTAAACCCTCTGCACAGAACACCGCAGAACACGCAGAACACGATCCATTTTCCAGGGCGACATGTGACGAGACAGATGATCAACCGAAATTCATGGGAGGCCGTTCCGGTAACAGTGGGGAATTATGAAGGGGAAAATGTATGGGAATCGGACACTATGAGTGTGGGAAAATGAAGCTACTAGGCCGATTGCTTGACTTATAAAAGTAGAAAAAGGTCTCGTTACTACTAAATAGATACTAGATTGATACTAGCCCTCAAATAGTCACAACTAATAAAATGACTAAGTTATGAAGTCAACCATCTAAGTGCTAATTGGGCACCTAGAGGCTCTATTAAGACCTTACTTTCTTGATGCCACTAACCGGTACTATCTTTCCGTAAGATCGTTATTTTCCACTTCGCTCTCTATTCTTCCTCAGCCCACTTTCTCGACTCTGTATTAGATTTCTTCCAGATAGCAACATGAAACTGTAAAATGGTCATGTACATCAAAAGCTGTCTGGCTCGCTGACTGATTCATTGAACTGGCTGGCCTTTTTACCCATATGTTCGAGGCGTGTTCTATGAAAACGGAAGAATTATTTCCGTCCTATGAAGCTGAATGATTGGAATTATGCCGCCCAGTGGTTCGTCACCCTATAGAAATATCCATGCACTTTCCTCGAGTAGAATGTGTTGAAAAGACCTAGGTAGAAAGTTTATTAAGAGGCTAGAGTCACCCTTCAAGTCCGTCCTTTGAATAGGAAAGAGATCTGTGCTCAGTCTGTCGTACTGTGCTCTTTCTACTTAGGTACTTCCGTGGAATCCATGTTTGCATTTGCATGTACGGAGTATAGTGTGGTGGTCGGTAGTGTGCAGTGTGCAGTGTGCAGTGTGCAGTGTGCAGTGTGCAGTGTGCAGTGCAGAGTGTACAGTGTACAGTGTACAGTGTACAAGTATACTAGAGTTAGTACCTACAGTAGTTAGTTACATCGTGCACATGGAGTTTTCGCTTTGCATTCTTTGGGCTCCAACATCCATATGCTCCTCCACTTCTTTTTACGAGGAAGTGGTTTTAGCTCGTTGAGATCTCATCGATTTGCTGATGTTGATGCTAATGCTAATGCTAATGCTAATGCTAATGCTAATGCTAATGCTAAAAAGCTCATGCTGATTGATGCTGATGCTTTACCGGTATCGCCTTGACAGGTCTCTCCCAAACGAATATCTAATCACGATCCACAATATTACATGTGGCTGTGTTTCCTTGAGGCGCGATGGTGGGGGATTCGACTGCAAATCTGCAAATCTTCTGTCCTTACAGACTTGGTAACGTCAACATAAACGAATCGAAACATTGTTAGAAACGGCTCAACCAGGTCTTATCTTTCTGCCTTGGAAATGATATCACGTTTCTTAGGTTATGATGAAATTCAATTGACCATCTTCAATCATCGAGAAATGAGAAATCTCATATCTCGATCGCATGTATACATAACATCATGCCCCCATTGTTTTCCAAAGTCATGAGTTGGTTTGACATCAGTTTCTTATTTCATCGAGCTCGGATCTCATCATATCTCATCATATCTCATCATATCTCATCATATATCATCATTTATCATCTTACAATTAACTTGGAATGAGATATATTCATTTTATGTCATCGATGAATTCATAATGATGAAAAAGATCTACTCAACAAGAATATCACGACACTTGCTTGGGTACGTACTCACTGACAACACATTTATCTCGGCATTCTTAATTCTGTTGCCAAAAATCCCATTTTCTATTCACACAACGGTATCCCCTCTTCCCCCCACAAAATTGACTGTGATCAATCTTTTTTTTTTCTACGGAACTTTTTTCAATTTTAAAAATATCACGATGCACGACTCAAGGACTACCCCTTTTTTCCACCCCATTACTCCAGTCTCCAAAAAAAAAAAAAAAAACTCAATTTGCTCTCGTGCTCAAAAAAAGTATCGTCCACCCAGCACAGTCCAGCTCCTCGCGTCTATTCTGTTAATCCAATTCCGAGGTCCCAAGATGGAACTTCAAACTACAATAGTTGCAAAAACAGAAAAGAGTCAAAGACGATCTATCTGACTGACAATATTGTTGAAACCCACCAGAGGCTAGAACCGAGACAACAAAGGGATTCGACCACAGCCTCGCCCATATATCAATGTCCAAACATTACAAACCATCTCTACTCCGAGACTCATTCCGCCCCGCCTGTCTAGTTTCCAATTTCCTACCTGAACACTGACCAGTCCAGCCCCCTCTCCAGGCTCCAAGTAGTTTGGGGGTAAAAAATTGAATTGGGACATCCGACGGGATTTCCTAATACGACTTAACGTCCTTTTCCACAATTAGACTTTTTTAACCTTTTAGTTCTATTCCTGGAGAAACGCCAACAGAAACAGAAACACATCAATCAAGTCCAAAATCGAATGCCGGAGTACCGATACGATACAAGTATTGGAACCAAAGACCGTGCAGTCGTGCATGGCACTGCACGCTCATCTGTTTACACCTTAATAGGCAATTCCAGCTAAGAAGCATGGGACTGAGTCCGCGGATAAGCATTTAAGTATCCATCTACTTACTTTCACCCCACAAGACCACCCTTCTAGAACAGTATTGATCGGTTTATGAACCCCTTTCGAGTCTCATCACCGGCGACCCCCCAACCAAAAACTTCTTATCCGTCGTGGAAAAGGTCACGATGTCAATTTCTAGCTTCATGTTTGACTCTTCCACAGCTGCACAGACTTCTGCACCCTGGGCCTCACAGACTTTACAGGGCTTCTTGTACTTCTCATTCATCTTGGTACCTGACTACCACCTTATTTTCCTACCCAAAATCTAACTTCTAAGACACACCCACTTCAACTCACATACGAACACACGATCAAAATATTTTTTCAGAGGTACAGTATGTGCCATTTTAGTTACATACCACGTTCAATCAGCATGCGTGGTAGGTAGCAATATGCAACATGCAATGCAAGACACGCATTTAAAAAAATCCAACACCCTTCAAAGATTCGAGACTGTGCACTGCATCTTCTGCAACGTATCCAGACTACTCGATATAAAAAAAATGAAGAAAAATAAATCGCCTCCTTTCTAGACCTTTTCGCAAAAAAATGAATCTTTCCCCACATCTTCAAAACATTATCTGTTGCTAACATGTGCCCGCGTGAGCATTTATATGGGTATTCTCCTTTTGCATCTATCGCGCAATAATTGAGAGTTTCTAAAGATGGACTTTTGCTTGTCTGCTCGGCAGCTTGCCTCTCCAGCATCTTCGGTAACAAACTGAAACTTAGAAATCTATACTGTACTTTGCACTGTACGCTCCGCTTCTCCAGTCTATCATACGATGTGTAAACACAGTCTTGACCAGAATTCACGAGTATTCAATTCACAAGGTTACATACCGCTCCCTTGTAAAGCATAAACCACCAACCCACAAACTACTGTACGGAGTACAACTGGTCCTACCCTTCCGGCCTTAGCATTCGCAAAAGCACAAAGTGAACAAAGCTCTGCAGAAACCTAGATAGAGAGACATACCTATGCATAGGGATTCGCAATCCCTCCATCTCATCCCATCCCTTTGTCTTTCTCCATCTGCGTGCTTCACCGACAGAAGATATGCACCGGATCCCACATTGTTGCCACATCCCTAGACTAAACCCAAAAATGAAATAAAAATTAATTTTTTTTTACTTTTATCAATTTTATTTGGGATGGTAATCAGTTCGAGCTATCGCTTCTAATAATCCTATTAGTGAAGCGAAGCAAGAGCGTGGGATGCGCATGGGGCAAATCGTTAGCGTACATTTTCGAGCAATGTTGTATCGCCCACCTTTTGGAGAGGGGAAATCTCACGATGTTTTTTTTTTCTTCTCTTTTTTCACTTTGGGTGAGATGAGATGAGATGGTTTTGTGTGGTGTTGTGGTGTGGTCACCGGGAAGGCATTTAGGGGGTTTGGTCTGGGGCTTGTGGTGTTGTACATAATTATTGTTTGCATTTTAATATTGTTATTAATTATACATCAATCTCAGAGATAACATACACAGATAGTAACAAAATCATTCAATATCGTATTTTCTGAATGATAATGATATTTTTCACCCCTCTCTCTCTCTTCCATCCCATCTCATCCCATCGATACGATGGATTCTGAAGTATATTTTTAACATTCTAGGCCGCATTGAATAAGTTCTAGGCATTCATCTCTCGTGCATTAATGTCCAAGCTTTTTTGTGCTGGTCTCTGATAGGATAGGTCGATTATGCGGCCGCGGGGAATCCGGCGCTAGTGCAGATTGGGGCTGAGCGAGGACGATATTGATAACACGAGAGAGATGAATATAGATATAACGGTTGTTTGTGTCTATGTTTGAATTTGGGGTTTGGTCTTGCTTCGGATCTGGGTTGGGGTAGGCGAATCCACTACGGGATCTAGATGAGGAGCGACGCTTGCTACCGTTTATTTATTCATTTGATTATTATTTTTATTTAATAGATGGCCGAGTGGGTGAGAGAGAGCTCGAGCTTGGAAGGTGGTATGTGTACATGTGCGTTTTTGCTGAGCTCAAGCTTGGATACATACATGGCTAGGATCTAGCATGTTATGGACTGGAGCTTGAGGGTGTAGGATGGCAAGGCACAGTCGGGTATGTCTTGCATATAAGGAGGTGATGGGCCCGGAGGTTGTTGTGACAGTCGTATTATAAGGGTACAGTATGTGCTTGCATGCTTGCTGCTTGGCCGTTTCCTTGGCCGCCTCCTTGTCCTGGCTTGTGCTGTGGATGTAGGGGATGTGCTGAGCTTGGATATACATGTAGCTAGGTTCTAGCATGCTATATAAGGACCGAAGCTCGAGGGGGGTGGCGAGATGGGGATAGTTGAGTATGTCTTGCATATAAGGAGGTGAGGGCGGGAGGACCGGAGAGTTTCTCAAAACATCTGTGCTATAGTATAGCATGGTATGTGCTTGACCGCCGCCTTGTTGTGGCGTGTGCTGTGTATAGATGCACAAAAGCTTAGATGTATACTAGCAGGCTATGCTATGTACCGGTGATGAGAAACGGATAGATATGTCGTGCATACACGGGAGCGGGAGATGAGTACGACATATCTAGGTATGTAACACGTGCTTGGCTGCTTACTTGATCTTGTTCCTTCTCGCTCTGTGGTATTATCCATCATCACTTAAGTTTTATCTTGAGCTTGAAGAAGATCTGCAGATACCAGCTCGGGAGTTCATTGCCTTTTGAAAGTCAAGTCTGACAATGAAAGGTATGCAGTTCCAGAACTTCATTAGAATACTCGACATTCATTATACTGGATTGGATGATGGTGCTCCGAACATCGAAATTGTCCCCAAACAATGAAAAGCTCCTTCCAGCCTGTAGTCCAGATCATGAAATGAGATGCTCTGTATCGTCTCCGGCCTCTTCAGTTATACCCTCGCCTTGCTGCTTGAAATAGTTTAGCTCGGGGCGAGGAAGGAAAAGCAGAGGCGATACCGACTCAGTTTATGTGGATGGTGAGAGGTATCTCGTTTGGTATGATCCAGTGACGATATTGTCGAGATTTTGGTGGAGAGGAGAGACGATGCATCTTGTAAGCGATAAGAGGGTTCGCTTGGACTATTTGGAGGCTGATGAGTTATTGGAGATTCGTTTGGTATAATCCAGTGACGAATGAATCGAGTGATTTGACGGTGTCTGGTAGGCGACAGGGAAGATATCCTCTCGATTATAATGAGGACCTAAGTCACTGGGCGATCCGTTTGGTGTAATCCAGTGACGGATCTTTCGATTGTGTGACATGGATCGGGTGATTCAACGGTATCTGATAAGCGATTGGTAGAGACCCTCTCGATTATCCATACAAGCAGGCGAGCTGACGACGGGCTGACGGAGGGAAGATTGAATAGCATGCAGACCAAAGCCGTTGTAAACTTCAATCATCTGCCGGAAGTCTAGACCGGTGCAACATCCGTATTATTCTCCCCTGGATTGGCCAGAACTTGTTAGATTCTTGAAATTTACGGGATGAATGCTCGTGAATCGTGCAATTTACTTTGCCACAGCACCATGATCCAAGAATCGGCAGATCTTCAGGGTATTCAGGCGGAGACGTTTTCGTTTGTCCCTCGTCTTTACCGCGGGACTGTGTTGTTGGGGAGACCCTCGCGTATGCGCGGCGGTCGTAATCGCGAACACTACCCGGGTTCAGGTGTCTGGGCTCATTGGTCCATTGAAAGGCAAAAGACAGTCCGTTGTAAGGATATCCGTTCGGATAAGCCTTCCTGAACAAAGCCTCTTCAGATTTTCCTTCTCTTACCCCCTCTTCCTCGTCGCCGCCGCCGTCTTCTCTAGGTATTCCCGCACACGCCTCATCCTCGCTACCATCCTCCTCCTCTTCCTCATTTACCTCACCATCCTCATTCTCGTCTACTTTCGTTGCATCACCTGCCAATCTTTTCGTTTTCTTGGCTTGTCTCTCTAGTTCTTCCGCTGCCTGCCATACGCTATGCCGCTTTTGTTCTCGCATATAAACCTTGCACTCCTCGGGCATAAGGGTAAGACGTTTATGTTGAGGTCGTCCCATCTTTTCACTAATAAGGAGTATGGACTGTCTCGGAGGCTGAGTTAACTTAAGACTATGAGTTTATTTAAGTGGATCAACTAACCTGAGTAGGTGAACTAGTTCGAATGTATCAATTGTTCTGGGAACTTGAAATGATTTGAGAGTACGAACTGATTTAATTGTCTGTCTTGTCCAAAGATCACAAGTCAGTCTCAAACTACGAAATGTCTTGAATGTATGAACCGACTAGAGTGATTGAAACAACTTGAGTATGTGAATCTGCTTGGTAATATAAACCTACCTGATATTATGAATCGTCTTGAGAATTCAAGTCAATCTCAAAGTAGAAATAGTCTTGAATATATATGATTGGCTTAAAAGTCTGAAGCAACTTGTAAGTATGGATTTGTGTTTAAGGAGAATCCTTAAGAAGATGGAAATAAATCAGAGGAGGCTTTTGAAATACATACCCCAGAATTTTCAAATGAACTGGACAAAACTCTAATCTAATAGAGTAAGTGCTGTCAAGCAATTATATACACCGATCACTATAAAATAGCCCTGGATAACAATTTACTCACTAATTATATCTAATGCTCAAGATACAATTGGCTTATCTTGATAATAGCATATCAAATCCAACCCTCATGTTAGCTAAATGACATATCTATATCAACCCCCGAAATTGTTCACCAATGGTGTACTTTAAGTATTAATCTAGAGTATCTAGTTAGAATAAGCTTCGGATCCATCTCGCTAGTACATGATTCGCTTAATTACTAATGGGCTTCCTTATATGTGCCCTTTATATTGGGCATGCGATGTCGTCAGTAACGGTGTTGGGGATAAATATGGAAGGCGCAAATCGACTAATATACATATAAACTAGACCCACAGGATTAACAATTCTATACCCCTTCCACACCTGCAAGAACGATCCCTTTAACGGAATGCTATCTTCTTCGTACCGAAAAGAGTTCATCTGATGATTTTGAGAGGCGTCATTTGGTATCAATGTGGTTTGAAGTTATCTGCACAGTCGACATTCATGATACCCCTCGAAAGTTATTGGTTTTCGATTGGTTCACACGTAATTTCTCTCTGTGCTTAGATGAAGAATTTAGGTATCTTCCCTAACATCCTATTTTATAGGATATGATCTTCCGTCATGTGGTTCGAATCTGTGATTGTCAAAGAATCTATATATATAGTCTCTTATTCATGGAAAGTTAACCAAATAAAGATTACATCTCAATATAACCAGCCCAAAATCATCACTTCACGACTGCTTAATCCAGTCACTTGAACACAGCTGGATTAGCATTGTGATTCATGACAAGTTAGCTCCTATAGGGCTGAACTAACATCTCGAGACCCAAAAACATGCTCACAACAACTCCGAACTTTTATCACCGAATTGTGAAATGAACGTCAAATCATGTCAACCAATCGTATTCTCCGCTATCAATCATCGTATGAAAGTAACACAGGATATCAGAATCATCACGGTTTGAATATTCTTTATCACATGATTAGTCCCATCTAAGGAACCAAATTCAAACAAGTACTTGGGACTATATAATACAACCATACGATATGCAATCTGACATCGAGGAATTAGCTCTATCCGATCAAAAACATTACATCTTCGTCATGATATCACTACCAAGTCCAATTTCCAATCCTAAAGGACATAGCAATCTACCATATGAATATCCTACATCGAGTTGAGTATTATCTAGATATTTAACCACCCGTCAATGAATCCAGCTTAGATCAATACCTATACATACCACCCCAGCTTCTCGATCGTTCTTTCATGTCATCGGTATAAGAATAATATACATAATGACAAGAAAATACTCATCAGATCTACAGACAATTTAACTGGTTGGCGACAGAAATTTGAGGTTCATGTGGCACCCTCTAGCTGCTATACTTTAAAATTGTATACGTGGATTGACCTTTAATATCTATGTCACTATGTAAAACCACCATCCATTCGTAAACGTGGAATATAGTCCTAGTTTAACAATCATAATTTAGATACCAGGAATTTAAGCAAACGGATAGTTTCATTCAATCAACGTATGTATTGGCTTGTAAAACTAAATTTCTTGTGCATTGAATAGATCCTCCATGATACATTCATGCAGTTTACTATTTGTGGCCAACTATTCAACCATAAAATAAAATATCAATGATTCGGTTTGATCTCATTTCCCAAAAAACCTCCATCACCATTTTCCCCGCGCGCACTTTGCCACCTACCAGCACAAACTGCGACGAAAAATGAAGCAAACCATCCAACCCTACCTATATAAAACCCAAGAAATTATCGAGTGTCATTAATAGCCTCCGTAACCACCACCACTGGGTGGGTATTGATACCCACCTTGACCGCCATAAGGGGGCTGTTGAGGTGGATATTGTTGGCCTGAGTATCCCTGCTGAGGAGGATATTGGTTCTGAGGAGGTCCTTGACCCCATGGATCGGGGGGAGGTGGTCCTTGTTGGCCCCACTGGCCGGAAGGTGGCCCTTGATTCCAATACTCTCCTGGAGGAGGTCCTTGTTCGTAGTTGTTACGTGGAGGGCCGCCGTACTGTTGGCTGTATGGCTGCTGCTGCTGCTGCTGTTGTTCATAGCCTCCGTACTGTTGGTATGGAGGTTGCTGAGATGCATAACCACCTTGTTGTTGATAACTTGGCTCAAGGTAAGTATTCCCACCTTGAGGTGGCTGTGAAGGACCCGTGTTTCCGTACCCGTAATTTGGAGTGCCGTGTTGTCGTCCTGGAGAACCTGGAATTGGGGAGGGGTTTATGTATGATGGTTTAGTATCCAAGCCCTCCATTGCTCCTAGATCTCTAGTTTTGATTTCTGACCAGATAGATCCTGAGGTTTTACCGTGGCCACCGAGGGAGCCATGATTATGATCATGTTGGTCTGAGCCGGTGTGGTTTCGACCGGCCTTTACAGATTCTGAACTGAGTAGATGGTTAAGACCCTGAGCATTTGGATGTTCGTTGATCCAATCTTTTACAGTATCGAACATGTTCTTGTGGATTTCGACATGTTCGTCGCGGAGAGCTGGATGATGGAAGGTGCGTAAGATATCGTTCATGACCTCATCGACCGGCACGCCCGGATTTTGCCACGCGTAAAGTATACGACTGAAGGGGGTCAGCAATTTTGTTGCCACTATAGGAGGAAAGCTTACGGTGTAACATATTGTAAGATAGTGGAAGCCACTCTTCCAGCGCATGAATTCAACATGTTAGAAAAATGATCCTTGGAAAGCATAGAGTGAGTTGGATCAGTGCAATGTGGATCATTCCATGGCTCGAATTGAGAGTTTGCACTGGCTTCAACAACTGTACTGGAACCCTTCTTCAAACTATCAGACACTGCATCAATGATAGGTCGAACAAACGGTGCGAGTAAAGATAGAATAAACACGGTCAATGTCTCACTGATCCTCTCAACCAATGATTCGAGGCCAGGAATCTTGGCAATTGTGTTGTTAATAGCTCTGACAATCTTATCTCTAAACTCGAGAATAGGATAAATCTTCTTTGCAGTTGCCACCGCATCAAAATCAGGGCTCATTCCTGGAACACCTGGACCTGGTGGGCCGCCTGTAGAGCCAGGAGGAGCGTTGAATGTATTTCCAGAAGCTCGAGTTCGCTGGTTGGAATTTTGATATTCTTGAGCGGCAGATTGAGCTTGAAGATCTCGTGCGGTACTTGCTAATCCGCTTCCCATACCAGGAATCTGAGCGAGAAGACCTGCAAAGTCCGTGCCGCTACTTCCAGATCCAAATAACCCACGCTGGCCGTCACCGCCACCACCACTCTGCTGCGCCTTTTGCGCCCCACCCAAAGCAAGATCCATTTCTTCAACTTCAGTTTGAGTGAAATGATCAGTTGCTTCACCAAGCACTGAATGCAAGAAATCAACGGCTCCGAATGTACCTGTGACTAGAGGATAAACATGATGACCACGAATATTGATCTCCGCGTTTACGCCACAATGAGGGAAGACATCACGGTATCCTAATTCTCGCAAAGCCAACTCGCAATAATTTGTGTGGGCTCCAAAGTCTTCCATGCAGTGCAAGGCTTGTCCAAGACATCGAAGGGCTTCACAGAGATCTTCTTCCTTGCCTTTACCATGTGAGCCGCTAGTATACAGTCTACCAAAATGAATACTTCGTGCGAAGCTGAATTTGACGTAACCGGCACTAGTTGCCCAGCCTCCACTTTCGTTGGCAATGTAATTTTTCATACCTGAATTTGGGTCGATTTCGAGCTCTATAGGATTGATAGGGCCACGGAGTCTGGAGTCAAAAGTTCTTGCATCTTCATTATCAGCATAGCCTTTGGGATTATCAATATGCTCTTCGGGTCTATAAACGCCAAGACGCTCTTCTGTGACCTCGAATTCTGCAGTAGCGTAACCAAAAGACAAGAAACTCAGAACCCAAACCTATTTATGATTAGCAAGTATGCCTATGATAATCAAGTAGCCATTTTCTTACCAGAATCCGAATTGTGGGCGCCGATACACCTTTCAAACTTCCCACATCAACTGCTTGAGAGTAATCTCGCAACCAGTTTCCAAAGTAAACCCTCTTGATCATCATACTCGTCCACTTATGACCCTTAATGAAAGCAACGGTCTTGAGCATATCCTCGATATCGCCATGACGAAAGTTCTTGCCCTCGACGTTGGATATACTAGGAATATTACCGGCACCAAAAGCTACTGCGGGGGAAGGTAAAACAAGAAGCAAAATGCATGCTATGAGCAAAAATGACCCGGAGCTGGGTATTAGGAAAGCCATTTTGTGTTTTGATGGATGGTATCACCACTATCACTTTGTACTTTTGGCAAAAGATGAAGAGTAGAAAAGAGGTTTCTAAGATGGGAAAGATGACGAATGCAGAAGAATTATAACATTGCGATTGTTGTTGTAAGCCTTGCCAAGTTACTGAGCCACATCTGACGACCTGAACGCAAACCCCGCCATCATGTGAATCCTCGAGGCTTGAGAATCACGTGACACATGTGAATAAGCTAAAAGATCAATTAAGATTGTCTGCAGGGTGTACCCTGAAGGTCGTCGGTATTTACAGATTTGATGTGGCTCGATTCTCTATCAAAATCTCCTGAGGAAAGATCACCATATTCTGAGTGGCCGGTGTATACATCGATTTTTAATATATACTCGCACTGGGACGGTAACGAGTCATTTGTTGTATACTTATATTCTGATTGCAGAGGAAGGAATTCTGGAGTTTTTGATTGTAAACATCCCATTCCTTTGATTGCTTTCTGTGGCAGCCACATATATCAAAGACGTTGGTTGCACGACTTCCACCGCCCTATTCATTGTCCGAATATTCCGTTTCTCTGTTTACGCCCGTGCCCGACAACTCTCTAGTTTCTTTCTCAATTTGCCTCCCAAAATCGATACAGAATATCGATTCATCCCTCCTATACTTCTGCGATTCTTATTTTTTTTTAATTCGAAAGTCAATACCTTTCGATAAAATCGCGAACATGTCTCCTTCTCGAACTCTCCCAACCCTTACCCAGGCGGAAGTCGCCTCTCACAACTCTGCAGATAGCTGTTATGTTACTATGGGCACAAGGGTCTTTGATGTTACAGATTTCGTTGACAGCCATCCGGGCGGAGGTGAATTGGTATTGGAATACGCTGGTCAAGACGTAACGGCGATCCTAAAGGACGAGCTCTCGCACACCCATTCCGAAGCTGCTTACGATGTTCTTGAGGATTCTTTTATCGGATTTGTTGCTACAAATAAGGTTATCGACACCGCTACCAAGAGTACAAAACCAGATTCCATTGTTCCACTTCCACCTACAAAAGAAGGCTTGAAGGAATTGAAAGAAAATGGATCCGCAAACTCTCTACCCGTTTATGCCAATACTGGAATGTCCACGGAAGACGATTTGAGCAAGGAGACAGATGTTGTGAACGATTACAAGACACACAAGTTCCTTGACCTAAACAAGCCATTGTTGATGCAAATCTGGCGTGGTGGGTTTAGCAAGAAGTTCTACTTGGAGCAAGTTCATCGACCACGTCATTATAAGGGAGGAGAGTCTGCACCTCTTTTTGGGAATTTCCTTGAACCTCTATCAAAGACAGCTTGGTGGGTTGTGCCTATGGTTTGGGTTCCACCTGTCACCTACGGTACATACCTTGCGAGCAAAGGATTCAATAACATCGCTGGAGAAGCAGCGTACTGGTTCTTGGGTCTCTTCCTTTGGACTCTGGTGGAATACATTTTGCATCGATTCCTCTTCCATCTCGATAAGTATGTATATATCCATACACCTCTCCTTTAAATCCGAAAGCGAATATCAAGCTAACGTGTATCTCTAGATGGCTCCCAGACAACCGAGTAGCACTCACGCTCCATTTCTTACTTCACGGCATTCACCACTATTTACCAATGGATAGGTACCGATTGGTTATGCCTCCTACCCTCTTCATTGTTTTAGCGACTCCTTTCTGGAAGCTTGCCCATACTGTGTTCTACTGGGATTGGCATGTGGCTACAGCAGTGTTCTGCGGAGGAATCTTTGGATATATCTGTTATGATTTGACACATTACTTCCTTCACCATCGCACACTGCCTTCGTACTGGAGACAATTGAAGAAGTACCATCTTCAACATCACTTCATGGATTACGAAAACGGATTCGGAGTTACCAGTCGATTCTGGGATTGCATCTTTGGAACTCAACTCGCACCGGCGCCAAAAACTGTATGAAGTGGAGATGGATAACGAATTTGTAAATGATGCAGCTGAACTAGGAAACAATGGTGTGTTTTTGGAACGACTTGACGATATAGAACTATCAAGACATTCTGGTCTCGGCGTTCATGAATTAGGCTGGATACGGAGAGCAGGCTGGCCTTCCTAGAAGAATTAATAGTTTCTTAACCTTTTTAATATCCTAATATAGACTTTTCACTTTCGAAAAATCACAATTCATTACCTTCATATTGTATTTACTACAATTTTTTCTGGCAAAATTTTCACTCAATTCACCTTAAATATTGATCATGGACCAAAAACTTTGCACCGCAGCCAGAATTATTTTGATCGTTCAAAACACGTGGTGCAGGTGCAATGATCAAACTAAGAAGAAACACTAGACTGACTAATTCATGTTTTTCCCACCAGCCACTTTCTGTACAAGACAACAATTCTAACTTTTAAAAGTCTTTCACTAATCCCATATCCATCAATCTTCGACGGTTTCAAAGACCACTAGCCATCATATTTTGTCTGTCTAATTTGCCAAGCAACCATTTGGAACAAGAAGATCATCGAATTTGTAAATTGTCCATTCTCAGGCGAGTAACTACCCTCACCATGTCCGCCTTAGATGTCGAAGCCCTCTTGGATTCAACTGCAGCTGCTACTCCTGTTGAGCAAAACGGATCTACTAAGACTAAAGAATCCGATGACCGCCACAAGGGTGAGCGCAGTGAAAGACGCGACCGTGATAGACTTCGCGATGATAGCAGGGATCGCGACAGAGATAGAAAGCGTCGCGCTCGCAGCAGAGATAGAAACGAGAAAGATGGCACCTCAACCCCAACAAGTGAGCATGGAAGCGCAAAGGGTAGACGGAGAAGTAGAAGCCGAGATGACAATCGTCGACAACCTCGTCGCCGCAGAGATACCCCGGAAGAAAATGGCCGCAGGGATGGAGATTATTATAGAGGAGGTAGGGGTGGCGGACGTCAACGCTCACGTACCAGAAGTCCCGATAGATATTACCGTCCTCGAGGTGACCGCCGTGACCGCGATGAGGTAGACAAGCCTCGAGAAGAACGCCGGCCGAGAAGTCCCAAACGAGAAGGAACACCCCCCTTGACTGAAGATGAACGGGACAGACGCACCGTTTTTGTACAACAACTAGCAGCGCGTCTCAGAACTAAGGAACTCATCGCATTCTTTGAAAAAGTTGGCCCCGTTAAGGAGGCTCAGATTGTCAAGGACAGAGTCAGTGGTAGATCTAAAGGGTATGTGTTTTCTTAATAATCTTGCATGGCTTACTTACTAACTTTGTACAGTGTGGGCTATGTTGAGTTTAAAAACGAAGAATCAGTTCCTGCTGCTATACAACTCACTGGACAGAGACTCCTAGGAATCCCAATCATTGCACAACTCACCGAGGCTGAGAAAAATCGACAAGTCCGCAATCCAGAAGCTACCACTAGTAACCCTAATCAAATTCCATTCCATCGACTATATGTGGGTAATATACATTTCAGCATCACTGAAAGCGATTTACAGAATGTATTTGAGCCATTTGGTGAGCTCGAATTTGTTCAATTGCAAAAAGAAGAGCAAGGACGTAGTCGAGGTTATGGATTTGTTCAGTAAGCTTTTCACATGAAAAGTCTTGTGGTTATGCTAACAAGTACAATAGGTTCCGTGACCCAAATCAAGCTAGAGAAGCGTTGGAGAAAATGAATGGGTTTGATCTTGCTGGCAGACCAATTCGTGTTGGTCTTGGAAACGATAAGTTCACTCCTGAATCTACCGCCAGTCTTCTGCAAAGATTCCATGGCCAAAGCCACCAACAACAATTTCAGGGTTCCGCATTTTCTGGCGCTGGTGGGCGTGGTCCTACCGCTGCTGGCGGCAGCAATTTCGATCGTGCTGGTGGTCGAGATAATGATAAAGGTGCGGGCGGTGCTAGTGCTTTGGACGACACTGACGTTGGCGGCGTGAACTTCAACAATTATAGTCGAGATGCATTGATGAGAAAACTCGCCAGAACAGATGATACCACGGTTGCGGCAAATCACGAAAGAAGAGAAGTATCAAAACCTAAAACAGAAACCAAAGCTTTACCTGTCAATGTCAACATGGCTAGCCGTTGTGTTGTACTTAAGAACATGTTCGATCCTACAGAGTTAGTAATATATCCCCTTCTGTCGATTCATTGCTAACCATTTTCACAGAGAGGACGGTGAGAACTGGGAAAAGGAACTTGAGGATGATGTCCGCGCAGAAGCGGAAGAAAAATATGGCCACGTTGTTCACATTGCTTTAGATCCAAACTCCCAAGGAGATATTTATCTCAAATTCGATCGAGTACAAGGAGGAGAGAATGCCATCAAGGGTCTGAATGGAAGATATTTCGGTGGGCGAATGATTAGCGCTACTCCTGTTGTGGATGCAGTCTACAGCAGTTTGTTCTCTCGCACAAAGGCTATGTGATATGCTAATAATGGCCTACACTCCACTTGTATTAGGGTAACATCTGGTGAGATAAAAATCCGTCTTTTACATACCTAAGACTAATGATGAGTAGATTTTTTATCACAGAAATCTCTATGCGATTGGCATACCTCCGAAAAACCTCGCAATACTTCGATTATTTGAAGCAGTAATCACCTCTATGTTTACAATGCATATTTCAAGTATCTAAGACGATCCGGATCTGAAACTCGCTTCAAGAACCTCAAGCAAACGTCTAAAAACATTGCTGATTTCTTTGTGCAGGAGCTTCTTCTCAAGCCTTACCCTCTGCCTATGATTCCACTGATTGCACATAGGAACACTCTTTACTGTATACAAATTCACTCATTTTCATTTCCTTTCGGCATGCAAGCTTTCGGGTTTGATGGTAGCACACTTTTAGTTAGATGGAGTAATAAAATGATCACCATGACCTTCCATCAATATTCATTATGTGATGACTGTGGTGCTGTTGACCGATGTAACCTAACTGCATACCGAATATATGTTAAGCTAAAAATCACATATTCGGTTAAGGCTCTGCAAGTGCTAGGACCTATTTCAGTATTACTCTGAGCTTTGAACCATTGTAGACATTATTCTTCCAGCCAAGAAAGATGTGGTATGCACGCCAGGTTCTTTTGAATGTTTCTTTTCGAAGCGATTGTCCTCATCTCATGCTTGAAACTTTTGCACCAGCTATAATAGTGTCTAATCGACAATGCCCATTTAAGGTTCGACATCAAGCGAAGTCTTGATATTTATGACAATTGGTCGTGAGAGAGCTCTCCTTAGATGAGTAGGAACTGTCATTTTGGGAAACTGCTTGGGCCTTACAAACGACCCCAGTTGCAATGATCGGAATTCCAAGAAGGCAACACTTAGCTATGACTAGGTATTTATGATTTTGCATGACTGGATCAGTGCTACCTGGCAGTAGTGGACGGACAGCTGAAGCCATTTGCTCAAGGGTTTAGCTTCTATAGTCATTGTTTGCAAGAAATGTAAGCTGTTGGTGTCTCTCTTGAATGCTCAACTCTGTTTTTGACCTAGCGATAGACAGTTCTTCTCCGAATAATATCTTCCTTAGCGAGTTTCGAACTTCATGGAGATGAGAAAGGCAGTTGTGAGAGGAGGCATCAGTGTTGTGCGCAGTTAAAAGTTTTCAATATTTGCTTCACTGACTGCTATTTAGTATGCAACTGCGTATCTAAAACTTTGCCTGAAGAAATGAGTCTCACATTCACTTTATTGGATGCAAGATGAACAATTTAGAAAACAGAATTAAGGCCTAAAAAGTATTGTTGTCACAGGGGTCTCACTGAAAAGAAGTAGAACAGCAAAGATACCAATATTTAGTAGACTACGAAGCTCTCTCTATGAAGAAAGAAAACTTCCAGTCAAAATCTTCTTTGGTCATCGTCAACTGTTGCTCCCAAAACAGCTTAACATTGTACAAGACATAATGCATTTTTCAACCTCCGAACGTTTGCCACTTTGCTTAGAGCTGCCAAAGGACTATTCTTCGACCCCATCCTTCACGATAGCAAGCGCCAACAGTTCAATTGCGCATAATTTTTAGCTTCCGCTCCAAACTAGCCTTAGATGTGATAGCTCTGGAATCATGATCTTTTGTTGAACAGCGAACCTCCAAAACAATAAAGACGAGTAACAGCTGAAGCCAGTTCAAAAAACAGCCATCGTCAAGTCAAAGTTCTCAGCACCTCTACGATTACTTCAAAGCTCATAATCAATATAAAGGAGGCATGTGGGGTTCACTCAATTCACCTCCACAGCTCCGCCACAATTACCCCACAATCTCAACACGCCACACCAACCGAACACATCACCTCCCGAGGTCGACTTTGACGACAATAAGAACAACCTTGGAAACCCTCGATGTCAAACAAAAGATGATTGAGGATATAAAAAAGCAAAATAGAGACTGAGCTCATAGATTCGTTGCGCCAACGGGGAATCGAACCCCGGGCCCAAGCAAACTCGTGAAGATGGATGTCTTCACATGGGAAGCTTGGATTTTACCACTAAACCATTGGCGCTAGTATTTTAGTAATGATGTGCTCAAATTTGAGTAAATATACACTCTCGATTAGCGCCAGATATCTTCCGCAAATTTGTTTTCATCAATGGGCAGTGAATAATTTTTGTTAGTAGCGCATATTTTCTTCTTATACCCACCATGCTTTTCCTTTTCAATTGGAAATATCACTAGGTCTTGATCATTTCATTGCCCAGGTGACGCGTTATGTTGTAGATACGATCGAAAGAGCTCATGCGAAGAGATCTATATCACGTGTCATATGTCAAACAACTTCTCAGAATTAAGAGACGGAAGGGCTTCGATCATTCTGAGACAGGGAAATACTACTAGAATCTCAAATACTCAGATATATATTTTCAAGAGCTTGCACGAGACGCAAATTGAATCTTCATTTGGAGAATCACGTGGATGTCCTGCTCTTCATCTTTTCTTGGGTCTGTGGCCAAGCTGCTCGTTTACATGGATACGTTGCGAGTATATTGCTGAAATGTGTTGGTACTCGCCTAGGGCTTTGAGAGTTGAGAACCATGGCGTTGAGCCAGGACCTTGGATGATGACTCTTATGATTTAGCCACACAATGAAAACGAAATAATTACTTTGGCAGTAGAAATATTGGCGATATTGATATTTCCAGAGATGATTGTGGAATCCTAACTTATCAATTTCTCTTCAAAGCAAGCTTCCTATTAAAGGCCTTTACTTGCAAACAGCAACATTCTCAAATCTTCACATCTAGTAAACGAGGAAACAAACCAGCCAGCTCGTGAAAACTACACCGTATTACTAGTCTTCCAATGCCTTCCCAACTCCCCTTTACGTTGTTGAAACCACCGAGACTCGGCGGTTGTAACAATTGTCGTGTTGGTCTTGACACATACACCGCTGCTCGATGTCCCCGGTCTGATCACATCTACCAGCGATCTTACATGATTAGAGGTAATCATAAGCTGTGAAGAGAGTTATTTCTCATTTATGTGTTGTTTACCAACAATGTGCTTATTTTCACCTCTGGGATGCTTGTGAAAAGTCACCGTAAAGTATCTGGAAAGTATCGAGGAAATAGAGTTGAGGTGATCCAACTGTTGTTCATTGGCATTGTGAAAATTTACGAGTTTGTGGAGTATAATTAAGTCAAACGATAGGCTTTGGGAGCTACTTAAGACTGCTTTCTCTCCATCTTCTTTACTCCCGTATCATTCCACAAGTCACATTTCCATTCTCATCACTTCATCACTTCCTCACCCATTACCATGCCCCGAAAATCTCCATCATGCCCGGCCTAACCGAGACCAACGACGACAACGTCATTTTCGAGACCGGCAAAAGCGAGACCGAACGACCAGCTCTTCAGCACGAAATCGCCAAAGACCACTTCAAAAACTTAGTCAAAGCCCCTATCGACCTCTCCAAGCCCGGACTCAAGATTCTCGATCAAGCACCTGCAGATGGTAAATTCCCTATCCTCATTTCCCACAACCACCCAAACAAAAGCAACACATAACAACCCCCCGGCATCTGGCTCAAAGACGTCGCCGCCCCTCCCCAGCCCAACACAAATACATCGGAACCGACATCGTCGACTCCTACCCCTCTCCCGCCCCCCGCACTTCAGCTTCTTCTCACAATCCATGACTTCCGACTGGCCGTCCGACCTCACCTCCACATTCGATCTAGTACAATCACGCTTCGCTCTTCCAGGTGCAGGAATACATTCTCCACGTTCCGTAGTCTCGCGACTCGTTGGGCTCGTAGAACCAGGCGGATAGTTCCAGCAATCCGAAATGGTGTTTACCCCCTGGCCATCCAATGGACCTGCCATGAAAGAATTCCAAAAAGCATGGATCGATGTATTTACCATTGTATCGGAGGACAAGAACTGGAGTACTTGTATGATTTTGAGAAATGGTATCGCGAGATGGGATTAGAAGATGTGCAGTATGAGATCTATACGATTCCCATTGGGGCAAAAGCGGAGTGAGAGGATTAGGGATATCAGTATTGAGAGTTTTGGGCTGACTTGTTGGGGATTGGTGGATACTACGAAAGATGAGTCTTCTTGTATATTCTGGGGATGAAAGTGGGAGATGACATGCTTATGATTCCTATCTAGTATTGCCACCTATATCCATCTCACCGGAAAGAATTGCTACATTGCCCCAGCGACTTCGCAAGGAATTGACGGAAATTGGTGGAACTTGGCAATCATTCACTATCTAGGGTCGTAAAAGGGTATAGAACAAAGCCCTCGCGGACTCACAATTGGCAAAGCTATAAGGCAATTTGAACATCAAGGAATGGAGACGTTGTTAGAAACAAAACTTTTGATTCTTGAATTTGAGTGACGATCATGATGGTACATTTTATACATATCTCCTATTTTCTTTAACGTCCAGTCCATGCCAGATCCCACCCATCATTAGAGCATAAGGCGCGCAATAATAATACAATGCTCTAAATCCGCTCAGAAAATTTTCTACTTTGACTTTTCCTCGCTATTCTCTTCCACTGATCTCATCATTTCATTGTTCTCCTCAGCCGCCCTCTTCATCTCCTCATACCCCTCGTAAACACCAACCTCCTTTGGCTCCTCTCTAAATTCCAACGTCTTGATCGGTTCATTCGCCTCCTTCTCCGTAATCCTCTGCCTCCATGCCCGACCACTTTGTGCCAAGTACTTCAAATGCGCAATAAATTTACTATTCCTTTCCTCAGCCCATTTGGTGTCTGGCTCATCTGATCTTCTCAAAGCTGTCTTTCTTCTCAATTGGGTTGCTTTATAAAGATTCATAGCCCTTTCGTGATCGTGAATTTCCGATAATGCGTATTCAACAACCCATTTATCGTCTTTAGTCAACTTTTCCGGTCGTACTACGTAGCTGTCGTTGACCTTGTTGCGAATGGCAAGATGCATTGCTAAAATCTCTTTTTCAGGTGCTTCCTCTGGAAGAGTTGACTCGATATCTAACATTAGTGTCTTGTCGTTGGTATCATCTGTTTCACTTGAAGTGAAAGACTCATCCGTTGAGCTTTCTTGAGACTCTGATGACTCATGATTTGAATCAGAGAAATCCGAAGTTTCCTCAGCGGAGTCAATTAATAGATCCTCATTTTCAACAAGTTCCGGCTCCCGAGCTTCAGATGCTTCGACGTTGTTGTTTTGAGCGTCCGAAGTTTCTTCAGCTGGGTCGACGAGAAGACCTTCTTGAATGACTGTTTCCTCAATGGCAATTTCCCTAAGATCGCTAGGTTTTGCTTCCTCACTTGAGTCTTCGGGTTCCTTTTCCTCGTCTCTCTCTTCAATTTCCTCTTCTTCCTCTCCCTCCCCATCGCCGTCCTCTTCAATTTCCTCTTCCTCTTCCTCTTCTTCTTCCTCGTCATCCTCGTCATCCTCCTCGTCATTCTCTTCGTCGGCATCCTCATCCGCTTCTGCAGTAGTCTTTTCCATATCCTCGTCGTGCTCTGTTTCTTCAATCTCTTCCATTATGTCAACTGTCTCTTCATCGACATCAACATTATCTTCTTTCCACAGTTTATTCTCGCTCTCTCCCGCAGCATCAGCTTCACCTTGTTCATTATAAGATGAGGTTGAAAGGAACTCTTCCACACGTTGTTCCACCTCATCCAACGTCAAACCAGTGACATCATGATGCTCAACCAAGCTCTCAGCGATTTCCTTTGCACTCTTGATCTCAAATTCATCATTTTCCATACTTTCTTCAATCTTGGCACGAAGATCTTCCCATTCAGCATTCTTCTTCTCTTCCAACTGCTCTTCTTCGCCCTTCTCACCATGTAGACCAAGAACTCGAGCTTCGAATGCTTCAATCTCTGCTTTATTTGTGTCTTGAATCTTTTGTATCTCTTCCTCTTCCATAGGCTCAGCGAAAATGTACATAAATGGCGTCTCGACATTACCACGAGTTTCGAAATGTAAACGCAATGATTTTCCTGGGAATCTAGCAGTTGCACGATCTAAGGCTTTGTTGAGCAAATCAACGCTGAGTTTAAATTCCCTATCTCCGGTGGTAGTATCCGTCGTTCCGTGAATAGTATTGTCTAATTCTGGTAAACTGATATATTGGAAACCGAAAATTCGCTCAATGTTGTGATATGCAACAAAGATGCCATCCATACGACCCATTCTGACTTGTAGAGAGTACTTTAAGAATGCAGCTCTGATCATATCAAAGTACTCTCGTTCAAAAGAATTATATTCTCCATGAAGGCTAAAGATCTCGTAGCCACTTCCTTCTGCGTAGTTCTCAATATCCATGCGAATGGAGATTACAGCTCGAGTCTTTAGATCAAACATGCCGCTCCCCGGAAGGCGGGGATCGTGGGCATCGAGTTGGGATCGCATAAGGAAATCGCCCATAGTAGTATAATGGAAGGATTCAACTTCGTTACGTTGATCTTCTGTGATTGAGTTCGAGTTTTCTTTTCGATACTGTTCAAACTCTTCTTTCGGTAAAGTGAGAAGCTTCTCCATTGATTTTCCAAGCATACTCAATATATTGGCTGTATCAAATTGCTTGTCCGCATCAATGGCATAAACTCCGTCTCTCTCCCTCAGGAATACTGCTGATGGACCTCGCTGGAGCGCAGTGAAGGAATTGAATTCAACAGGGAAATTTTGTGATAGCATGCTTGTATTGATTGGCCTCCACTGTGATAGCAAGAAATGAAAGTGGGCAAGAGATGCCGACATACTTGAAGTTGAACCTGTATACTTTCTCTTTTCATGTTTGGCAGTCTCAATCAATGCTTCATCCCTCGAAGAAGTGACATACTGTTTCAAAGCGGTGAAATCAAATTCACTGACGGGCATAATCTTCTGCAAATAAGGATCAAAGTTGAACACACGCGAACGAGGATCCTGTAGGTGATACACTCCAGGGTTGAACAGGGCTCTTTCAAGTCCATATGATAGTCCAGGAACTGGAGGTTGCTTCTTCTGTACTGGTACTAGCTGAAGAGAATCGGCATCTACCGATTTTACTTCAAATGCAGTTGTGCCGGGAGACTTTCTCATTGGGCCTGTCTTGATTTCTTTACCCTTTGCAGGCGCAGCTTTTTCGCGACTTGGTTTCTGCTCCTTGGCAGATTTAGACTTTCTATCCACAATCCTCCTGACCGGACCTTGAGGAATAGATTCAAACGAAGCCAGCATTCCAGCTAGATTAGTTGATGAGCTCACAGCTTCAGAAACCATATCCTCCTTTTTTGGCCTTGGCCTATTGACAAGAGATGCACGCAATTCTTTCATAACTTGAGTCCGGTCTGTGGTAGTTAAGCCTCCCTTTTGAATAAGATCGACGAGATCCTTTCTTGCAGCAGCTTCACCCTTTTCAGCTACCATGGTTTCGTAGATGGAATGCAGCTGCCAAGGAGCTATCTTCAAATTCTTTGTGTCATCACGGGCAGCACTTTTGCTTTCAATTTTTCGGATCAAGCTCTTCGAGCTGGTCGAATTGACATAATTGATAAGCTTTTGCTTGACCTTTTTGATTCGATCCTTCGACTCGATTTCTTCTTCGTTTATCTTTTTGTTTGTTACATCACCGCTTGTAGTCTTTGACTTTGGCGTGCCCTTCTTCGCATTCTTCTTCGTCTTCGATTTTGGTTTTGAGCCAGAGTCTTTGACGTTTGTTTGATTCCCATCTTCGGGATTTATGTCCCCTTGGCCCAAGGTAGCCTGCTGCTGTTTGACCTTCTCTTGCTCATTGACCTGCTTCGCCGGTTTCTTCTTTTTCGACTTCGCGGCTCTTTTTGCTTTCGACGCTTCCATCAAACTTTGCAGAGCAGTTGAATCTGCCGTTTGAGTGTCACCACTATCTTTTGGAGCATCATTGACCTTCTTGGTGTCAGTATTCGTGTTTTTCTTCTTGTAATTAAGCCGTGTCGTCGTAAATGTGGCGGCATTTCTAGGTGCCCGCGGCGCGCCCCGTATCGCATTTGAGTATAGAGGAAGAGCATCTGAAGCTCCAAGAAGTTTCGAGAGGCATGATGTACAGACGTATGGTTGCTGCAGCTTAGGAGTCCGCCGACTTAGAGAGACAAACATGAGAATGATTTAGAAAATAAATCTCTTTTGTTCATGCAATTAGTTGGATTTGTTTCTTATCGACTATGATCTCGATTTTTTTTTCTTGATTGTCTACCACCTCTATCTTAGCGTACTTTACGGGACAGGGCGTGCAGGGGGCCCGATACCCTTAATACTCCACAGGAAAAACGATCCCCATTCTGAAATGAATTCACCGAAGCTCAATTACCGATCAGGCTTTGTTAATGAATGAATATATTGAGAGAGGTCAAGCAAGGTTTGGAGTAGTTGGTGAGAAATTGAGGCACTTTTCAATTGTGACTAGATCGCATCCATGTATTGCATATAGCACAGTATCTTTTGATAGAGATCAAAGAGCACCAGAGCAGCTAAAAAATATTCAAGTACATTTCCATTGTCATTGTACCCATAATACAAACCAAGCAATCACGCGGAGTATTATGCCATAATATCCACACATTCATTTTGAACACCGTCTCAGCGCCAATCGTAACAGAATCAAGCAAATGGGTATATGCGTAGAGAGCATCCGTTTATCTCAAGCCAAACGCCCACCAATGCCAGCCATGCAACACCGTTAATAAAACCTTCCATCGTCCTCTTTGTAGCACGCACCTATACCTTTCCCAAAACACCGTATCCACCCAAAACAACGCAAGATTCGAAGCAACTAATGTCCTGGTAAAGCTTCGTGTGCTACAGCACAAGCTTCTTCAAATGTCGCCTGAGCCTCTTGTCTCTTTCCAGAGATGTCATAAAATTGTGCTAACAACCCTTCGGCAACAGAAACCCATAGCTTGTTCTTGCTATGGTTGGCTTGCTTTAGTGCAGCTAAAGCACTCTTTTCTGCTTGGTCCCCTAGACAGTTGTTGAAGAACTTACTGCACATGATGTTAAGGACAAGGCATAAGAACTGCGTGTTGTGGGAAGCCTTTGCCTTAGCTAAAGCTGCAGACAGGTGATTTTTAGTCTCGTGAATCATAGCGGAATTTCCGGTCTTGACAGTCGCCCGAAGTATTGAGAATGCTGTCTGGATATCTTTAGTAGGATGATTGACGCAATATGGCTCGAGTTTCGAAATAAGCGTAACATTCTCGATGGGATCTTGCCAAATTTCATCTTGTAGAATCAAGAGAACATTGAGAGCGGCAAGAATTGCAATATCACGCTCAACCTGATCTTCGGAGGACAAATCATGTAGTTGAAATGTCTCATGCTGGAAGACTTTCAAAGCAGCCTTCAAATCGCCAGTTCCCTGAAAATAGACCCCTTCCAGATAGAGAGTAAGAGTTCCTAATCGCCCCGACAAGGGAATTTCAAACTTTTCTGCAGCAGCTGTTATACAATTCATAGACTGTTTTACTTGTGACCAATTACCCACAGCAGCGCAACAGAATGCCATGTAAATGTGCAAATAGCATAGAATATGACCACGCCATTGTTGTTTGGCAACAATCTCGGACAATAGGCCAGGGGAGGCTCTAGATGCTCGAGATTCATCTCCTGCAATAAATGTTAGCATTAATGTATAGAGGAGAAAAATACCGATTACCTATAATTCTGCCTAGACCTTCTTTGAGAAATCTCACGGCTTTTTGATCGAGGGGGTTTTTGTGCATTAAAACTATTCCTGATAGTAGATAACTGTAATCATGTTAGAAATTCTCAGAGCGACTCGAAAAGCGTGTGATACGAACGTTAAGGCATATGCATCTCTCTTATTCAAAAATGACATGACTATCTGGCCTCGCCCATCTTCCCTCGTACTCAAAACATTTCGGGTATCTTGACTGATGAGATTTTTGACTTTGTGAGCGCCATCTATAGGTATAGCAAGGGTGTCATTTTCGATGCTCCATGCCGTGTTTTTTAATAAATCATCCATAACCATCTGCATTGCCCTCAAAGTACTCAGCATCTGAGCTGGATCTCCACGAAGTATACTACAAATTACATCAAGAATATGAGTAAGACCAATGAGCTGAGGTATGCTACTTTTATTGTCAAGCTGATAGGTTCGTGCCGCAGCAATAGCTCGTTGAACATGCTCAATTCCATCTACTCCGGCGGACTTTAAGTGGGCAATAGCTTCCATGAGGGATGCAACAATATAAACAGAACGATCTCCCTGTTGGTTCGCAAGGGTTGAAATGCCTCGAATATTTTGTATGGCCGCATGGTTATCTGTTGGAGTCCTTAATTGTAAAGCATGTGATGCTCTAAGAAATCGGAATACGTAGACCCAGGAATTGTGTTGATAGCTAATTACAGTCAGCGATTATAGACAATATACTCGATACCATTTACGTACGCTTGCGCATCGGAGATATGGCTGTCAAGTGTTTTCATGGCTGCTTTTGGATTCTTCTCGAACATCAATCGCGCGAATAAGAACTGCATTACATATTTGAGGTCGTAGTAGTGATTCTAATCTCATGTTAGAAACTGTAGCCACGAAATGAAAAGTGTGTCATACTCTTTCGCAAAGTATTATGCCTTGACTAAGCATGGTCTCTGCCTCTGCATAATTGTTTGTCTCTTCGTATATAATTCCGGCAATCCGCAGTCGAACTTTAGCCTCCAATCTTGCAGGAAGCTTTAATTGCTTCAGTGCAATAGTCAAACATTCCAGCCCCATAGTAATAAGTTTGTGATATGCGTGAATATTTTCTTCCGTCATGGCGATCGCAACTGCTGGTGCAAGTTCATGCGCTGCGCCGAAATACTCCTCTGCCAGCGAGATCAAAAGTAGAGGATAATCAAGTTGCGTCGGGGGTTTCGCATGGGCTACTTGAGGATTTATTTGTTCCATTGGCATGTTTGACGGAGGTAGTATGCGATGTTGCGGGGCGCGTTGATTGAGAGGATATTGTTGCTGAATGGGTTGTGGAATTTGAACCTGAACCTGAACTTGGGGTTGAGGTTGAGGTTGAGGTTGATAATACTGCGGCGCGGTGGACGGTGCCGTACGAAAACTGTCGGGCGCATATCCAGTCGTGGGCATGTTATATTGAAGTTGAACATTTGGATTCCAATATGGTCTTTGATCCTGCTGCATAGCTCCTCCCATCTGGTATTGTTGCACGCTTGCACCGTTCTGCATCATCATACCGTTCCTATCGTATTGAGGCGAATTGTCCTGCGGAGGATATGCGTTTGGATCATACCCGGGCCAAATATTGGGCATGCCATGATTTCGAGACATAACTCGCCCCTCTTTTGAATAACCCTCAGTCACAATATATCCGCGCGGTGGTGAAATATAAGAGATATAATAAATATAAATGAATGTTCACGAGCATTTCCAGAACATTGAAAGGATGAATGACATAAGAATACTCTGCAAGGATGCTAACTAGGTGATCAGAGTCAGCCAATGAGAATCGATGGGTTTCACCGAAGTCCTTCCCGATAATCTCCATGAGTTTTCAGCACAATTTTGCAAGTGGGTGTTGTGGGTGTGAAGCAAAAGGAGGTCTGTACATCTGCTGGCGTGTGTACTTCACTACTTATAATCTGTTCAATCTCCCGTTCCTTTTTTCTTGTACCAATTTCAACTCGTTTCCCGTTCAATAGATGTATGTATATCTAGTACAATCTATCAATCTGTCTTTCGTTATTACAAAAAGCGACCATTTCACGCCCCGTTACACCAACACAGTTCTAGAAGCTTTTAAATAAAAGTTATTCACAATCCAATTAGGATGGAGTGGCTTGGACATGCAAAGATTGGATTTACCCATCCTCCAAATCCCATAAGCCTCAAAAGTAAAGATGGTTCTACAACAGATCTTCTCAAGATATGTGAAGAGTCAACTCCGCCATGTCGTCTCAACCCCCTTTTGTTCAATGGTAATGGAATTCCTTTTTGCAATGAATGGTTTGGACGTAAAGTGACTAACTCCATTAGGTCACATGCAAACGTTCTGGACCGTTGTAAAGAACGATGGACCTCCTATTTACTATAAACGAAAGCTATTTGAGAATAAGGATCCAGCTTTCCAAGGCTCTTTTGCTGTTGATTTCGTAGTCCATGAGCCATATAGCGAGGTTGATGATACTTTGCCTATTCGTACTACATACTATACGGATGAAGAGTTCTCAGGAATTGCATCTTTAGATAGTCGGCCAATGCTCGTGACTTTACATGGACTTTCCGGTGGTTCTTACGAGATCTATCTCAAGCATGTATTGGAGCCTTTGGTTGGAGCCGATCATGCTTCAAAATGGGAGGCATGCGTTATCAATAGTCGTGGATGTGCCAAACATAAAATCACGAGCAGTGTACTGTACAATGCAAGAGCTACATGGGATACTCGACAGACAATTGCTTGGCTGAGAAAGACCTTTCCTAACAGACCTTTGTTTGGTATCGGTTTCTCTCTAGGAGCTAACATTCTTACCAATGTATGTTCCTCAATTGTTCCCGTTCTACTTAATCTTCCCTACTTGTACACATCTTCCCCCCCTCCCCTTGCAGTTTGCCTCTTGATGTTTGCCATGATTCCTACGTATCCTCCTACTTGTACCTTGACTTTATTAACACATCCTAGTATATCGCCGAAGAAGGAGATGCATGCGTCCTCAAAGCCGCCGTCGTTTGTTCCAACCCCTGGAACTTAGATGCTGGATCACTCGCTCTCCAAAGAACCTGGCTTGGAAGAGAAGTTTACTCCAAGACCATGGGTAGCAATATGAAAAGACTCGTTGAACTTCATCATGACCAGATCATCAAAAATCCAAAGATTGATTTTGACAAGATCAGGAACATCACCTACCTGCACGAATTCGATCGACAAATTCAAGGTCCTGCTTGGGGTTACCCTACGGAGGGTGCATACTACAGAGACGCTTCATCAACAGATTCGCTACTGGCTGTGAAAATTCCTTTCTTTGCTATAAATGCTGAGGATGACCCTGTAAGCATCACTCACTTCTCTTGGACCTCAATACCTACTAACATATCTGCAGATCGCTACCGGTGAATGCTTACCACGTGAAGAAATCAAGAAGAATCCATACACAGTGCTGTGTACCACATCTCTAGGTGGCCACTTATCATGGTTTGAGATCGGGGGTCACAGGTGGCATGCTCGCCCAGTAAGTTGAAGCTTTCTCGATTCATATAACTACCACTAATAAAATGCAGTGTGTCAACTTCCTGAACAAAATGGCTTTCGAAGTACAACTTGACACCATTGTTCCTCCTGACGCACACGATTCCGCTGATTTGAGTCCCCCTCGCCCTAAATTTCAACCGATGGTTCGAAAATGGACTTGAGATTCCGCTATTATAAGCAACTTGAACTGGAGATGTTAGAATAGAGCGAGGCATGTTTTATAGACTTTATTTAGATATCGTAGCAATTCTCAAACACAGTAATAATCTAATGTCAATACACCGCTGGTATACCTCAAATGCCATTTTTAATCCTCGTCCCACCCAAGTTGCATTCGCCATAACGCCCGAATATAATTATGCCTGCCTGCCTGTCTTTCCCACAATGATAATCTTCGACTGAAAATCCGTAATTCGACCTTTCAAGCAAACGAAACGGTCTTCTTTTTAGGCTTCAAAGGTTTCGTTCCAGCCAATGCCTCTCCCCTCACATTATCACCCTCATCATCTCCCCCTCTATTTCTCTTTTTCCTCAAACCCTGCTTCATTTCACTTAATTTTTCCTTTTGTAATTGCTGCTTTCTCTCATGCTCTGCCTTTCTCGCCTCTCGAATCTCTTCCATCTGACGGGCTCTCATCATCTTACTCTCGATTTGGCCATCCTTGTCCGCGTTTACCATTGCGAGAATCGTCATCATGGATTCCTATTTGCGCAAGTGATTAGTCCAAGTTCCTCATGTAAATAATTGATCGACCCAATCTCCCAACCCCAATCTCAATTTTTCCTTCTCATCCCACACGCTCCAAGACAAAAATAGACAAACAGAAAAAACCCACCCTATCATCCACAAAAACCTTCCCCTTCTTCTTTCCCTTTGGCTTCTCTACTCCCACCGGTGTAATCATGTTTAGCGCCGGGATACCCAATTCCTTCTCCGTATAAACTCTCCTCTTCTTCTTCAACGTCGCCAATTTACTTCCTTGCTTCTGCTGTTTTGGTGGGGCTCCCTTAGACTGTGTAGCTTTTTTGCCTTTCGATTTCGAGACTCCATCGCTTTGAGCTCGAGAAACGGTTTTGCTGTTGCGGATTCCAGAGCCGTTTGCAGCATGCTTGGATGCATTTTTGTTTTTTACGGTACTGGTGCGGGAAGGCGCCATTGTGATGGTAGTTGAATTGAATGGTGTTGTGAGGAGGAATGTTTGGTGATAGGATTTGGTATGCGATAAAAGATTTACTGATATGCGATGGTTCGATGGAAATTTACATTTTTTTGCCAAGAAAGCGGCGAGCTAGCGGACGGGGTGGAGCAATGAATGCCCCCCGCGAAACTTTAGAGACACCCTTTGAGCCTATCAGACAATTATTTCGACGAATTACCTAGTAATGTTCAGAAGCCGTTTACTTTAGGAGTCTGGAGGTGAATTAGAAATGCAGGTGCTGAGTATACGAAATACAAATATACATATATATGATCTTCTTCTAATGCTAGATCCTTATCTATAAATGGCTTGGTATATTTTTTTAACCCTCCTTGTTAACTTGGAATCTCCTAGCCATTCCTGCAGCCATTCCTGCAGCCATTCAATATCTGAGTCCAGTATGTCCATTCATGACAAGTCAAAATCCCACACCAAATATTTCTTTTGATATCATTACAATTTCCCCTCAAGTGCTCAAAGTACCCTTTGTACTTGGAACCTCACCCTCTCTACCCGCTACTATCGAAGTAGCCTGTCTAACTGCCACAGCCAATGCCTTGAACGCACTCTCCGCTCTGTGGTGATCGTTATCACCCCTCAAACAATCCACATGTAATGTGATTCTTGCGCCCTGTGCAAAACTCTGCAGACAATGTGGGATCATTTCACAACTCAAATCTCCAATCTTCTCTCTTTTGAGTCCCAAATCTATCACACTAAATGGGCGGTTTGAAATATCGACAACCGCTCGCGAAAGTGCTTCATCGAGGGGGCAGTATGCGGATCCAAAACGTGCAATGCCTACAGGGGTTCCAAGAGCTTTTGCAAATGATGTGCCGAGTGCGATACAGACATCTTCAGCGGTATGGTGGTCATCGACTAAAATTTAAATTAGCATTTATATGGCCAAAAACGAATCCCGCAGAAGAATAGATGAGAGGACAAAAACATACTGTGTAGATCTCCTTTGCAATTGATCGCTAAACTCCAACCAGCATGCTTTGCCAAAGCATGCAACATATGATCCAAAAATCCAATTCCAGTATGGATAGCAATGTGTTGTGACTTTGATACCTGGGAAGCATGTCCCTCTTCACCACTGAGCAATTTCTTATCAGTATCCGCTGGGAACTCTCCTCCATCGAGGTTGATTGCCAGTTGAATACTAGTCTCATTTGTATCGCGCGCAAGCGCCGTTGATCTTACTGGAGCCATTGTTGTGATTAATAAGATATTGAGTAAAATTTGTGATGAAGGGGTTATGTATTATATCACACTTTACTACCACAGATACTGGTTCCAAAAAATTATATCGGTCGGACTATTGGTCGGAATGAACCGAGGCGGGACCATGAATAATGACGTTCCAATCAAAGCCCACGGGATTTGAATCCTATGATCATTCTGATTCAACCTCTTTTTGCAGCAAGATAAATGCAAACATAAGGTTCAAAATGCACCAAACTGGTGGATTAAGAAACGAAGAAGCGAATGTTGCAGCTTGGGAAGCTGGAAAGGGTGCTGCAGTTGGCGGTGCAAAGGTAATTGACTCTTCATGCGTTTTTGGTAACCAGCTTTTCAGGACTTCTGTTGATTGTGATGCTGTAGTGGGGCTTGTTTGCAGCTGCATTGGGAGGTGCTGGATATGCTCTTTCTCCGATATACAAAGGATTGACGATTCAATTCAAAGTGTGAGTCAGATTGCAGTATATTGGGGAATAAATGACTAATAATCGTGTGAATAGATTTATCCAGATGGGCTTTATGGTCATGGGAGGTTCTCTTGAAGCGGATCGACGCATCAGAGAATATGAAGCAAAAGTACGAATGGAGAAACGGATGATCAGGGATCGAGCAGTGTGGAACCAGTTTGAAGAAGAATACGAGCAATCCGCTTCAAAGCAAGATAAATCAAGGTAAAATTGTACTCATAAGGAGTTTTCAGGGTTCTTGTACATAACCAATATCATGTACGCCAGCTGTATCACAAAGCTCCAAACTCCCAGTAATGCTTTTTCTCATATTTCCCATTATTTAGCAACGAATTGTCTTGAATCCATATTCAACTTGCAAAGCCTTGCAATACAACCACTCAATTGAAGTAGCGTCTGAACTCCTTCCAGAATTTTCATATGCGTGAATCCAATTTCCTTGATAAACTCTAATTTCGAATGCTCACTCAAAGTATTGACCGTCTTCGTAACCCTGAACATAGTGCTTATAATATCGTGACTCGAGTATCCCAAGCCCCATAACTCGTTCAATGTCTCCAATGCAGAATCAATTTTGCCCTCGTAGCATGCCTTTATCATAGCTTGTACTTTGATAGGGTGAGGTGAATCCACAACCTTGAAGACATTATCTCCGTTGACGAGTCCAAAACCAGCAAAAGTGGACTGCAAATTATTGATAGCCTGGCGCATGTCTCCCTCTGCGCTGAAAACCAGAGCAGCCAATCCATCATCACTATATTCCACCTTCTCTGTCTCGATGATTTGTAACAATCGTTTGACCACTTGCTGATCTGTCAGTCTTGCATATCGTAAAATTGCGCATCTGGATTGTAAAGGCTCGATAATCTTATTCGATTGATTGCATGCAAAGGCAAATCTTGTAGTCGAACTGTATATCTCCATCGTGCGACGTAAGGCTTGTTGAGCTCCAGATGTCATACTATCTGCTTCATCGAGAATAACGAGTTTATGGCGACCGGCGGGGAGTGTGACTTTCTTTTGCGCAAATCCCTTAATGCGGTTGCGCACAACATCGATACCTGGTCGTCTATGTATCAGCACAACTGACCTATGAATCCGCTGAAGACGACATACCTCTTTCGTCACTGGCATTCAATTCTAATACTGCCTCCTTGTATGACTCTCCTAACAGTTGCCTAGCCAGACACAGCACACTCGTTGTCTTTCCAATACCTGGCATACCAGAAATAATGACATGAGGCATATTTCCATCTTTCGCTATAATCTTTAGTCGTTCTATCGTCTCCGTATTTCCTACTACATCATCGAGGAACACCGGTCGATATTTCTCAACCCTGGTTGCTTCTAATCAGCCTACTATTCTTGCAGGAGAATCTGGACAACATACCAGGGCAATTCATAATTCGTAACTCCATTAGTGTTGGCTTTCAGTGCTTTCTTTGCAGCACTAGTAGAGGACTCTCCAACTTCTGGGGCTTTGCTGGTCGTCATGTTGAGATTTTTGACAAATGTTGAGTGAGGTTGACGCGTCGAAACTGGAGAGACGCGATTTTCAATTTACACGACCGTGAATATTTAAGCCACGTGATTAATTCATTACCACAACCACAACTTTTGAAGGAACGCAATTCTTCATGCAAATATTATGGACAATCACAAGCTTGTAAACAGACTACATGAGACCATGTAACAGAAATTTTGAGATCATTGATTGTAATCGTGTCCGATCTGTTAAGTAGCATTGACCTTAACCTCATCCTTCAGATGAGCCACTGCTTATCACGTTCATGCTATCATCTTTTTCTTTCGGCCGTCTTTCACAATGAGATTTGCTCCTTCTTCTTGAGTTCAGACTTGAAGGCTCGAGTTTGTACAACCATGCAATGTCCATAGTTGGAAGGTCATGCTGATATAGCACAAGCACATCCATCATACTCACTTCGAGTTCAGATTTGTAGGTAGCTATTGAACTACTTCTTCTTCGATTCATACAATCGAAACTGCACTTGAATTTGTTCAAGCAAATTCAAATCGAATATGAGATATACAACAAAACTTTTAATACTCTCGGTTATCGAAATATATGAGATTTCGAAGACTCAAAGTGAGTCTATAACTCTGTAGTGGTATAATCCGTAGTTGACGAAGCAACTACTTCGTTAAGTATAATTAAAATAATCTAAATAATCTAAATAATCTTTTATAAAAAAAACTATATTCTAATTTCTACTATTTCTATTAAATTATTTATATAATAATAAGATAACAAAATAAACAAACAAATAAATAAATAAATAAGAATAATAAAAATAACAATGAAAACATTAGAAAATACTAGACGATCCGAAACACTCACTTTCAAATAAAAAGTTTACTTATATAAAATTCGATTAATAATCAAAGAATATAACTATATAAATTAGAGTTAACTAGTATTCTTGTTTGAATAGTATATTCTATACTTTATAGTATAACGATAAAGCTTCTAATTAAAGAACAAATCGAAAGTGAATAACAAGAGATGAAAACCTCCTCCCCTTTAAACTTTCGGCTAATGCCTCTAGCTTCTATGCTCGCTCCTCTCCTCCTTTAGCTCCTATACTCACTCCTTCCCTCTTAACTCCTACACTCGCTCCCTTTCATTCACCTTTCTCTAAAACCTTTTAGGGCTCTTATTTTCTTTATTTATCTTAAAATTCAATAATAAATGGTTCTCATTTTGAACTGGAAATATTCGTCGCTGACGAAGTAAATGCTTCATTAATGACAAAGAAAATATTAATACAATACTTTACATTGTATAGAGATTTGCATTGAATTTCTTTTCGTACTTAGGTATTAACTTTGCCACCACAGGGTAATAATACATACATTCTTTGGATTGAATCTTTAGCAAATCAACGGTTAGAGCGGCCGTAAATTATCGAACATTCAGATATGAAGCAGGTCTTCTGGCTCCAAGACCTATATTTCAATTAATGGGCAATGATCACAATAGCGATTCTGCTGTTAATTTCTCGAGATACTCAACGGCGTGGGAAGTCAAGGATCTCAACAGTAATCCCGTGACATGCGCATCGTGCACCCCGCTTATCGGTCGGCAGCACTATTCAAACATGACGTTAGAAATATCATCATTGTATGAAAGATCGATATATATATACAAATCATTAGACACCTCTTCTGCTAAAGATGGAACGTGATGACAATTCTCTGGGTGAAACTGCATCTCGAGGTATAGCTACCTCACAAGAATACATTACACATGATCGAGAATCATTTACTCTCGATACCACCCACTCCGATATCGACCCCCGACAAATAGAATCAAACCACAAACGAGCATCTGTCCTGATCGGTTCTGCAATCTTACAACTACCCATATGGGGCAAGTCTCCGTCTCCCTCAACCCTCAACCCCATCTCCTAACACTTTCAGGCTTCGCCATGAACTACGGAGTCCTCCAAGAATACTACTCCACAAACTGGACGCTGCGAGGAAACCTCGCCATAACCGGTATCATCGGCACCACCTCCAACGGCGTCATGTACATCTCTATGCCTTTGCTTTTCCTCCTCTTCACCAAGCGCTGGGCCCGCTATCGACAAACCGCCGCTCTAGCCGGCGTCCTCCTCGCCTGTCTCAGCTTCGTGCTTTCCGCATGGAGTACACACGTCTGGCATTTAGTAGTCACCCAAGGCATCCTCTCTTCATTCGGCTGCGCTCTAATCTACAGTCCCACCACCCTATCCCTCGGAGAATGGTATTCTACCCACAACCGCGCCGTTGCATATGGCATCGTGCTCTCCTGCAAAAACATCGTCGGTTCCGCATGTCCATTTCTCCTGCGCGTATTACTCGATACCTATGGATTTCGCACTACGCTCCGCATCTGGGCTGCTCTTCTCATCGGAACCAGTATTCCCGCAATCTATCTAATTCCCACCCATCCCTCCAATCTGTCCTCACCGCATCAACGAACCCGGAAAATCCCCTGGGAATTTCTCCATCATCGAACTTTCTGGATCTACACCATCGCCATCGTTCTCCAAAGCAGCGGCTACGGAATCCCGCAAACATATCTAAACACCTACGCTCACGACGTAACACTGCTTTCCCAAACCACCGCAACTCTCCTCCTCACCCTCTTCAACATCCCCGGTGTGCTATCCTCCTTTTTCTTCGGATATCTAAGCGATAATAAACGATTCCCCCTCTCCGCCACAACCGTAACCTCCATCTCCGCGCTCGCATCCGCGCTCTCCGCATTCCTATTCTGGGGTTTGACGTCCCCAGGAAGCATGGCACTCCTCGTTCTCTTCTCTCTGACCTTTGGTTTTTTCGCCGGCGGGTACAGCGCGACGTGGGGCGGGATACTGAAGGAAATGGAGCGCGAAGCCGCGGAGAGGAATGAACCGATTGATACCGGTGTGCTCTATGGGCTTTTGAATGGAGCGAGGGGAATTGGTTATGTGAGTGGTGGGTTAGCGGGAGTGCCGTTGTTGAAAGCGGGAAGTGTGGGAGTAGGCTTGGGACATTTTGGCTATGGGACGAGTTATGGGCCGTTGATTATTTTCACGGGGTTGTCGTCTGTGTTTGGGGGTTGGGGATTGGTGTGGAAATGGAAGAAGTGGTTTCATTTTTCATAGAAAGTTGGAGTTGTACATTGGGTAGGTGGCAGTTTGCCGTGTTTAGGTCCTTGTTATACAGTGTTGAAACTTCTTCGAAAGGTAAGACGTGGCTTGAAATCAAAATCGTTTGGCAAAGAATATACCACCAGGAAAATAGATATAGAAATACAAAAATAAATTTTGCATTCCATTAATTAACCATCCGTCAAACTCTCCTCATAAATCAGTAGGAACTTATTCAGCCAACTCAACAAATTCACCCGTGTCCTTTCATCCCAGCCCCAATGAGCCCACGCATACACGACTTCCGACATTACACCCGGGGAGCTCCCTCAATTCCCCCAAATGAGCGTGCAGTGTACATTTGAGAGCACACCTCGTCCTCACACTAAACGAAGAGCTATTCGGATACTCCACTACTAACATCCCATCTAGATCTCTCACTTGAGAGTCTTCACCTGAGCTTTATATATCTAATTACAGTGCCAAAACCCGGACATGCCACCTAGTGAGCGTCGACTTCGATTCACCCTCCTTGAGCTTCCTCCCGGTGAATGTTGTCTCCATGTTTAGCTCATCTCGTATCGACCAACACTGATATCACCTAGCTGCCAAATTCTTACACCTATCCGCCTGCGAGATCGGATAATAGTGTTCATTTGGCAAAGTCCAGAAACACGATTTGTGTGTAAAAAGATTCTCCGTTAATTCATTTCATCCATTAAAATCCCTATACAATCTACCTCTTTCTCGTTTGTCTATCCCAGAAAACCCCATCCCATAATTACAAATATCATATCATTTTAACATATACCCTGATAGTCCCATCCGAATCCCAGTAAATGTATATGATCACACTGAACGATCCAACAATTCATATCTATCCTTCCCACTGACTCTTCTCCAAAGAGCCATTCCCCTCCTCGACGATTTACCCGATCGCACCACCCACATATTCCACGCCAACCACAGAAATCCACCTACAACTCCCGCAATCGCAAAACCCGCAACCGTAAGCAAGAACCAATGTTTGCCCATCCAGAAAATCGTCTGTGCGTCTTTTCCATGCCAGCTATTGCCTTTGACAATGTTGAAGAAACTCCATGCGTGTTTGTTGTATTCATCTGGCAAGAGATTACGCACACGGCCTGCTTCGTCGGTAACAGTTCGCATGTATTCGATCCAGAGAACGGAGAGGAAGAGCGGGCCGGTGCTGTACATGACAGTGATATATGGCATGCCCCAGTTTCTGTTATATGCTTGGAGAGATTCGATGACGCGGAGGAAGAAGGGGTGTTGGGGGACGGATCCCATAGCATCGTTACTGATTCCGGTGGGGATTGTTCTGCGCAACCAGGCGGGATAACTGAGGAGGGGATCGAGACGTCGTTTACAGCCGTCGTCGAGATCGATGTATATGCCTCCGTAGTGTGCTAATACGAAATAGCGGATAGAATCTGCGCGTTGGATTGGGAAGGGGTAGCTGTCGAATGTATCGAGGAACCAAGGATATTCCGTTGCAATGAAAGCTCTTGAGGCTTCATCTGTCCATAACTGTAATAAGTTAGCATATCATTCCTGTTCTCATTTCCCCGTCGACTAAAGTGAACATACCTTATATTCATAATCATCATGCAATTCAATACACGATTGTTGTCCCGCCTTCCATCGCTCAGGAATCGACTCATTGATATATGTCTGATGAATGATCTTGGGAATAAGCTGTGTGCGATTCTCAATCAATTCGGAACCTGGCGCAGGTATTTCGGAGCGGTGAATAGCATCTGCAGCTCCATCTATGAAGAGTAGTGATATGAGGGTGCTGAAGGCATTTACAAGGAAACCAATTACTATAAAGTTGATGACCAGGAATAGAAGAGTACCACGCCTCATGGTAAGGTTGGGCAAAGAATCGAGGATATAGAAAAGCTTTTCCCTCACGGGCTTCAATTTTTCGATTGTGTCGTAGTTATAACGAGTGAGGGTTGTGATGAAAGTTGATCGATAAGGGGTCGTAGGTAAGGGTCTCGAGATAACGGAGGGGTCGATTAGAGAAATTGTAGGATACTCTAGGAGAGTAAGAATCGAGGAATTTCCAAAATCAGCTACGGCATCTGTTAAAGGAGTGTTGGTATGGATGTAGGTAATATTGGGTTGATCGTAGGATTTAAAAAGGACAGGACCAGACTGTTTTCAAAATTTATCAAGAAGGTGTTTTTGCTTAAATAAATAAATAAATAAATATGGTAGAAATTAATTAATAAATTTCACTAATGGTAAAAAGTAGAGCTGGAAGTGAAAGGGGAAATTAATGCATCCACCGGTGTATGCACAAAGATAGGGATAAGAACTGATTTGGTGGGACAAAGAATATCGTATTTCGTATACATACATGCACCTTAGGTATCGACCGACCAGTAGGTTCTTGAAGATAATCTTGTGACAGAAACCTCAAATTATGCCAAGAAACCAAAGTAGATCAAATTAAAGTGTTAGCGTTGAAAAGGATTAGACGCATGAATGAAGTAGGTAGAATGAGAATGATAACAATAAAGGTTTTACTGTAGTCCAGACAGACTAGATGGGATTAGAATGGTGAGTACGATATAAAAAGATAGTTGAAGATTCCAAAATGATTGTGTATTTCGCACGGGATGATCTATAACACTATCTAAGCCATCTTGCATTACCTAGTTTACCTAGTTGAAAGGGGGGGAGGGGGGCATTGGTTGTCAAATATCCCTACTGATATAATACTGCTAGCTCACTAATTATCTAGTATGCGTACGTCGGACTCTTAACAAAAAGCCGATTTACACATATTTGAATATTAGCTCCGTCTGTATACTTCGTACACGGAACGGACATATTTGAAGATTTCCATCCGATATCATATCACAGTCCCCCACACTCTGGATCTACAAAATCTTCTAGAAACTCGCCACCCCTTTCCAAACGCACATCTGCCTCCGCCTCCGCCTCCGCCTCCGCTTACGCCACAACATTGAAATGTCAGAAGACTCCAGCTGGGCAATCCGTGGACTTCACCCAAGACCCAAGCCTTCAAGCCTCGAATTCTTATTTCAAGATCTTGATGTCATTATTGCCATCATTCTTCCTAATTCCCGTCTAAACATTCCAGATATCGTTACTACTTACCATTTTCTTCACTCTCGTCAAGCAAAACACGGGTTGGTGTTTTCTCGACTAAACCTAACCTTTGCGTGCATTCACTCCATTCTAAATGTAAGCATTAAACCATCTACATACCAAGTTAGCAATTGTGGGATCCCTATTCAGAGAAATAGAGACTCAAGATCACCTATATCTGATCTCCAAGAATGCAAAATGTAAGTTGCAAGATGTAAATCTTAGAACACATTACAGCGAGAACACCTGTCTCGCAACTTGATGTAGGATACCATTACAAGACCTGTTTCAACAAAACATACATGTCAATATACCTGGATTTCCCTTTCACACCCCAAACTTCCTTCTGCATTCTTTCTTCCCCCCGCAAAATCCTGCGCAAGACACGGGTCCACCCAATATACCCACGTCCACCAGCTCGCGCGGTGCAATTTTAGTCCCATCTCTGCAAGCAGATAATCCGCATACCATATCAGTCAAAGAAAATGCAACCGCCCTTCTGACCATGCGATGGATACCGACGGTGCGAAAACCCATTCGTATATGCGACACGCTGTTGCATTTCTGCAAGTGCAGAGAGTGCTAGGTGTCCGCATGGATACGCCGTGCTCCAAATGGCTTGCGCTTCGGCGGCTCGAAATGAGTTTCATATGTCGATGTGGCCGAGGAGGACGATGAATCCCGTGGGATTGGGATCGATAGGGGCAATGCCGTTGTAAAGTTTAGCAGTCGTGGTTGGAGTGGAGAGTCGTTTTTGGTGCGGAGGGGGATATGTGAGTTATGTTATGGGAAGCGGGAGAGGACGACGTGATCAGCATGGGAGATGAGGTCTCCCCGAAAATGATTTTCTGAATCTGAAGATGGAGATTCAGAGATAGGGTGCGGAAGCCCGAGCGATTCGGTTAGTGAGGGGGAGAAAAATGGGTAGTTGGATCTCCAGCGTGTACCACATATCAGCGTGTTAATCAGTATGGAGGTGCCGTCATCGAGAAGCATGCTGTGTGGCATGAGGGATTTAATATCCTGGCGATGGATTGAATATCTTGGGTAATTGCACCCCAAATTTCATCATGCTGCGTCAAGCCTATAGGGTCAGTAAACCAGAAATCCCTACACATAAGCATCATAAGGGAATCTTACGGTAAGCAAGATAGAGTGCTCACGAAGTAGTGAAGTCAAGCAATGGAACAGATGTTGAACCAAAACATATTGACTGTCCTAGGCCAGGAAAACTGCGGGATTAGTGGAAAGTTCAGAGGCAGATTTAATTTAGTTAAATGGAAGAAGATGGAGCCTCTTGCATCTGCTGAAAAAGCTAAGATAGATGCAAATATCTACCAGACGGTCTACTTTCCGGGTAAGAATTATCCAAATGGCTACCTGATCAAAAGAAAACTTCTTAATACTATCAGCTACCAAATGAATATGCAACGATCCTAATTTGAATATTCCCAAAAGAATAAATATCACAACATCATCCTTAACAAAAATTACAATCTTTCCTACACTCCCTATATAGCTCAAACACTATCAACTCGATAGCCCATCTCTCTCCCAATCTACAAATCTAACACTCAGCGTATTCAAATTTCAAGTTCCTCGTTCACTTCTCCTTGTAGATACCACATCCCATCGTATCATCCAAGCCGAGAAGAAAACATCAAAATCAAAACCGGAATTCGAACCAGACACAGCTTCTTCAATTCCCAACCCTTTTACATCTTTATTGGGCCGAGAGAGTCCAAAGACTAAATGATATCGTCCTATCTCCTACCGTATCTTTGAACCGTTGTAGGAGAATATTCTCTCAATGAGCTTGCAGTACATCACTCATCACTCACATCACAACTCTCTACCCTCCAATCTGAAACTCGCATCGTGACTCGATGACCTCATATCGAACTCCTTGACAAATGTTGTTCTCCCTCCTGTACATTTACTGAAACAAATGGGCCTTTTCAAGAGTGCGAAATCTTGATTTGTGCAAACATGGAAATATGTATACACATCCACTTCTACTTCCTTTTCTATTTCGTAAGACTGTAAGCCGCATGAGTTAAAGTACGAACAGGTGGGCAAAAAACTGTATCGTTCAGTAGGATACTTACGCTTATCTACTCTGAGATATACAGAGTAAAATTTTCAATAACCTCACATTCTTGAAAAAGTATTTATTGCATTCAATAAATACACAATCCTATCCCTACGTCATACTCAAGCCCGGCATACTCCCCGGCATAGCATATTCATCTCTCCCCCTACTTTTCCTCCTAAACCTCAATCCATCCTCACTCCCCTCATCTGGCACATCCAAACTAACCCCCAATCTACTCCTCCCCACTCTAACTCCCGTTTCGGCCTCAACCTCCTTCCTAGCCTCCTCCCGCAAATCCCTCTCCACATCTCTACTCCTCGCCCTCCCAATACCCCCCGCATCAGACCCCGTATCCAAATCCTCTCCACCCCTCGTATTCTTCTTTCTCGGCCACAAGCTCGGAAGTTCAATTTGCTGAAACCGCGGCTCCACACAGCGTTCATCAAACCAAGTATGTAACCTCGCCTCAATCAACTGCGCAATTTTCGGCACATCTTGCAGCCGCGATCTACTCCCCACCAAACTACGTATCGAAAGATCCAGTCTATAATCATCCAAGAAACAGAACGCCAGCGTCGTAGGACTCCCATTCAACGGACTTCCCGGGACAAACGAGATAGACAAAGTCCCACTAAACCTCACGACCGAAACCGCCAACGCCACCGGCAACACCGCAACCAGCGGTTTCGGATAATTCAGCAGCAACTTCGTTTCCACGGCCAACGTGATAAAATCACTCAAATCCACATCCATCCTAGCCTGCAACCTTCCATGCTCTCTCCCCGCAGCCCCTCCTTCCCTCCCCAACGTCATCCCATCCTCATCTACCGGAATCACCCTACAATTACTGAAAATCGGGAAATCCTCTCCCAGACTCAATTCCGTGACTTTAATCTCATCCAAAAAATCGGGGCGATTCCCCCCATTCAACGCCTTCGTCAGACTAGTAAGAATCGCATCGTCATGCTGCGCGTCCGCGCGAAATTGTGCAATCGTTTGTGCGATCAACACATTGAACCAATCCAGACTTTCCGGTTGATGACTATCCACATTGTAGTATGTTTTACTCAGTATAGCATTGGTAGTCAACGGCGCCGGGTTCCTCAGAACGCTAGAGCGTTTGCGATTGAGAGGTTGTGAAGCATGGCGTGGTGTTGAGCTGCGGAGAGTGAGGAGAGATCTTTTGTGTGCGAGGGTTCGGGAACGGCGCTCTGTGGCCCGGAGAGCAGCGGATACGTCTGGAGAGGGAGGATCGCCAAAGATGAAGAATTTGATGAAAGCTCCGATGAGAATGACGATGGAGAGTTGGCCTAATAGTAGTCCTTGGGTAAATGAGAGTCTGCGAATGTATATCAGTATGAATCCATTCTAATTGAAATACTTAAGAAAGTAGCAAGGGAAGAAGAACGAACGAGGATTCAGCCTTGTCTGGAATGGGAGCCGGGATTGTCATCTTAGTTATGCGATTGAAGTGCGAACTTCATGCGAATAAGATGTGGAATAGAAGACGAAATAAAGAAAGAATCATGAATCTACAATGATTGACATGTTACAATCAGAGGCTTTGCTATCTACTTGTACTCCTGTGACATATGAGATAGCTAGCTTAAAATACTGCCGTAGCTCAAATGCGGGATGTGTTTGTATTTGATTTTCTCCATTTCGGAAGCGACGTCATTCAGCCCTATCAATTGATACTACGAAAAAAAAGTCCAAACAAAAACCATAAAAGATCTTGAAGAGTTGATACTGTATATCAGCATTGATTGTATTGTCGAATTATCTGTAGGTAAATGATTGCTTGTACGCCATCAGACCAGATTTCGTCAATTCTACAATAAGTTGCCGAAGAATTCCTCATTACCATGATTCCCATTTGATACCTTTATTCAGAAAAGCCACATCACTGTCACACCCGCAACTAAGTATATTAACATACTTTTAAGATTCCTAAAACACTACGAATTTCTATTATCCATTGCTCATGAACGCATCATGTCCCATTCATACGCCATGACTCAGAAAATCTCAGACCCTAGAAGTTGTGCATAAGGTTGAAAGGTGTGTAAAAAGAAGACCGGCTTGTCAAAAATCTCTGGAAATTATTCCCATCTATCGTACGTCAAACAATAAAAAGTGTATAGTACAAATATATATCTCCAAGCTCTGCCCCCATTTTCCTCGATTTAGATGTGAAGACTGGCCACAGAGAGCCGTCTTGTCGAGGCCGTCAGTCATTTTCTAGATCGTGCTTCATATTCTAGATTAAAAGCACTCAAAACGGAGTACTATTGATGGGTTATATTGCTAACCCATTTGATTAAGAGTGCCAGCACATATTTATGCCTTTGCAGCATCGCGATTGCTCTGGGAGCTGGCGCTCATGACTGGTTGTGTTGTGGGAAGAATACTTCCCTTCGATTGGTTTTGTCTAACCTTTGCCCATGCATAAACGATACCACTGACAAAACCGATGAAGATGGCAGATACACTTCCGAATGTAACAGGGGCTGCGAAGAAAACGAGACCACTGACAGCGATTGGCAACTTGTTGAGAGCACCAACCATTGAATAGGTTGTGGAGGAAGTGACACGGATACACCAAGCAGAGCAGTATGAGATGAAGATAGTAGCAAGACCAGAGTAGATCATGCCGAGAATGAGGTTGTTTCGGGTCTCAAGTGGGAAGTTCTTGGTAAGGTTCTCGGATGACCAGTTTTCGAAAATGAACGAGCAAACGAAGAGGACAGGGATAGTGAGGAGATTGTTGTAGAACATAGCTAGAACAAAATTAGAATTGAAGAGGAAGTTGCAATTGCAGAGAAAAACTTACTGTCCCAATCCTTGAAGTTCATCTTCTTGATAACCTTACGCATAGACAAAACGTATGCTGCAGTGCAGAAAACGTTCATACCCATCCACGCATATCCAGCATTCAATGTGGAGAGAGCAGCAGCAGCTTCTGCGGATTGTGCAGCACCACCTCCATACAAAGCATGTTGGATATCAGCCCAAGCAGCAACGACGGAACTGAGAACCATAAGACCGAATGAGAAGAGAGCTGAAGGAGTGACGCTTCCTCCGAACCACAAAACCTCACCATATGCGATCACAATGATTGTCAAGTTCTTGAAGATTGTGTAAACGGGAACGGAGAGGAATTGAAGAGCCTTTGTACTGGTGTAGATCATGCCGACGAGAAGAAGTGAGATAGGAAACCCTAATCTATGTTAGCCGCCAAATTCGCTCCGACTGGAATACAGACACTTACATGTCTTCGCCTTCTTGGTGTCAAAAGGTGCAAGATTTGTGATCAATCCCGCTTGCTTGCAGATGATAATCGCAATGATACATACAACAGACTGCTGGCGTTAGTCAAGATCTAGCAGAACAATGGCATTCGACGCATACCTGAATAGCGAGATAGAAGAAGTTCAAATTCCAGTTTGAACCCGAGACGCAGTACTTATTGGTCACGGTCATAGAAATCGATGCCAAACAGTAGGCAAGAATGGAGATTCCTGGGCTATTCGTAACATTGGAGAGGTCAAAGGCAGAGTTTCCTCTTTTGGCTGCTGCCCCTGGCTTGGCCAGAAAAGGATCGCGTTGAGATGGAGATGAACGCCCATTGAAATTGCGCATCTCGAGATCTTCGTTCTTCTTGTCATCCATGATTGCGATTGTTCTCGGTGAAAGAAAGGTAATTTCTTATCGTGGTTCTGATGGTAGAGATGCGCAAAAAGAGAGGTACGAACTTAGGGATTCGTAATCGGTCGGAGCTTCGTTAATAGATGCCCGTTAGATAATATCTAGTTGTCGAAATGAAGAGACTAAAGATTAAAAGGGGATTCTGCAATGAACTCCAATTGTCCTCAATCAGGTATGTGTAAGAAATACCTAATGAGATGAAAAGATAGAAAGAGAGTGTTGAATATGCAGTTTAGAAAATTATGGTAGAGAGGACAACCAGACCGAATCTTTGATCGCTTTAGTACAGGGGGCTAAGATTGGGTGTAAGAAATTCTGTGTGGGGGATAAAAATAGTCAAGCAGCAATACGAATCAACTCGCCAGTCCGTTTTGACAAGAATCCACCCTTTTGTACGTGATCTACAAAAAAGGGGACCAACCAGGTGAAAATTCTGGAGAAGAGGCTCAATACATTTTCGTAGTCACTCACGAGATTTCCATCTCAGAAATTCAAAAGGAAATCGAAGCCAGGGGGTAGAAGCAAGGACCTTTCGATTCTTCCAGTCACTTAAACGAGATCTTACCTGCGTGCCCGTGGATTTGGATACAATCAAATTCACTGCGTGAATAGATCAATTTCTAGCAAGAAGTCACACTTCTGGACATAAGCTATTTCGTTGCATACAAGCGTTTGCAACCAGCGTGTCCCAATCTACAAGACAGTCCAACACAACGTTTTACCAGACCTCTTGAATCTGTTTCTGGATCATCATGTCAAATACACTTGATCCTCTCGTCGCAAAGGTGCTTGATCACGCCGATTCCGATGATGAAGATGCTGTGAGTGTTTAATTTCATTTTGTTAATTCCACTTGTTATCGACGTAGTTGTCACTTGACTCTCAAAGTTAAGCCAGGAATTCCATACAGGATTTGAGTGTCTAGAGGACAAGGCTCTCTTTGACTTAATCTCATGCTGGAAATGTCGAGCCATCTTTCTATCTACCTAGCAGCCATGCCCTCAAATACAAAACCACACATGCCCTCACGTTCTCAAATATACATACATACATCCATCTATCCATCTCTCCCAACTCCCCCATCAATTTTCTAACACCCTCCCCAGCTCATCGCCTCCCTCGAAGAAGACCCCGCCGTCGACGCCTTCCGCGAACAACGCCTCCAACAACTCCACAGCGAATTCACGCGAGCCAAATCCCAAAAAACCCAAGGCTTCGGCTCCTACACCGAAATCAAAGAAGAAAAAGCACTCATGGACCTCACCGCCTCCGTCAAATACGCCGTGGTCCATTTTTCCAAAGATGATTTCGCCCGCTGTGGTGTCATGGATACTCATCTTTCCGTACGTTTCTCTCCCATTCCTTCCCCCATCTCCTACAAAATCTATCACGAAGACTAAAAATCTAAATCCCAAAAAAATAGACACTAGCACCCAAACATCTCGACACCCGATTCCTCAAGATCGACGTCGAAAACGCACCCTTCCTCGTCACGAAATTAAACGTGAAAATCCTACCATGTGTTCTAGTATTCATAGACGGCCGATCCGTCGACCGAATAGTTGGATTCGAGGGCTTGGGATACACGCCCGATACCTTTACCACGAAAGATTTGGAAGCAAGGCTCTTAGCCTCAGGCGTCATAAAACGTCAAACCACGGCCGGAACACTGTATCTCGACAAGAAAGCCAAGAAGCAGGAAGAGGAAGACGATGATGATGACTGGGATGATTGAGGACGAGGAATAGCTGTGAAAATGTCATTTGAGCAAGTGAAAGCGAGTACTTCGTACATATTTTTCTCAATCGAAGCTAGATATCGTGAAAGGATGTTCCCTCCTCATACTAAATCGCATCTCCGAAGCCCCACGACGATAGATCTTCGTTGGATCATAAGAATGATCATATGAATCAGAGAAAATCATGAGGGATCTGAAAGCAAAGCTCGGGGGCCAATTTCGCTTGATATACAATGTTCATGCTGGGAGAAACATTCTTCTGGCTTATACCTAGAAGTATTCAATCACAAATTTCAGGGAATACCGGATGCAAATTTTATTTCCCCCGCTTCTATCTCCATAATCATTGAGTTTTGCATGATACGTTTAATCAACGAAACAATCGTATATCATTAAAGTAGGTAGCTCATAGCTATATTAAAACTTGACCAAGGCAAATTCGCTTGCAGACAATACCCATAGATAGTTCCACCAGAAGTACGCACCCACTACCAGGAGAGAATAATATGTGATGGTCCAGAGAATATTTAGCTCCCCACCATTCTCCATGACATCTTCGCTCTTCTTGCTAGCTCCCACATCCGGACCAATAATAGTTTCCCCATCCACCGAACTACTAATCTTTCCCCAAAATCGCGGGAAACCCATCCAGTTACAAAAGGCATGCACACATATCACCGCCAACAAGCTCCCCGTTCGGAGATACAAAAATGTAGCGTAGCCTCCAAATAGCGTCGTGTAGGAGAATTGTAGCAAGGAGCGGAGAATAGCTCCAACCATGGGGCCATGCGGATGTGTGATTCTGTATTCGTAAAAGTGATGCACATGGGCAAGTCCGAAGACGACGGGGGTAAGGAATATGATCGTTGTATTGGAGGTCTTGGAGAGGAGGAGGAGGGGTACAGAGGCAGATCTGAAGAGTACCTCTTCTGTTACGGGTCCCTTCAATTACTATTAGCTATATGCAACAATAAGGGAAGCTCTAGTAAAACTCACAGCGACAATATTCCTATAAGGAATCCAGCCCTTCAAAGCTCCCAATCCCCTCAAACGAACCCAATCGCGCCACTGTCCCTGCGCAATCCCTTCTTCAAACAAAGGGCCCGCAAATAGTATAGCAGTCAAACCTACACATTTGACCGTCTCAACAAATCCAAAGGGAAAATAGCCCATCAAATGGAGGGATTTCACTGCATCTCCATTCTTCACCGAGGACAAAATTCCAAATGTGCCAATACATACAACGATGCAAGAGAGCGTGACCGAACGAATTCGTCCGCGGATAACCGTCGGTGCATCGCGAGAGAGCTGGGGTGAAGGACGGGTAGTCGAAGAGAGATAGAAGGGGATTACGTAGATGAGGGTATAGAGTACCTGTAATTGTGAGTGTTTGAACTAGGTGCTTGGAATGATGGGTAAGGAGGTGTAATACCAACAGAGAAACCGCAGTGGTGGTGCTAAACGGGGGAACTTCTTTCTCTGGAATAGAGCTTTGGTTAGCTGGGTTGTCCATGATTGATCATTTGGGTGCATGATCTTGCAGATGGATGCGAGGAGTGTAAGAAATACCAACCCTTTTCACCAGTATAAAGTGCCTTTAATCGATTATATATCCCGGTGGGTGCCATGGATGCGGAGAGTACTCGAGTAGTGCAGGTATATATGTACCGGTATATCAAAGCACCCAGGATATCTTCATCCGATCTTCTGGATCTCCAGTAGATCAAGAGGCGCAAGGATTATGTACAAAGAGATGGGTCTAGAGAGATGAGAGGTATGTGAGTCTTGCGAATGCAATAGAAGTCTGTGAGTTGGTTACCAATTCAAAGCCTTGTGGCTCGCTCGGCGTGGTAGAGATGAGAATATCTGAGGGTGCGAGGAAATGTTGGATTGTGGAGTAGAATCAGTAGATGGACAGGCAGGGGCTGAGAGCACAACACCGATGGGCATTATTATTTTGTGTCAAGTATGTAAATATGTAAATACATATATACGCAAATACCTACCATTATGTGTTGAATGAATGAAATGTGAAGTCAAGAGTTAATAAGGGAATCTTACTTTCATATTGTTCCATTTTAGTCAGATCTTACAATTGTTCTATTTATTCATCAAAGTTTATTTCATACCATCTCTTATGAATATGAAATATTGTTTTTACTACAGCGAGATTTAATCTTTCACTGATCATATGGGAAATTTCGTGTTTCATGCTTCCAGAATTATCTTATCGATAGTAACTCTCGTTGTTATCACACCGAACAGGACTTTTCGCAATCTATCGTCAATCAATTGAATGATGCAGTTCTCGTGAGAAAATTACCAAAATTTCTGGCGACGGGACAGGCTTACCTAACCTTCGCTCTAGATTCCACGCGGTACGATAGATCACAGAGCAGCATAATTACCAGGTAGTATGGACAAATTACGTCTTGCAAGGGATGTGTAATGGTAAGAGGTGGAAGGTTCAGTCTCCGAGGGAAAAAACGTACCGGCGATCTACAGAATAAGGAGGAACAAGGACAAGTCCTGTAAAACACCGGACTCACATACTAGGAGCATTTTCCGTGGAGAGAGCGTTATATGATTATCAAAATTACAGAGAGGAGGAGGAGGAGGGTTTGGTGTTTGTGTATGGCTTTCGAACTTCGAAGCGTGTCGAGTTATTTATTTTTAGGTATTTAGAGTTCTAGAGAGTCGATGAATCTGTCAAGCTATCAATCCATCAATCCATCCATCAATTATGCAATTGCACCATCCATACAGCTGACAGACGTGAACTCAATTGATGACAGAACTTTACCTTCCTCGAGAGTCGAGCCTACCACACAAAAAGGTAAGAGGGAAACCTTATGCGCACCATTTGTTTACTTACGACCTTTTTGCGTGTCTCGAGGTTGTCTAGACGGCCAAGCGAGACTCAGTCCAAGCTTCATCAATGCTTGCTTGCTTGCTTGGAAACGGAGATGATTCAAATGAGATGGTGAGCTTCCGGATCCACTCTCGAGAATCATCGATGCGCAAACCCTGGTCAGAGATGGAGAAGATGTTTTCCTGGAGGTTGGATCTGCTGCTTTGTTTCTTCCATGAAAACCCCGTTTTGCATGACGATGAGTAGCGCCAGCTTAATGAGAAGCATGAACGATTTCAGATGAACGAATAAACTCTGGAACTATTGGAAGAAATGAAAGATGAGTGAAAGTTATCGATTACCCCTTTCTATAGCCACGCGCGCGTCCAATGGCAATGCGCTTTCTCGATTGATTTTGTCTCATGGACTCCTGCACAACTTCTTGTATCTGGTATCAGACGCATCATACCATCCAAACTCTGTGTACATCGTATGTGTACATCGTATGTGTCCCGTATCCGTGTGGACTATACCTTCGTGCTTCTCTCCCTCCAAAGGTAAAACGAAGTAGAAACCCGTTCCCCCTGTCGCGTGCAGATAACTCTGGACAATCTCCCCATCCATTAGACGCGCCATCAGCCACCTTACCGTGAACGGCATGGCTTATGCAAATTTCTGCAGTGGTATGCAGTCAACGGTTCCTTTTGCATGGCATTAAATTAGAGCTTTTCCAGCCTGCGAATCGATTCCCTTCAATTTGGGGGCACCGACAGTAGTCTTGACATGTTCGCTGCACAGTGCATACCTCCTGCGTGCATTGAGATTTGCACTTGCGTCTAATGTCTAATTCAGGAAACATTTTGATCGGAGTAGAGGACCAAGGGATCCTCTTTTGACCAGAGGATTTGTCTATGATTGACTGATTAGATGTGTGGAACTCTCCCATTCGGCCTCTTTGGCTACACTCTGCTATTTGTGGCTGCCACGCTGTCTCTCTGTTCATCTTATTTTCCTCATCTAATCCCACTACTTGGTGGCTACTAACAGCTAGATGGACGGATGATACCTAGGAATCGCTTGTCGGAAGAGCTTCTCCAAGGACACAAGGTATAATTATACGGATTGACGGTACGCTAAAATTCTAGACATGGGCCTTGGAATTGGAGACCTACCATATCTTTCCAAGGTTTAGACAAAATCCTTACATTATCCTCCGTAGTCAGCGGTGAAAAAGCTGGCTACCTAGGTATGGCTGTCGAATATGAAATTTTATGTACCGTCGCGATGAGTTGTACATTTGGTATAGACCTCTGATATCCTCTCGTTTTCCCCTCGGGCTCTTGGTCTCTTTCTCGACCCTTTTCCATCTATCTTTGTCTTTGTGTTTTGCTCCTGGATCAATCAATTGATCCATTACACTCTTTTTCTATATACTTAGCATTAATACCGGGACCGTTCTCCCCTTTGGACTTCTCACTCATTACTATACACATATACAGTGCGACGACGATACAATAAAGTTAATCCTATTACTTCTACTCTTTTCGAAACCAATCGCTGCGCCATACAATCAACTACGTACGATAGATCCATATTAAACATTCATTCAGAAGGAAACAAACACAAGAGATCCAAACACGGGACGAACTACCAACTACTGTCGCAGACATAGCACTCATTACATCTAATACTAGCAAAGACGTTACGATTGCGATCAAGCATCAATTTCAAGTGAGGCCTAACGAAGGAAACAAGAAGAATACGAACAAACCCATCAACACCAACAAAAAAAAAGAAAAGGCGTTTACGAAGGCATTTCAGAATTTATTTGGGCGTATGGAGACACAATATGCGTCTGATTTAGAAGAATTTAGTTCGGGATGTCAAACTCTCCTTCAAGAAGGCCTTTGCATACAAGGTACGCGCAAACTTACTACCTTCATCCTATCTAGATTCTTCATAGTTTCCCTCACCTTGATTGTTTTTCCTCGCTCACCATCGCAAAAGATCAGATTCAGAGACGAATCGCTCAGCAGCGGTCCGATTGGTTCCGCCCGAACCCCCTCAATTTTTAAGACAATTGGAGGATGATGAAGGAGAACAAGCGAATGACTATTATCATGAGAATGATCCCATTAATAAGAATGATGATGATGACAAAATTTATTCACGATCTCCTCTTCCCACCCAGTCAGCTCATATTCTCTCTCCTGGTCATTCTATTGGCAAAGGTCAATATTTCTATGGTAGGCAAGGTTCCAGCCCCGATTCAGCCGAGTTTCACCAGATGCCCAAAACGCAACCACTGCCAGCCACTCCTAGAGGCACGTCCACCGCAACGCATAACACGCCGCAAATTACTACTCCTGCGACACGATCCTCAACGAGGCCCAGACCCCAGTCAAGAAAGCGTCTTGTTGTCAAGGTTGGGGACGGAAAGACATTTTCCCTCGTACCCCAAGATGAACCACTACCCAACGACGACGGTACCTCACAGTCTTTATCCACTAAAACATCATCGTCTTCTGTACAAGATTTGGATCATTCTATCACCTCATGCACCAATACCGACTCCACATACACAGCCGCACCTAGTGAGGCAACACCTAGGAAGTCGATATCTGCAGATCATATAAGCTGTTCGTCCTCGGAGTTCTCGATTGTGGGTGGTGTTCGAAAAGTTCCCAAGACACCAGAAAAGGGAAAAGGTCCAGCGTTCGATTATCCTCTTCCTCCTTTGCCAGAAACTTCAGACGGACCAGAGCCCCGCTTCCACGATCTTTCTGCAAAACCATCATTCATTTCAACAACCTCAACTGCAAGCGAGGGCACTAATTGGAAAGTTTACAGTCATATTCCAGAATCGCCGACTTATGAATCTGTCCTTACTGCAACTCCCACTCAACCTAATTTTGAAGTTCTCGACGGTCAATCCGTTCTTGAACAGTCCACTCCTTCAACAACTATCTATCGGCCGCGCAAAGCGTCAATTCAAGAGTCAATCCAGGAGTCAATTCAAGAGTCAGTTCAAGAGTCAATTCAAGAATCAGTTCAAGAATCAATTCAAGAGTCAGTTCAGGAGTCAGTTCAGGAATCAGTTCAAGAATCGATCCCGGAATCAAATCAAGAATCTACAGGGACTGTAATTCACCGACCCCAAACATCTCAAACGTCATCTGCGAGCACATCGGATAATTCTAATTACCAAATTCACGAAGAATCTGTCTCTGGCTCAGTCATCTATAGGCCACAGCATCGACCCCAGCTATCCACAAGCACTTCCGGCTATTCGACTTCGAATTATCCCAACTCGAACTATCAAATACATGAACCAGACACTCCAACTTCAGTAGTCTTCAGACCTTCACATAGACCTCAGTTATCTACAAGCACAACTGGTGATAATACTAATTACGAAATTCATCGTGGCCGTACCCGAGAACGCTCTGAATCAATTGCCGATTCCTTTCTTGCAGCATCATTTTCTAGTGGCTCCAATTACCGAGTACATCAACACTCTGATATAGATTCGAATTCATCAGTTGTCCATAGACCTCGAGCTCGAGCAGCAACCACTTCTTCCAGCGAACACGAAAATTACGTGTTCCACGAGGACCTTTCCAGATCCATATCTCTTTCGAGTGGTCAGGGCCCAGCACCTAAGTATTCTCAAGAATCTCTTCGTATTCCTGCCCTCAGAACAAAAAAGAGGTCGAACGACAATTTTGGCTACTACAAGTCAAGATCGCGAGAGACATTGAAGTCGAGATCAAATCACTCGCTTCGAAGTGCAGCACACAGTCGAGCTAATTCGCTAGCGTCGTTATCAACAATTCACACACAACCCGACGCACAACGAGCAATCGTGGCGAGCGGATCATTAGTTAATTTATCCGCTCACGCTCAACTCCAAAAGCCAAAAGGATTGAGTTCATGGGCAGAGTTGCCGAGCCCCACGAGTCCCCATATGATCGAGACTCCGCATCAATGGAGCTCACAGCTATCCACTGTGCTCTCCGTATCCGAGGGAACCGGCACCGAACGCGGTTCGCAAGCTTGGTCCGACAGTATGGGAAGAAGGAGTGTATTCGGTCTACCCAGTCGCGGCAGTCGCAATGTTCTCAGTATCAGTTCGTCACACGGAATCGAAGATGCCTTGTCAAGATCGAGAAGCGAATCTGTGGATCCTCCACGTCCAGCTTGGACACGCAGTGGTCGAGGTCTCAGCAGCTCATCTATCCCTGTTATAGGTGATCAAGATGAATATGGTGACGGAATCACCGCCATGCAAGATCTGCGCACTCGTCCATCCAGAAATAGATTATCCGGCATGTTCAATGCTGGAGCATCTGATACTTCCCGCACACACACCATGCGCTCCTCAATAAGTACCCGCTCCAATAGTTTTCTCGCAAACTCAATCCCAACGTGGGCAAGACTTTACTATGGAAGTGGAGAGCGTCGCTATCTAGGCTACAGACCCGAGAGTTCCAGCGGCGGAAACCCAAGTCGCAATGGCTCATTCAGTTGTGGAAGTGGCTCCCCCAATACAGAAAACTTCCCAGATGAATTATATAGTCCCCGTCGTCGACCACGAGAAGGCCATCCACACATGCGAGGTTTCTCCCAACAATCTATGGAAATCACACCTGTACCCACCGCAGCCCAAGGCAATGGCGCTCTCAGAACCTGGTCTCTCATTTCCAGCGTCTGGTCTCCACATCTCCGTACCGATCGCCGAGCCGCTCGTCAATCTCTCTGGGAACCCCCGCAAATCAACTTCTCAACCGAGGGCGGTTTTTTCGGCCGTCGTAACATCCAAGTCGTTCTCTTCATCACTGGATTTCTTCTTCCTTTCACCTGGATGATCGCCGCTTTTCTCCCTCTCCCCACGAAGCCCGTCCAAGAGATGCGCGAACGCAAAGATAGTACCGGACACCTCACACAAGCGCGGGATCTAGAAAGTCGCGGCAACAATGATTATGTCAAGGAATTTGGCCCGTTGGATGAGGCACGTTATGAGAGTGCCAGGTGGTGGAGGACTCTGAATCGTTGGATGAGTGTGGTGGGATTATTGATTATTGCTGCTATTGTAAGTTTGACATGTCTATTTTTTAATCGGTGAATAGAAGGCTAATATATACCAGATCATCCTCGCTGTCATTGGTACCCGAGAGGGATGGTAATTCCATCCTAATTCCCAGCTTAATCATATCACCTCCTTACTTCCTCCTTCGCTTTCCATTTTCCACCACCCTCACCTCTCACCTCACACCTCACATTCTCACCACGACACCCAGGACCCACGGCACACGACACACGGCATTGATATAACGACCCCTTGTATATTAGAGTAGAGCCCCTCTACCCCCTCTCTAATAATGATTCTTACGACCAAATAACGACTCTCACAACAAACAGATGGGTCTAGACTTTTTATTTTCACACTTTTACTTTTTATTTTTAGCGCGCGCAGATGATATATTAGCATTATACCCTTTCTTTACGGAAAGAAAAAGCTTGCTTGCTTGCATGTATGTATGTATGTTGGATAATTTTTATTATTGATGATGGTTGGGAAAAGGAGGATGCATAGGAAGGAAAGGGATGACACAGGACCTGCCATGTGATGCGATGCGATGCGATGCGATGCGATGGCAAAGGCGATGATGGCGCTATATGTGCTTGCTTTGTATATATGGATGCAACGTTGGAATGCATGATTGATAGATAGAACAAGTTAAAGAAATTTTAATGTTCATGAAGAGCAAATTATCATTCAGATCATTTTGAAATAATATGTGTATTGTGAATTTCTCGTATCGTGTACGTCGGGTATATATTTGTATTCATCATGCTACATCTAACCAATATACATCCCTAAGAACTCCCCAATTGAAATGCTCAAGAACGCTTTTGTACTCCTTCCATGTGTTTCTTCACTTCACTTCAACTCAACTTTCTTTCCCTTTCTCTTCCTCGCCTGAAGCTCCGCTTTTGCTTCTTCAATTGCCTCGTCAAGATCTCTTGATGGATCAGCCGGTAATCCGAGAACCGGTTCCTTGCCCCCTAGACTCTCCATACTGGCTGAACGTTTCAATCCCTTGTCAGCTTTGCTAGTTCGCTCGCTCACCATCTTCATTAAATGCGATTTAGCAGGCGAAGCGAAGAAAGCAGTTGAAAGGGCAGTGCCGATGACAGCGTAGAAATAGACGCGTGACCAGACGAGGAAGGAAGCGGGGAGAGTAAGAAGTATGAAGGGAGCGACCGTGAATGAGAATGCAAGTTGAGTTGCTAGCCACGAGAAGACATCGTAGTAGAGTTTGTGTGATGTGGGTTGAGATGTTTTGGGGTCGATGAAGAAGGGACGGAAACAACGGCGGAAGTCTAAAGATGGTCAGTTATAGAATCAATCTAGAACTAGGGGAAGAAGACGTACTCTTTGCAACGGTTTGAATAAAACTGGCCAAAATGAAAGCAAAGTAATAGCCAGGGAAAAATCCGTGCCAGAAAGCACTGGTTACGAAAGTTGCCATGCTAGCTCTGAAACCAGGCTTCTTGCCTTTTGGAGTAACACGAAGGTAAATATAGTTTCGGAGCCAATTATTCGTGTTCATATTCCAGTTTCCAAGATATGCGCGAGTATTTTGGGCTGTTTCAACTCCCCACGGGTCAACGTTGCAAAGCCTGTCCCAAGAGACTTTGCCAGTGACTGGATCGATACCTTTATACCCAAGACCTGAGAGGATACATGCACCCTCGGTCAATGCCCATACACCGTAATACTTCAATCTAGCAGTCATACCGACCATGTGAAGAACAAAGACACGGCGAGCAAACCCATAAGTCATGTATTCATCACCAGTCAAGAGATCAGGCCAATACCACGCAGATAGCTTCAAAAAAAGTAAGATCCAACCCAAGCCAAGAGCAGCTTTCCACATTGCAGGAGTGCCGCTTCTTGGGATTTTCCTCAATTTTCGAGTTGGAGGTTTCTTTGAGGGATCAACACCAGCAGGCACTTCGAACATTGTGGTTTCAATCCACTGCTTATAGTCCACATAATCAAAAGCCGGACCTGCGAAGAGAGATGGAAAGAAGAGGACGTATCCAGCGTAATCTAGCAAGCTCGGTAGTTGTTTGATGGCCCGTTCCTTTTGATCTTCTGTCAATTCTTCATCTTTCAGTCGGCCATCTGCAACATTCCAACAGAATGACGACAATTTCATAACCATCACCATTTGAGCCCCCGTAATATCCACCACTCCTGGATTATTAGCAAATTGCCGAGCCAGCTGGTTCACTGACAGATGTGCCATCAAAAACACAAAGCCAACCCATGGCATAAAAGGACCTTGCACATATTTTGCGATGCAGTATGCCCCGATAGAACTAATAGCCAGTGTTCTTGTACCACCCCATAAATCGAAAAGCCCAAGGAGGTAAAACGAGGAAACCCTGATAGCCAACAAGTCAGCAAATTGGGAAGAGAGTGTGCCTTTTGGGTAGTTTACGCACCCAATGATGAAGAAATTCTTCAAATCAGGTCTCGAATCTGGAACTCGTTTCAAGAGTCCCGCGAATGGATATGATAGGAGGAAGGAAGTAATGAGCTTTACTGTTTGATGTTAGAGTGAAATCCAAATCCTTGATATCTAATACATATCGATTGCTTTAATACATACGTTCATCAGTCGAGGCTCCCAAGATGCCTGCGACATATTCGAAAGCTGCGTAGATACTTGTCAGACTACGTCACATATTGTCAAGGTAAAGCCTTACGAGCGTCGATGTATGGTAACATTGTTGGCGATGGATAGTTTCAATGTACTATAAATCGAAGGGAGTTGTTGAGGTGCTACCGTCTCTCCATCAGTGAAGTAAGAATCGTGTTTTGAGGGACGGAAAGACAGATAGTTGTGTTTTGTGAACTTCCTTGGTAATTATTTATTTATTCGTATTTGATCATGGCACATGTCACAATGGTTCGTTTTCTGCCGGGCGGTGGTGGGGTGAATCGAATTTAGTGGGATAAGGACGGGTCGTGCCTTGCTCCCGAGCCTTGCTTCCTCTGCCTTGTCCTAGCTTGACTTGTTAACACTTGCGAATAAATAAAGCTACTTCGTACATGCAAATCACCTACCCTTATTCGAAGCCTTGTTTAAGTAACAGACTACGGCGAATCTATACAGCATCTTCATACTTCGACAATCTACAATTCGTACGGCGATCCAATAAGGTTACGAAATAAGACATGCTTATGCGCCCTCGACATTAAAACCCTCCAAGCTATTCGACCTTAATCTTCAAATACCAAACAACATGGATGTCGTTCAAGCTGTATCGGGGTATATCTCGAAGATGGTGTCTGCAGGAGACGGAACTTCTGGGACACCATCTGCGAAGATGAAGGTCTTATTACTGGATAGTGAAACCGTGTCCATTGTCTCTACTGCGATTACACAATCTGCGCTTTTGAACCATGAAGTATACCTCATAGATCGACTGGACAACCAGAATAGGGAGAAAATGCGCCATCTGAAATGTCTGTGTTTCGTTCGACCGTCGGCAGAGTCTATACAATTCCTAATTGACGAATTTCGAGATCCCAAATATGGTGAATACAATGTGTACTTCAGTAATGTTGTGAAGAAGTCATCCCTGGAGCGATTGGCAGAAGCAGATGATCATGAAGTGGTCAAGCTAGTTCAAGAGCACTTTGCAGATTACATTGTAGTGAACCCAGATCTATTTACATTTGATCTTGGATTTCCGAAGCAACGAATATGGAGCTCAAATCCAGACATGTGGAATCCAGATGCATTACAACGTACAACGGAGGGGCTCATCGCGGTGTTGCTATCTTTAAAGAAGAAGCCACTTATTCGATACGAAAAGAACAGTTTGCTAGCAAAGAAGTTGGCTTCGGAAGTACGATACCACATTGCTCAGGAAGATCAGTTATTTGACTTTAGGAGAGTGGATACTCCTCCAATCCTGTTAATTTTAGATCGACGAGACGACCCTATAACACCACTTTTGACACAATGGACATATCAAGCTATGGTCCACGAACTTCTAGGTATAAAGAATGGGCGAGTTGACCTTAGCGAGGTACCAGAAATCCGTCCCGAGTTGAAAGAAGTGGTTTTGTCGCAAGACCAGGATCCGTTCTTCAAGAAGAATATGTATCTCAACTTTGGTGATCTAGGTGGCAATATCAAAGATTATGTCGAGCAATATCAATCAAGAACCAAAAATAGCTCGAATATTGAATCCATAGCTGATATGAAGCGCTTCATCGAAGAATACCCCGAGTTTCGCAAACTTTCTGGCAACGTCAGTAAGCATGTCACCCTTGTTGGTGAACTAAGTAGAATGGTTGGTTCAGATAATTTATTGGAAGTCAGTGAAGTCGAGCAGAGCTTGGCATGTAACGATGCTCATGCCAGTGATCTCAAAGTAAGTTCGCAGCTCTCGCTTGACGCAACCTCTCGTTTACTAACAAGCATTATAGAATGTACAGAGATTAATTCAGTCTCCCACTGTTACCCCCGATAACAAGCTGAGATTGGTTGCCCTGTACTCGCTTAGATACGAGAAACACCCGTCGAATGCATTACCGATTCTTGTCGATCTCCTTGGCGCAGCCGGAAACGTCCCTCAAAGACGTATAGATCTGGTAGCTAAGCTCCTCATCTACCATTCTTCTTTGCAACTGAACCAATCGACGGGAGGTATTACCGATATGTTCGAATCCTCAAACATATTTTCTGGGGCCCGTGACCGATTCAAAGGGCTAAAGGGTGTAGAAAATGTCTACACGCAGCATTCACCACGACTCGAGCTAACACTTCAAGATCTAATCAAAGGAAAATTGCGTGATCAGCAATATCCTTTCGTTGAAGGTGGGGGGACAACTCGAGATAAGCCTCAGGATATTGTTATTTTCATTATTGGTGGAGCCACTTTTGAAGAGGCAAAATGTATATCTCAAATAAATGCTTCTTCGCCAGGTGTTAGAGTGGTCTTGGGAGGTACCTCGATTCATAACAGCACGACGTTTTTGGAGGAAATGGAAGATGCTGTATCCTTATGGCCTGAACCTGCTCCATCAACTGCTGCTGGGAGGTTACGAAAAGAAACAGGAAGACGTTGAACGAGGAGGAAGCTCAAAATTCTTAGTGATGAGTTGGATATCACTTTTACTAGAGGGTCCGCGCGATCAATTACCGCATTTCGATGCAAGAAAGTCATCCTCTAGCCCTTGAAAATACCTTCTGACAGGAAGCATCGTCATAAAAGATAACTTTGTTGTCATTGGAGACATTTGTCGAAAGGACTGAATCTTCAAACATACGGGGTCTTTTTGAGACACTGCTTATTGCTGTTGACACTGTTTTATGGGCTACATAATTGCCTGTCAAAACGCATATCTTATAGCTGCTGTCACGATGCGCTTCTATATGTAGCCCCCCCGCAAACCCTGAAAGTCACCTTCGAGATCAACGTGGAACTAGATAGAAATACATCTAGTCGTTTTCAGTTGGAAATAGCAATGTCGAATTATTCGAGCTCTTTGTAAATCTGATAGGATGGAACCTTATCCATATACATCGAGTTACAAGTAGTGGAACCACGGGGCCAGAAATTTGAGGAAATGGGTCTGGTAGTCATTGGAGGTGACAAGAGAATGGTTGATTCTTTGTCTGGTCGAATTGATGTTCATCACAAATACCTTACCCAAATGCTTAGCTGGATATTGATCAGGCCGCTTAGATCTACGGACAGCAGCGCAGTGAAGCATAGTGCAAGCCAAGCTAGTCTTGATATCAATTTCATGTCAGTATGCAAACAGGACATCGCTAGACTTTGGTTATTACAGAGTGCATTGCCACCTCGTTGGCAGAAGACTAATGGCGGCACAAATGAATGACAATTCATATATTCTACTAGACGTTATATGTACTACAGAAACGCTTTGCCCACAATAAGAGTATACTATTTCAGAAGTTTCACACGATGTTAGACGTAGATTTGTATTAGAAAATGTGTTATGGTTGTGGACTTGGTAGCATAAAACACCGATGTCTTCTTAAATGCCAAATCAAGAGACTTGCCCCTCACACCTGGGTTGGATGAGTTCCAAGCCGTGCACATAGCCCCGTTGATCGGTGAGACTGTGATGGAAACAAATTTCTATGATGAATCACAATACTCTACACTCGACGAAACCTACCTAGTAATCCGACAACGAATGGACTCGAGTTGATCTCCAAATCCATGAATAACAGCAAATCCATCCATCTACCTAGTGTTATCAAACAATTCTACAAGTTCTATATGTATTCATTTTAGAATCTAGAATTAGGTAAATTGTGGAATGTGTTTGAAACTCTCATCTCGTGGTCAAACAGCATACGCATTCCATCCATCCAGCTAGCTAGCTAGCTTTCCCCTATTTTCCAAAAGAATAAAAAAATAAATATCGTGTTATAAGTAGAGATATAAATATGAATATAAATATCGAAAGACACAGTATAAAAATAACACTTAAACCTTGCCATACCACAACTACATCACATGAAATCAATCAGTAAGAGATCTAATGCTCTCCATATACGCGTAAATACTATTCGACAACTTGATAAAGCTCTTGTTATTGTTATTGTTATTGCTAGAGTAAATCTTCTAGCTAGGTAAGATTACAAGTAGAGATATAGTGATAGTGAGTGTAAGCTGTAGAGAATGAATTGCATCAAATCAAAATCGTTTTTTTTTAATAGTATTGAGTACGTATGGTACCGGTTTGGGATTTGGTGATACTGGCTAGATTGGGGTGGAGATATTGCTTGTAGAGATTGTAGTTGGGGGTTTGGTTGGGATGATGGAGGGAAAGGATGTGTGTCTGGGTAGGTAGGTACTTTGGGTTTGTGGATGTGTGGTGTTTTGTTGGTGGAAGGAATACTACTGATATTGTCTATCTCTTCATATATGAATATAAAGAATAATCGTAATTTCAAATCATAAATCATAAGTCAGAAGTCAGAAGTCAGAAGGTTCAAAATTCAAATGATTGATGCACGATTCTATTCTTCAGTACCCATCATCCAAGATCTTCGCATCCAATAGCAAAATTCAAACCCCCAGATCATACCAAATCCATACATCTTTTCTCTTTTGAGATTCTCAAAACAGGAGCAAATAAAAAAGTAAACATTACTCTCAATAGCTAGATAATCTTACAATATGTACAACCTCCACCGATACTGTTTACTGGCTCTTCTGCTTCCTCCTCCTTTCTTCCGCTTTGTATCTAAATCCATGGGATACAAGCATATAATTACCAAAGAACTCTTCTGCGAAATCATCAAATTTCACGTAGTCAGCACCGAGTCGATAGGCGGCTGCGATTCCTGACACAAGGGCTAATTCGTGCATATTCTGAAGATTTGTTAGCATTAGGATTTTTGCTTGGTATTTCCCTTTCCTCGGTTTAAAGCTTAATTCTTTCCAGAGGGAAGGAAACGAAAGTCAAGGGAGAAGAGAGAAAAAAACATACCACAAGCGTCCAACTTCCTGCAAACCACGTCTGATTCTTGCCATTGATGAACATCATCCCAGGTACAACCCTGGCATAATGTTGCCAGCGATGACCAAGTTGATGCCACCATTTTTTCTCAATCACTTTATCTGGAGATATCTCATCGATGGTCCAGAAATCGCGGTTCGAGGCGTCGAGGAAGATAGATTGGAAGACGTGGCGATCATATGGAACGGGTGCAGTTTCTGCGTTGTGGTCTTGACGGAATTGATGTTGGTAGTTTGTGCAGCTGGAGAGGTGTGTTAGTTTTGGAGAGGGGGAAAATAGAATGGGAAAGGGGGTAGAGCGTACTCAAAAGACATTTCGATTTTCTTAGGGTCATGTGCATAGGATTTGGTGTAATACATGGGTCGAAAACCACTAGGTTCATTGTCAACACCACGTCGTTGCCCTTTTGAAAAAGCGATTTGGTCTTTTTGGGCCTGTGATTTAGGATCGGCGCAGAGGGAGGGGTCAAATTCGGTTTCGTAGTGTTTGCGGAAGTATTCATGGTCGGAGCTGAGAAGTTGTCAGTATCTTTACGGGGAGTATCGGCGAGGATGAGCTGAAAAAGAAAAACGAGAGGGATAATCTTACTGGGTCACTGTTATGTCATCGTAGAATCTAATATGATGATTAGCTTATAAGCTTCTACATCGCCCGCGGTGTAAATGTAATAACTTACCTGGCTCCCCCAAGCACTAGTTTCTCCTTAAAAGTGGCAGTTTTTCCAAGGATTTTCAGTGCATCATCAGCTAATACACACATGACCAATTCATCAAATGTTTCAGATTTGGAAGTTGGCCCAGTGTGTTCCCCCTTTCTGTCATTTGCATCGGGATTAAACGGTCTGGTGGTCATCACAACACCTTTCTCACTACGTTGAATAATCTCCGTGACATCAGTGTTGAGACGAATATCCACACCTTTCGATTCCAGATCTTTTCTCCAATCTTCGTAAAAGTTGTGAAGATTAGGGAAAGTTAACATTTGAGGTAAGTTCGGAAGAAGTGTATCTGGATCATAGTCCCAGAGCTTCATATTCTTGTCATCAAACAAACGCTCCAAGATCGCGCACGATACATTGGCAGTCTGGTTACCGGTACCAAGAAACAGAGCAATGAGAGGATACACCATTTTATCTCCAAAGTCCTTGCTGAAGAAGAACATCTTGAGCATAATTCGGATAGGTATAACCCCCATTGCAGGCATTAACCACTTGATAACCTTCAACACCTTGCCGAATTTCTTGATATCGCTCGAGAAGCGTTCGACCAGAGGACTAGGGAAACAATTCGTCCAGAATCCATCTTCACCTTTCCCAAATGCGACTTGAAGTTTGATGCCTTGAGCTTCATGACCGTATTGTTTGAAGAAGTGGCAAGTATGCTTGAAGATTGGCGAGCCACCTTGGACACCATCGTTCATCCAGTCGGTGCCAAATTTCTCTTTGTCAAGGGCTATCGAGGTTGCTTGGCCTCCGGTTACACCCATTCTTTCGATCATGGTAACTTTGAATTTATCTGGATGCTGGGCAAGAGTGGCGGCACATGACATTCCTGCAGCGCCAGCTCCAATTATCACCACATGTTTTCTTTGACCGGAGGAGGCCATTGTGAAACGAAGTGGCAGGCGGGGCGGAAATCGATATGACAGCAAAGTGAAGAAGACTTTTTCTTTTGCAGTTTTGAGTCGATGATATAATTAAGATATTATGATTAAGAAACCACAAGAAAGTGATAGTTTTTAGAGAAATATGTGATCTTTGACGCACAGTACAATATGGTTTTGTCAAAGTCGTGGCATTGGCATTGGCATTTGACTCGTAGACGTCATGATTTCAATACACTTTTCCCCACCCATTCCCAATTCCACCTTAGACATTAAGAGCCTCGAGAGCTTACTTCGCCTCACCTCCGAAGTTCTTGCCTATACGAAGAAAGACATTTCATTCATTTACCAGAATCTCCCTAGAAAATCAGCAAGTACATATATGGATGGTATAGCTCTCTTCGATGATGGCAAGTTTTGGTTGTCCTGGTTGATTAGACTGATGGGTTTGAAGTGTACTAGGTAGGTACTGGTAGATCCTGGAGGTAGGTCCCAGGAATGTTTAAATAAGCTCATCTTTCTTTGATGTAACCGTTACCTGTTATATGCATATGATTGCTTTTGTATTTCCCTCAACCGAGACTTTACCCATCTTCACCGTTCGGTTAAGAGAAATTGATTAATACCTCAGTTCACTCACAACCATAAGGGCATGAGATGTCAAATTGATAGATGTTTAGAATTTTATACACATTTGATATTTGACAAAGAGACCTTCTGATCTTTTGTGAGTGTGCTTATCACAACCTAGAAATGCTTATAATAAGATAAGCTATGTATCCCGTCATGCTGGTTGTGACACCCCCTCGCCCCATCTGCCCAGTCGGCTGGCCCCGATCAGCTAGTACCTTTTGAGATTTCTGCCGATCTTCTCACCGCCATATTTTCATATCAACTCGATTGGTAAGTAGTAACTTATGTGAGTGGTGAGTGGAACGTTGATCAATCTCTCAATCTCCCAATCTCATATTGTCGCTGCGTAATTCCCATTCGATCGGGTTCTCGGGATATATGGATATCCAAATCAACCAATCTTACCCCTCTGATGATAAACGTGCATATTCAAACATGCGAATCACTTGGGTCTGGACTGTTGGCTGTTGCTCCAATCCTTATTCTCCCGCGTGGATGTCTCTGAATTTGCGGGGAAGATGCAGGAATCTTAGCACCGTTCACGAAAATGAAGCTTTCTATCAGGAACCACCTTCCCAATTCGTCGCCCTAACCGTTGGAAGCTGCATAAGTGACGACTACTTCACAAGTTACAATCTACGGATTGACTGACCAATACAATCAAAGCCACGTGCTGTGTTGAGGCGGTTATCATGCAATGGTAGGTCTGACTCTAATACAATAAGTATTGTGCATTTCTCTTCCCGCATGTTTCTTGGTATACTCCCGTTGCGCGCTTCCTAGTTGTATCTATTCTTCGTATAGAAAATGCATTTCCCGGTAGCTTTGACTGCGCTATCACTACTGTCAGTCACATCAGCACACAAAGGTCACAAGCGACGATCCGTCCCGTCAAGTCCTCAAGCATTGAACAAGACGCTCACAAACACAATTCCAAATGCTGCTGGAGGTCCAATTCTTCACTACAATGGCACTGGGCCTGTGCCTTCTTACAACGAAACTTCTCCTGTCCCAGCACCATTGCCTACTTTAAGGTAAAATTACTTATTCCTCTCGTGTCGCAGAACTAACAACCACTAGTAAGCAGGAAATTGAAGATAACATCTTCAATGAGATTCAAGGAATTGTAAATGGAAATGGACTCACAACCGACTGTGCAAAATGTATTGCCGGCACCGAAGTAATGCATCTTGCGGCTATCACGCAACCTGTTGAGACGATTGTGAATCTTCTTATTCGTGCCTGTGAAACCTTTCCAAAGGTCTATGACAGTATCTACGCTGAGACCTGTTATGAAGAATACTCCGGAATTGGTGGAACTGGTCCGTATCTTGCTCAACTATTTGCAAAAATGAGCATGGCGACCGATGATATGCAAGGTTACTGTTTCTATGTATGGGATACTTGCAGTTTACCCCCGACGATTCCCATCGACGAGTCTGCATATTTCAAACCTAAACCAGCAAATAAGACAACAGCTCCCTCGCCATCTAGTAAGTTATAACGCCTTGGTTTACTCTAAGTAAACTAATTCTGACATATCAACAGACCAAACTCTAGATGTTCTACATCTCTCTGATTGGCATTTAGATTCAAGATATGACATTGGCAGTGAAGCTAATTGCTCACAATATATGTGCTGCAGACCATATTCAACTAACACTGACCTTGATACGACGAGCAACAACCCGTCTACACCTGCGTCTCGTTTTGGATACTTCTATTGCGATTCCCCTCCTGACTTGGCTCTCTCTGTATTTTCAACTATGGACCAATTTATCAACAGGTCTGATGTGGCATTCACAATATTTACAGGTGACATTGTAAGCCACGATAATGACGACCAAATAAGTCGAGCCTATGTAGAGTATGAAGAGACGGTTACGTACCAAACTTTCAAGGCTCAAATGAAGAACAGTCCCATCTATGCGACCTTGGGAAACCATGATTCTCTACCGGAGGCTCTGAACACTCCAAATTCCATCAGTAACTCTACGGGTCAATCTAATGTGTTCTCTTGGAACTATGATCTGTTGTCTAGCTTATGGCTGAATAATGGATGGATTGATAGTGAAGCGGCTCAGTATGCATCAAATCACTATGGTGCATATGCTACGGTCACATCTCAAGGCTTGAAGATTATTTCTATCAACACGGATTTTTGGTATACAGCCAATATCTTCAACTTCTTCAACATGACAAATCCAGACACCTCTGGCATTCTCACATTCCTTGCCAACGAGCTTCAAAAATCGGAAGATATTGATCAACGCGTTTGGATTATCGGACATGTTCTTCCGGGATATGACGGTACAAATGCTCTTCCCAATCCCACAGCCTTGTTCTACAGTATTGTTGCTCGATTCTCTCCATCAACAATCGCGGGAATATTCTTTGGTCATACACACGAGGATCAGCTCATGATCTATTATGATTTCCTACCCAACTCGACAATTTCTAGCAACACATCATCAATCATTCGTAATACCACGTTGGTGGATTACAATAACCCTATTCAAGTTGCATACATAGGGCCTTCTGTTACCCCTCTTACTGGACTCAACGCTGGATGGGTTCATCTCCAGGTCGATGCTTCAACTTTCTCAGTCGTCAATTCTCAAACCTACTTCGCCAATATGTCCAACGCCAACTCCTGGACAACACCAAAATGGGAGCTTGAGTATGATACGCGCCAAGTATATGATCCAAGTACCACTTGGCCCATTAATGCTCCCTTGGATGGCGCTTTCTGGCATGGAGTGACTGAGGATATGTTGGCAAACAACACTTTAGTAGAAGTTTATAATTTCCTGGAGACGAAAAGTTCCGCAATGACGGAAAGCTGTAGCACAGCGGCTTGCGCGAAGCAAAAGGTTTGTTATCTGAGAAGTGGAAGTGCAACGTTAGGTTACGCTTGTCCCAATAGCGACGGGCCTTTTTGAATGCAGTATTAATACATAAAGAGTGGCCATAAGCAAATACAATGCAAATGCAAAAGAATTTGAACCTAGACTATGCTTGTGTAAAATCTGTGCTACCAATTAAGATTGGGTCTTCATAGACCTGTGCATAAAAAGTTGCGACTTGTCACCTTGGGAAACCAATAGTTACCTAGGTAGCCAACGGTATCGGATTCTTACGGTCAGCGTTGCACAAATGCATAGCATCATCGAATCTCAAGCCATATTTAAGATGACGAGCATACCGTCGATTCACGAATATCCATCATATGAGAGTCTTCACGAAGATCTTCACAGCAATATCATGGTTGCTGTACCTCTATACTTTCACTTGATGTTACTCCTAGAGAACCAGGTTTATTTTCTTGTCCTTTGATAGAAACAGAAATTCTGCTAGAAACATCATCGATTTCTCATAGAAACATTCATTTTGGATCTTTCAAAAAAACAAATCGCTACAGAGTGTATCTACAAGTAATACTTCTAATCGACTCTGAAGGAAGAATGTGTGATGTGTAATTGGAGTGAACAGCGAGAACCCCTAACTAGTAACTAACTAGGTAGCGGGCGCTAGCATAAAGCACATTAGCGCTAAAATTAACACTAAGGTTAATAGAGTAATCCCATGTCTTTCAGATCAGATAAGCATCGTATTACTTAAGCAAGGGGTCCTAGCATCTCGAACTCATACACACTTGAATCTCCAAATTCCTCATACATTTTTTCCCATATATTCAACAATCACATCTTTCTATATATGTCCTCATAATAAAACAAACCGAGGATAATAAGGAGACATAGATCCATTCATACCATATCATGTCTCCGCAACGCCCCGTAATCAATGAACGCGAACCCCTCCTCGCGCCTCTCACGGAACCTACAGAGGTTCGCGATGCGTTGATCACGGGATCGCAGGTTTATAAAGATATTGGGAATGGGACAATTGGTGCGGAAGACTCGAGTCGAGATGCAGAGGGGAGAGAAGGAGATAATGGAGAAGAAGATGAAGATGACGATACACCGCTCCCTCTAGGACAAATTCTAGGGCTTTGCTATATTCGATTGGTAGAACCGGTGGCGTTTTTCTCGGTCTTTGCGTTTCTGAATCAGATGTTGTGGGAGATTGGGGATATTGGGAAGGGGGATGTGGGGTTTTATTCGGGGTTGATTGTGAGTTTTTGGTTTGTTTTGTTTTATTCTTTTTGGACGGGGTAATTGGGATGGGGAGACATCGAAAAGAAAAGGAAGTTGCAAAATGGGAGAGGAGAGAGAAGATTGCCGTGGAGATATTATATGCTTTTATAAGAAAAAGAAAAAACTAACCAAGAACAGGAATCCCTATTCTCGATCACAGAAATGATCCTCATGGTCCACTGGGGCCGCGCCTCCGATAAATTCGGCCGCAAACCCATCATGATCATTTCGCTGCTAGGCATCTCGTTCGCAACAGGTATTTTCGGGTTCGGCAGGAGTATTGGACAATTGATCATCTTTCGATGTATTGCCGGACTGTTCGCAGGAACGATCGTGTGAGTTTCTTTGGTCTTTGCGTTAATCTCATTTGTCTGGAAGTTCTCGAACTAGGTAATCTAATAGATAAAAGGACGATTCGAACAATGATCTCCGAAAACAGCACTAAGAAAACTCAAGCGAGAGCGTTTAGTTATTTTTCCGTGGCGGGCAATCTGGGGATTCTGGTGGGACCGTTGATTGGTAATTGAAGCTACCCCAAGTGTCTAGATAGATACGTGAGAATTCGACGGAAATACTAACATTCTCAAGGCGGTGCTATGTCCGAACCCGCGAAACAGTATCCGTCTCTTTTTGGCGGCGTAAAGTTTTTCGAGGAATTCCCCTTTGCGCTTCCTACGATTTGCACGGGATTATTTGCGTTGAGCTCAACTTTGGTTGCTGCGTTTTATATTAAAGAGGTGAGCGGCTTACCGACGCTGTGGTAAAAGCTCAAATCACTGATAATAATGCAGACATTGGGCAAGAAAAGGTATCAAAAGGTAGGAGCGCGCGATGGAATGACCATGAGAGAACTTCTAAAATTCCCCGGCGTAGCGAGATGTATTTACATTTCATGCCATGTGAATCTAATGAGTACAATTTACACATCCGGTTCGTGTCACTTCTTTCCTCGCCTGTTCCTTTCCCTCCCCCCTGCTAACCGCCTCCGCACACATAGTTCTATCTGTCTTCTGGTTCACACCCGTCTCCCTCGGTGGTCTAGGCTTCTCACCCTTCCGCATCTCTCTCTTCATAGCCCTCGCAGGTTTCTCGCAAGCTTTCTGGATGATCGTCGTATTCCCTCCCCTACACAAGCGTATTGGTACCGTTGGTATCCTGCGCGCGTGCGCTTTCTTCTGGCCTTTCCTTTTCGCCTTCTGTCCTTTTGCAAATTTCCTGTTGCGCATGGGATGGGAAACGACTTTTTGGGTTGTGTATCCAATAAGTATGTCGATGGGGGTAGGTGTTAGTATGGCGTTTAGTAAGTCTTACCCTTTTCTCATTCATCATTTTACCTCTAGGTCTCCTATTCATCCCCCCACTCCCATACTCCCTATCTTCTCCATTTAAGCTAACAACACCCTCCCTGTAGCATGTGGTCAACTAGCCCTCAATGATATTGCGCCATCCTCCGAAACTCTCGGCACCCTTAACAGCATCGCACTCGCAGTTACAAGCGGTACTCGCGCATTTGTCCCCGCTCTCTTTACTATAATCTTCGCGTATGGCGTTACGCATCAGATACTCTGGGGGTACTTCATCTGGGTATTTGAAATATTGGTCGCGATAGGATTGGTTATTGCGGTTCCGTTCTTACCAAAAGAGGCTTATGGGAGGGCAAAGAAATAGACGGATGGAGAGGAAGAAGAAAATATATTGGATGAGAGAGGAGAGAGGGAAGACTGGAATAAAAAGATGATAGAATAGAATAGATTTGGATAGAGATAAAAAGATAGGTTTTGAACAGGAGTTAATTTCACAGCACTGAAATATCAGGATATCATGAAAATCGAAAGAACCATTTAGAATTCCAGCACCGCCTCAAAGAACTCACAACATCAAAATGTGAATTTTCGTTCTCACGGCCTCATAAATCATATTCATTGCAAAAACCAAAAACTAGATAGAGGCTGATTACGAACCCCAAGCGCTCCGAGGCTATGCAGTATACAACCACAAAAGATGCCCTCCAATTCTACCAATCACTATCTCAAAGCTGGGAACGTGTCATGACAGTATCGATTTTCCACCCGCAAAGGCAGTGAAATAGACGTTGAAGTAGACGTCAAGGTTCTCTCTCCGACCCCGTGAACAGACAGATAACTAGATAACTAACCGAGTATGTTCATTCTGATGATTCACTGTTGATTTCATCTCGGGTTTCGACTTTCGCTTCTGCTCTGGCTTTATTTTCGTTCTTGTGTGTCTATTGGCTGAGTGCGAAAGGGGGAGTGAATACCTTACAGTTCATTGTCAATTTATAGTTGAAATCTAGTTTTGGTTTTCAAGAGATAGGAAATAGAGGAACTCACAACTTTAGAATTTTGACATCTGGTATAATAGTAATCAACGAGAAATGCTTGCTTGGTCAGAGCGATCTTTGGGTGATTATTCACACCAGTTTCTCAGCATTTATGTTTGTGTTTGTGTTTGTGTTTGTGTTAGATGTTTGCCAGTGAATGAGTGAATGAAGAAACACGATATTTCACAAATGTCAGCTTAGCAGGCAGCAAACGATGAATACCTGAGAGCCATGGTTGCCTATGGTGAAGATTCTGAAGACTGAGAAATAGCAAATCTTGATAGCATGAAGTATAGAAACAATTACAATAGCCTACTGCTTAAAATGATGTATGGATGCAGGAAAACTTCAAGCTGTTACCTGCAAAGAGATGAATATAAGACTGCTTGCGCGCCTGTGAGGAAAAGAGAACTCATGTTCAGGTGAAGCAGAATTATATCTATATCTGCTCATTAATGAGTCATCTTTAAATCATATGTACAAAAAGAAACATTGAACATATGATTCATTACCTAGGTTTTAATCCATTCCATTCCATGAGCTTGATCAACTGGATCCTTTGATTAGTCCACTCATTAAGAACTAAATCTCAGTATGAAGAACCAAACTTAATACGAATGACGTATACAAGACAGGAAACATATAGACATGTCAAAGAAAAGACCTTGATAGATCCAACATGAAACGACCGATATCGGTCTCATAATTCACCACTAAAGTCTCGAGTCGAGATCAAAATCAAGACACGTGAACACCCGACGCGAGAGGAGGTGAATTGTCCACCTGATACAATGTTCATACCTTTAAAAGAGGTACTTGAGCCCCGACTTTCTTTTTTTGAAATATTCTTCTTCAATCTTTATACGCTTTCAAATCTTTCATACAGTCATAAGTTTTAACAGCTCCGACAATATGTCGTCCACAAGAATGGTAAGAGAATCCACTCTAGAGCTGAATATCCTGCAGAATATCCTACTAATATATCCCCATAGCTCCACAATGGGCTGGCCCCGTTGCTTGCGTCAAAGATGCTCAGAAGCTCTTCAATCCATGCAGACTTGAAGACCAAGCCAACAATTTCCTTTCTTCAAAAAAATGTAAGAACAATCTAACAGGCTCTTCCTCTGTGCGCTCCTGACGTATTATCCACAGAGTTACACCAAGAGAACTGCTATTGCATTTTCAAATACTGGCATCAACACAAGAGCCATGAGAGTTTTACCTTTAAGGCTGTCTCAACAAACCTTTGATGAATTGACTGCAAAAATTCCAACGACAGTTATCAGCGATCATGTTCTTGTCTCTTTGGATTCCAACACGACATCTCCGTTATTACTCAACAACATTTTTGAATCGGTTTACGCAGCAACCATGGCATTACCTTATGTCAAGTCCATTTCAGAGGAAGAGACACCTGAAACCAGCCCCGAACAGTCATGCAAGCACAGCCTAGAATGCATCGAACATCAGTGCGCATCTCGCGATCAAGATAAACTGATGTTGAAGAATCCAACACAAAATGACTTCTCTTCTGAAGATGGCTGCCGCTTCCGAAAGTTTCCAGAATCCCCCCTCGAAGTCCAATGCATGATATGGGATTTCTCTATGGAAGAAGATCGCATCATTGAAGTCCATGTCACCAAGCGTTGCGCAAGTTGGATGATTGTTTATGCGTCTACTGATGCTAAGAATCCAGCAATCCTTAGCGTCTGCCAAGTAGCTAGAGAACGAGGATTGAGACGTTACAGACCATTGTCCGTTGCGAATTCCTGGAAACGAGACAAGAAGATGTACGACGATAGACAAACTCTGTTGGGGCTTCCATTGGACTTTGTTGGTCCTGAAGCTGCAATGACTAACTTCAAGTGCTACATCAACTTTGATCGAGACACTGTGTTTATCAACTCCAGCCATTTTCGCATCTACAGCGATGCTTTGGAGGTCGGTGACAACACCTGGCGCGAAGATCTTGGCTACCAATTCTTGAAGGACCTATTTTTCTCCACAGCTGGTGATCGAATTCAAAAGCTTGCCATAGACTACTTGCTGGCAGAGAAGTGGTTCGATAATGATCGCAACAATTGGCAATACTGCCAAGTTTTGGCGGCAATGCCCAAATTACAGCAACTCGCCATTGTATGGACCGGACATCACCACTTTCAGCGTGTGATTCAGAATGAGTGCTGCCGCACGAGACAAATCGAGATTCTAACGGATGAAGCATTGTCTGATGAGATGCGCTACAGTGCCAAGTTCCCTAGCGACCATCACAATCGTGTACGCAAGCTTCACAGGATGAAAGGCCTAGGCCCATATCTTGGAGAGGGATGGATTAGCGACCGATTTGCTTCCGGCGAAACCTCCACCATCTGGAAGAGCAACATCATCACCGCAATTCAAGAGAATCGACCGGTAGACCCAGCTAATTATCCACCCAATTCTTTTCACTTTACTGCGGAGGGAAATTCGAGATACCGAGATTTGTGTCAACTGGAATTTGCCGAAGTCGCCGCCGAAAGAGAATGCTAGAATAGAAGTATGCATGGGGATTTTTCTTTTCGAAATGACCGGATGGAATTAATATTAGTGGGTTGAGGTGTTTAGGATGACCGATGTTGATCATTGGTGTAATCATGGATTGTGTTTTCCGGTTTCTTTTGCTTGCTGGATGGAGAGATGCTGGGTTTGAATGATGATATTGCTTTGAGTGGGCTGGTGTTTTGATGTATCATTTATTTGGTCGTTTTGCGGTATTGATTTCTGAGTTTGCATGAAGTTCGTCTTTTCTTTTCGTCCCTGGAGGATGGATTACTTGCGAGGTGTGTTAATGGGAGATGGCCATATCGAGGTCTGAGATTCGAGAGTAACTAATGTTTAATATATAAAAAATGCTACTGATATTGATTCCGATATGATAATGTGAATGTTGAAGATGTGAAGAGTGAGAAGAGCGAGTGAGTTATGACTTTGAACTTTTATCAAAATTTCACTCCAAGTTGCTGGATTGTGATGGAGGATGGACGTGATAAGAATTGTTACGCACAGACCACTTGAATTGCACAGCACAGCACAGCGTCCATGCGTAACCTACGAGGTAATCTACCCGTTAAAGGAAGCGACGACGACGTTGAAAAGAGGGCAAGAACGTACAATCACTGGATTGTTCCGCTCGTGGTATCGCTATCCTGCTCCTTTCTAATGTTACGAAATATATAATTTGCATGATTGTGGTTGTAAGTTGATATAGAGATCAGTATAGATGAAGCCACTTCAACATCTGTTGGTCCCCCACAAACAGCGGGATATTGTAATCGATATCGTTATTGAATCGAATCATAACGCGAAGACTAATCGAGAGTGCAACTTTGAGTCTTTCCCTGGAGATTTTATCTCCCCGCGAGTCCGTTGTCGTGTTGTTCTATTGTGGAACCTCGGCTTGGCAAACCTGTTCCATGTTTTCTGATTTCTAATCACATCCGGATACATCTGTTGAATAGGTATCTTTGCTAACTTTCCCAACAAAAGCCAAACAGGAGTGGAGGCAGAGTTTTGGATATCTTCTGGTTATATATAAGTGACATAGCATCATTCTACATTACCATTCATTGCTCAATTTAAGCTTCCACAAGCATGGCGAGATCTCTAGCCTACGGCGGCGGGATCGTTGTTGCCCTCATCGCAATTTTCTATCAGTTCCTCTTTAAACACGTTATATTTGAGGTTTTGGGTGTTGGACGTTCCGTTTCGTCGATTGATGCATTCAACGCAACTTGTGAAAGGATTGATAATCTCGGCCTTGAAGGTTGTGAAGATTTATGGTTTCATTATGACACCGGATACCTATATATGGCCTGCTCTGATTTCCAAAGTCGTCTACAATGGCTTCCCGCGTTCGTAATTTCCTAGGCTTTATACTTTGTCGGTGGCTTTTTTCTTTCTCATCGCTGGCGTGATACCCCTTGGCTGATTCACCAAACCTACCACAGTGCCAGCCTTCTGAATGTTTCCGGACGAGGCCTAGCAGATAGAATTGGTATCTTGGACACCCGAGGAGATGGCTCATTGGAATCACGTCTTCAGTGGATGACAACCGAAAATTTCTCTGGCAACAATGGAGATGGCACTTTTAACCTACATGGATTTGATATCCGTCCAGATCCGAAGACTGGTACTTTGCGCATTCTGCTCGTCAATCACCGACCTCCAATAGATCCAATAACTGGTACCCCACTCGATGCTGGGGTCGTAGGTGCAAATTCTACCATAGAACTGTTTCATACCCAAGTTGGAAGTGTTTCAATGAAACACATAAAGACATACGCAGATCCTGCGATCCAAGCTCCTAACCAGGTGGCCTGGGTGAATGATGATGATTTTGTGTTCACCAATGACCATAGCCACAAGGTCGGATTTGTAAGTTACATCAAACTTTCCATGGCAGTTTAACGATAGACTAAAGAAAATTACAGCGTCGCCATTTAGAGGTTTTCCTTGGTGGTGGGAGTATTGGACACTGCGATTCACGTACGAATCACTGTAACCTAGTCTTCTCTACTGGTCTCAATGGTCCAAATGGATTAGTTGCAGGGCGTGATGGACTGATATATGTCCCAAACACATTTTTGCACGAAATACAAATCTTCTCACTTACAGACGAGAAGACTCTATTAAAACAGGATACTTTACAAGCACCATACCCCATTGATAATTTGAGTATTGATGAGAATGGCGACATCATAGCTGCATCAATTCCACAAGGTTTAAAATGGTTTCAATATTTGAGTGATCAATCAATCCAGGTTCCTGCGGCAGTCGTGCGAATTAGAAGAAGAGGGTCTGATTTTGATCGTTTGATCAAAGAGGGAGTAAGAGAAGGGAAGGATCTTGGTAAGAGTGAGGAGGGTTATATTGTTGAGACCATGGTGGAAGATAACGGAAAGATTTTGACATCAGTAACGGCCGCGGTTCATGATGTAAGGAGGGGGACATTGTACCTTGGAGGAATCACGGCACCATTTATCATGACTTGTGAGATGAAGAATTAGAAGAATTTCAGTTCAGAGTCTCGGGTGAGTCGGGATAAGTTGATCTAGGTAATTCTAAATACAAGCCTTATATGATCTTGTGGTTCTTTAAAGGCTCTTTCAACACGTTTTTCGAGGAATGCGAAGACTCAACACCTGTACGCGGTGTATTCTACGAACCTCTAGCTCTTTTTCAAGAGTCTGCAGAGCTAAGATTGAGTCGTAGATGGAATCGGAAGAATTGGAAGAAAAGGGGTTTTGGAAGATATAGAAAAGGAAGGATTATATTATGATTTTGCGATAGCGATTTCTACAAAAAGATGAATATCAGCAAAGCAATGCGAATATAAAGATTATGGAAGCTTTAGTTAGATTCAATATCTGCTTTTTATTATTATCTTTATAGGTACGATATGGAAAGTTAGTCTTTTCTTTTTTTTGGAAGAGTCTTTTCAATATAAAGCTTGTTGCTGTTCTCTTCGAATTACAATCCTTTCTTTCTCTTTGACTTTCAGCTATTCGAATACAACTTTACAATATAGAGAATACTATTGCTTTTTAATTAATTCTATACTCTGAGCATCGATACAATACAACGTTTTTCCTTCGATTTTCGAATTTTCGAATTTTTCGAATTGATTTGTATATGGGTTGTAGGGCTTAGGGTTCGACTCTACCCCACCATTTTCAACAGTTTCGATTATACACATCTAATAAGGACTGGAGGATATCAAGTTTATAAAGGTATATAAAAAGCTAGTTTAAAAAAGATAAAATTAAAAGAAGAGTGATGTTTTCTATTTTCATCTCACTAGCAAGAGGATCTTTTGTTATACTAAAAGCAATTCAAAAGGGGATAACTCTTGCTCCTTATAGAAGAAAGAAATAGCAAATTGGATTCCAAGTTTAAAAAGGATTAGATATCGAAATACTTTAATAGGATTAGGAGTAGGGGAAGAAGGAAAAGGGAAAGGTCCCAGTGGATAAAGATATTATATCTCTATTTACACTCCGAATAAAGATCGAACAGAGCACCCCAATATTTGTTTTTACTCCCCCAAAATTGATCATATCTATTATAGATATTCACTAGCATTGCTAAGCTTTTAGAGCCTAGCCGTTTTATATAGTCATGGACTGGAGCGGGACGTTAAACTAAATCAATCAATCAAACACGTTTTTCGACGTCTGGCTTCATGAACCTCAATGTTATGAGCGGGTTTCTCAATGTGTCTCTCGATAATGATTTTCATTCTATCTCTCACATATAGAGTGTGGTAACTAAACATATCGACGTGATGAAGTCTCACAGTCAAGCATCTACTTTCCACCAGGCACCGCTCCGTCTCTCCTCAATCCGTATACCTCAAGTTTGCTATAACCTCTAGTATGCATACTCGAGAAGACCCAATTGCCACCAGTAGCGGAACCGGGGATTCCACTTGCAACTTGCCTCATGAATTTGCTGTCTTTCAAATATATTTGGTTCTTGCGTTGTGGCCATACATGTGCAGGTGCCAGCGGAACATTATGGTCATAATTACTTTTTCGTTGCATTCCAATGCAACCAAAGCAAATTCTTTTTGTGTACACAGCTATGATGAAAGTCCAATACGATTATGTAATTGGGAAAATCATGCACAATTAGCTGATTTTTACTTTTATAATGGGCGGTCCTGCCTCGTTCCCCTCTAAAGCCATTGTGTTTTCAACCACTTCCTGTACTCCCTCTCAGTCTCTTAGCACAATAGCCATCCATGGATATGGACTATTAGCCATTGCCCAGGTGAGCCCAGACTTGCTGGAAGCCGTTACCTCAAAAGCTGTTTGGAGACTGTTCAATCACGTGGCTTTTTGGATACCTGACCATCGTACTAGTAGGAACGATCATCCCATAGGTAATTGATGAAGGAAAAATGAGGAGTCATATATTACCATCCACCACTAATATAAACTTTTATAATGAATCAAATTACTTGACCGAAAGAAAGCTACCTACGATTGGACAGCATCTAGGCTAAGACATCTTCTTTAAACTGCTACACCAGTCACGGTGGTGGCTTCACTAGCTTGCCTCTAATAATTGTTCTAGTCCGTAGGGTTTAGTCTAGTCTGCCTCCACTCTCGTTACAGCTGCTACTAAAAATTAGTTCAGATTGACGCACGGTTTAAATCCCACAAAATCACGTTCTCGGTAGTTTAGCGATTGTCTATTGTGCTTGAATACACCTTGATTGTAGCTATTTATTTCTAATTTCAACAAAACATGCGTGGAAAAAACAGCGTCCTTCGAGTCGCTGTATGCTTGAGTGTGTAATACTAGCGCTAGTACGTTCGATAGTTTCAAAGTGGAGACTGAAATCTCAGTACAAGCTTAAAGGTTTTTGACGGCCTGCTCGTTCGTCATGATCGACAGCCTAACTTGTAGTTCTGCACATTTCTCTTACTGCTTTTCTCCATACAAAGCCCACTAGAGAAATAAGCATTGATCAACCTCTCCATATATCCCCTCGTCTCCAATAAGGATATGCAATGAGCAAATTGATCACATGACCTGGTAAGTTCAAACGATCAGCTCCTTACTACTGAAGTCTGAAACTTGACGTTAGAATATACACTATAGAATCAAACTTAATCATGGATCTGAAAATCTAGACTAGAACCTGCCTTCAAAAGTCATCATCATATGTCGAAATTATGTAATCATCGACTGTCTCTAGCCATGTTGGGTTCTACCCTTTAACTTCGATTCGTCATCGCTACAGATTCCAATCTCTCTAATCCCCCTCAATAACACGATTAAATGGATCTCTTCATCGCAGTTACTTTTTCGCTAAATATACTTCAAAATGATCGGTCATACTCACCGTTGTTGAAAAACAGGTATAGATGCTGCTGCTTCTGATTAGCTCACTCATACCTTCCTTTACCTTAATTTTCAAACAATCAGCTTAAATTGTTTAGAACAACTCACAGTCTTCCAGAACTTGTTAGAGCCTACCAAACCCTATCAAATTAGCAGTCCCACAAACTCTTAACTTACACTCATCGGTAGCACTTTAAGTTCATCTACTTGTTTGATACTGTTCTTATTTTGAAAGAATCATTAACTTTGCTCCGGATTCTGTACAGTGATAAGTCAATTCGAATTAGTGAGTCTTGATCCCCAGATCATTATCATTAGTTACTTCTCTAGCGTGTCTGATGATATCATGTAGGTTTCCTCTCTCAGCTCACTATCATAAAAAATTTCACATATAAATATGGCTCTCTTAACAATAAGTTTTGCACCTGAATCTCTCTTCACTTCTGAACATTTCTATTCATCCCTCTTTTTCTTGAAAAGATTTGCATCTCTATTTCATTTTCAAGGTTATTGAAATCTTTCCTGCACCCTTCCATCCCCTGAAATCCTTCAAAAGTTCCAGCTAAGATGGATAAAACTCTCCAATCGTCTCAAAGTCCAGTGGATAAAGCGAAGATTGATGGTGGAATTGTAAACACTTCACCCACCACCTCAACCTATCACGAAATGCAAGTAGCTACTCCCGCCACAAGTTCTGTTTCGATTCAAAGCTCTTTGGAAAAAGGAAAAACCAGCGGCAAAACTTTCACAACTCCTCCCGAGACCCCTTTCTTTGGAAATATGGAGTCAAATGCTGGACAACCGGCTCCTTCCTTATCGGCAACATCGTCCCCCACATCTAGTCTAAACACTCCTGTGTTGCCATCCTCTCTAGACATTTTTGCCAGCCAAGCAGCCGAAGCTCCATACGCCGCGGGACCGCGCCCAGGAACATATACACACCAGTTCCTGACCTCTAGCATTCGCACTCCAATTGTTAGGAATTGTGAAAGATGCGTCACAGGCTGTAGATTCAAAACTTTCAGTCAGAGTGTGTGTGATGGCTGCATAAGGAGTGGTCATGGAAGCGAAAAGGATATGATGATCTATTATATCCGCGTGATGCAGGAAGATGACGAACTCCTATCTTCCGCAAGGGTCAATGCTACAACTAGAAATCAGGCAATTGGCAATGCTGCCATTGGTGACGATGACGAAGATACGACTGGTTACGATAGTGATGCAACAGTCTCTGTCGCAAGCGATTATTAATGAGCATATGGCACGAGGACAAGGCAAGCGAGGCGAATTCGCTTTTAGGGCTTGGGAATTGGAATTACAAAAGTGGAATTGATACCCACGATGTATTGAAAATATCGACATCAAATACTGCTATTTCTATGTGGGAAGGCGTTTATTTATCGGGCCGTAACGTTGTTGTGTACTGTGTCTCCAATAATCCTGTCTGCTGTAGCAGTAGCAATAGTAATTGAGTTGCACCAAAAAAAATCTAATTGCTTTCATATGACATGTTTGTGAAGGCAATAAAAATTGATCAGCAGCTTTGGACACCTTCGTATGTGCTTCGAAATAAAATTTCAAATTGCGATGAATCTCGTAGATTTATTTGACATAAACTAAGCTATCCCCCTTGGCATACCCAAATTCTTGATTCATGCTAATTAATCGTGACCCAAGCCAGCATCCAATATGGAAAGCATTGGTACCGACTCTAACATACTAATGCCCTCCAAGTACGCAGCGCCCAGAGTGTCGTAAGAAATGAAATAGGATGTATACGACAGTGCCAAGGACAAGGGGAAATATGACTCTGATGATGTACTCGAAAAGACTACTAGCACGTCGCATATTTAAAGCTCGAAATAACTTATGAAACAGTAAACTTAAGGAGTGACATACTCATCTTGAAGTAGTGCAAGCTAGCCTTCAGATGGAAAAATTGTGGTCAAGGTGAAAGAGCCATCTAGTCAAGCGATGTACCCCAAAGAGAAACCACGAACTTGGATAACCAATGATCTACAACAAAATAAACGTCGATCTAACTAAAAATGGTTTGATACTCCCGATCAAGCCCTCCATAGTATAAACTATAAATTAGTGTCAACTAGTTCCAAATACTAATTTGAGAGGTTACAGAAGGAAGGTGGAGCTTTAAAGGGGTGCTTTCCCATACACTAGTCACAGGCGGGGTATAAAGGATCATCTCCTTCTCACCTCTTTTAGAACAATACAACTATTTTCAGCCCACATCATCAACCTTTATTCTGTTACTACCACCTTTAAATACTGCGTTATCATCACTGGATCCTTCATTCAGCGCACTCGACTACATCTTTTTTCCAACGAAGCAAAGATAGAAACACTAATTCTCTAAAAATCATGTCCACCAACATACCAGATCGAACGAAAGATGAAGGTCATCAGAAAAAACCAAAAGCAATCGAATCTTCCAATGATACAATCCAATGGCCTGCCGATGCACAAGTTTTGCGAGAGGCTCTGAGAGAAATGAATGAGGAGCAAGAGAGGCTGGAGCAAATGGAGCTAGATACTTCTAATTAGATACCGATCAGCGAAATCCAGGCTCGTAGGCGGTCATGGTATAGGAGAAAGATGGCGTATGTAGAGGCAATACAAGATGCACTGCTTGGACGGGAACGAGAACCCAAATCTACCAAAGCTGAAGAGGAAACACGATTGAAAAAGGCTCACCAGGCTCGCACAGATCTCATACTACAACCTTTTGTGAAGAAGGAGGAGGAGGAGGAGGAGGAGAAGGACGAGGAAGATAGTGAGGAGGAGGATAGTAGCCAGAATTTGGACATCATTATTCATGGTGGTTCAGTATCAGATAATGGATTTCCATTACCTAGTGACAAAGAAAGCACTAGCAAATCAGAAACATAACTCTAGTTTATTTCCAGATAGACCTATAGCAATTCAAACGGATTTTTCACCCAATACGTTTTTTGGATCTGAGATTCACTTTCTGATTCTTTAATACAATCTATTCTTGATGATATCTAGTTTTGTATTTATATCAAAAAACCTTTATAAAATTATATTATTAAATATAAAAAATTACCTAATATTAATAAATAATAAAAGATTATTATAACAAATAATAAAGAATTTATAATATTTATATAGATTTTTTTTCCAAAAATAATTTCTGAATCTTATATTCACAATTAATCTTTTAAATCTTTTAAATCTTTTAAATCTATATTCTAATTATTTTTATTCATATTATATTATAACAACAATCTTCTTTATTTATACTTCTTAAAAAAAACTGAAAAAAACAGTTTTGTTAATCTTTATAAACTTGAAAGATTTTTATATATTAATAAATTCAATAATAAATAGATTATAAAAAACATAATATCAAAAAATATATAGTAAAGAAACTATATAAATTATATTATTAAAAAAAAATAAAAACATATATTATATTAAAATATTAGATATAAAAAGACTAGATTGTATTAAAAGATCAAAAAGTGAATTTTAGATTTAAAAACGTTTTAGGTTGAAAAATCCGTTTGAAGTATTATATAGATCATTCTCTAAACTGATGCTTATTGAGCGCGAAGTATATAGTAGACCTAGTACTAACTTCATCGTTATAAGTATTGGTGTACTCGTAAATAAAAACTTATATTCTTTCACGGAACAAGTACGAAAATTCTTCTTCCAACGGTTTGATCACATCCTGATATACTCCAGCCCTTGTTGCTACATCTTCCAAATTCACCCTCTGACCTGCTGGTACCCATGGTGTATCCAAACATGACTGAATCACATCACGATATCCAAGGGAGCAATCCTCAAGACTCATTACCACACGGTTCGCGACAGTCAAATCCGTATTTGTGTTAAATTGTTGTCGCTCAGTCTCGGTGCGAAAACTCTCAATCAATTTGCCGGTATGTATCTCTATGAGGAGAATTCCTAGGGCTAAGATACTCGGGTTGCGATGAAAGCGGTTTAAATCCACAGGTGGGTGCTTCTCGTCTATGGCAGGATCGAAGACTGTTGATAAATAAGGTCGTTCAAAATCCAGGGCTCCGGCGGTACCATAAAAGAAGAATATGTGACTTTTACTCCACTCCTTGTTCTTCCAGTAACTTTCGTGCAGCTGCAACAACGAATGTGCGAAAATGACTGCCAGTCTCCGTTTTATGATGAGAGGTAATTTTGTCGATTTTTCTAGCACTGCTTGCAAAGACTCGGTCTGTGAGGCTGCTGATTTGGGTAGTCTCTTGGGAGTTGAGCGCAGTTGCCAAAGCATTTCGTTGCTCCCAGTATCTTCTACCAAGAGTTGGAGGCATTGATCAACGGGTCCTCTACATCCGACGGTATCACATATTTTCTGTAGGAGTGAGCGGTCATCTTTAACAGATCCGCTACAGCAAAGTAGGCATGTGTTAGTAATGATCTGTCCCAATCTTTAGTAGGTACTATTAACTAACCCATTTGATCTTACAACCACAGTTCCTTCTTGCCATCTCCCCAATTGCATGTCTTCTTGAACGGAAAATAGAAAGTCAAAATCGATCTCTGTTATCACTGGTTTCACCGAATTTCCTCGAGCTTTCAAGCAAAACTGTGCTTCGTGTTGAGTTGGACAATTGCAACTCCAACATTTTGCAAGCGCCTTGTACAGCTTTTGCGAGAGTGTCCGCAGATGCGATAAAGGAACATCTTTCGCTCCAGAAGATAACTTTTTGGTAGCAGGTTCCTTTTGTGCTTGCTCTGCCAAACGGAAAAGTCTTTTATTCCACGTTGACAAGTTCTTCAGGCATATTTCCCGGTCTTTTTCTTTTTTCCAAAAGCGTATTCTTTCCTTGAAAGTACTAGTTGTATCGCCTCTTTCTCTATCAGCAGCAAAATCTGTCAATTTATTGAACATCTTGGATTGCCCCTACACTCTATCAGCTGTGAGCGTTCTGTATATTGGTATCCATGCTTACAATATCGCCCGATAATACATGGATAGTAGAATCTTTTATCAACTGAGAAAGCAACTGAGCAATTTTGCCCATCACGTGTAGAAAAGCATCCAGATCCTCCTGGGATCCAAAATAATCAAAGAGTGCTTGAGCAACATCTGCATCAGTTTTCCAGGCCTCCAAATGAATATCCATGGTCAGCTCAGCCTTTCGTTTGTCAGACAAATAGGGCAATGATTTGATGACCCCTAAAGTTTGACGATCTAACTGCACGATTTCCCAATAAAATTCGTCATAGAAATCCATGAGCTTTTCATCTCGTTCTCGACGAGAGACTGTTTTTCGAATGGTTTCAACGCCATGTGAGTATGCTTTCGCGCCCTCAATGAATAGCGGAAGCACGGCTAGGACTAGCCCAGTCACTTCAATACCACTCATACTTATCTATGTCGTTCAAGAATTTCGGAAAAATATAACTTCGACATTTGTTTCAGAACACATTCTGATGATCATGAGGCAGACTTCTGCGTCTACAATCAAAAACCATGGTCTTGAGTAAGCAGCCTTGGAAACTTTCCCTTTGTGGCGAAGATCCCGGAAGACAAGAACAAGAGCCAAATGATTGGTGAACGTGAATAGGCATATCTGCGGACTTGGGAGTTTATCCCGACGTTGCACTACAGGCATGTTACAAATCCACTTTTTTTTCACAGCGGCAACATCCTGCTTGTCTTCAATAATTTTTAACAGGATGATGATTCCAAAAATAATAGTGTATATGGTTTACTACCAGAAGATAAACTAGTAATGTCGCTATATGCGGAACCACGACAAGCCCCTGGAGATTCGATCGCTGAAATTGCTAGAAATGTGGCTACGGTATTCGCACGTGGGCGGGCTAAACAGCTCGAACCCCATTTACGATCAGAGTTAGAAAACGAACTTGGAAGATTCAAAATTTGGGCAGGCAACTTGGGTGTTTTTGCTCCAGGACGAGCATCGGTAGATTACCGGCTTCGTGATGATGCTGATGTTAAAGAAATTCTGATTCAAATGTTGGATCGCCTAAGACAAAGCACGAAACAAGCAATGGATCCGCCGGTAATACTAGAGGAGGAAGCGGAAGAGGAGATTGAAAAGGGTTACAGCTCAGATTCATCATCGGAAGACTCTATGGCCATTAGTTTGGATGATGAATCAGATACCGGGTCCGAAACGGATGATTCACCCAGTCTTCATCGTGCTGATGTCGTAGCGACAGCTCTAAATACGATCAAAGACACAATTACTCGTCTTTATAGGCTTTCTACTATTATAAAAAAGCCTAGCTCAGCAAACGAAAATGTGAAAGTGGCAAACTTCATAGCAAAAGACGAAGCTTCGGCGGAACTCGTAGAATTCCAAGCGTCTGTCCGCTGGCAGATAGAATTCCGATTCCCCGGTGCCTCACCAAACTTACTGAACAGACTGGTAGAAGCTGCAGTATTTCGAAGAAGAAAGTTAGAATACCGGGAGCGACATAAAGAGAAGCTAAAGCAGGGTGTTGAGCGTTCGTTCGCGGCAGATCTGGTACTTCCACTTATACCCAAAGATACAGTAATTCGGCCGGCAGGAGCTCAGCATAGAGGTACGCCGATTTTTAGACAACAGGTAAGCTCGGCTCGAGGTTCTATTAGTACTAATCAGTACTCTGCTACTGAAGCTTCATCTGTCAACCACCTTAAGTTTGCTTCTTATCCGAAATCAGTCGCAATTTCGGGGATAACAAGGTCAGCTGTTGCCCGTCGAGAACAGCTAGATATTCCCGCCCCACCTTCGAAGTCAGAGGGTGAAGTCAAGGAAGTAGTCTGTCCTTATTGTTTTCGTATTGTTGATAAGGAAGATATGATTCAAGCCCGTTGGAAGTAAGTAACCCCTTTGTTTTGAGCTGAGAAACATTGGCTGATTGTTTACAGGCGACACGTACTACGAGATATAGAACCATACGTATGCCTTTTTGATGGATGTAACAAGTCAACAGAATATTTCGCAACGGTAGAAGACTGGGTCAATCATATGCAATGGCAACATGCCGTGGTATGGTGCTGCCAGGTACCCGGTCACGAATCAATGGTCTACCGCTCTGAAGAAGAATTTAAGCATCACTTACGGGAGGAGCATAAAAATGCTTTCAACGAGACTCAGCTATCCATGATTGTGAAAAAAGCTTCGCAGCCCGTTTCAGACCTTTTCGGTTCATCTGCTCTCGCGTCCAATGGCAATGAAGACGAGTCCCATACAGCAGGAGCTTGCCCACTCTGCCCATTTTCGGTGAATATTCCAGAACATAATGCATTATCAGACAATTTTGAAGTGGCAAAAGAATCTCTCCCTGTATCCAAAGAGCTTTGCGACCATATAGCTGCCCACATGGAAGCCATTGCTCTTCTCTCGTTACCAGAACGCGACGATCTCGATGATGCGAACACTAATGAACGGCAATCGGAGAACACGTATTATAGTCTCGACCAAGATACCGTAGATTTACCACCGGTAGCATCCATTATTGAGAGCGACGACGAAGAAATAAGTCCAGATCATGCTCATCATTCAATAGGGCCCAAAATCTCGGAGTTCACATCCAGAGGCGATTGGAATTACATTCTTGAAGATAAACAAGTGAAGTCGGGGCAAGATCCGGAGCCGGCCCGGGATCCAACACTACAAAAATTCGTAAGAAGAGCCAGACGCGACGAGATGTTTCGGCGATGGAAAATAGATAGAATCCCTCCTATCGTTCTCTATGATCCCGATGGAATAGAAACTAGTCCAATTATTGATGGAACGCAGGCATATTCTACGGCCGATGAGGTGCTTGATATGTTTGTGAGCAACGCGGATAACTCCCAACCTTTTGTCGAGCATTATTATTCCGTTTTCCAAAATCATTCTCAATTTGCCCTCGCTGTCTGGGACCAAACGGCCTACAAATGTTGTTTTCTTGACGACTACTGTCAGGAAACATTCAGGGATGAAGAATCTTTACAAATCCACTTTGAGACTTCCCATTTCCAATTTACCCGCATCGATCCATGCCTTCGAACCATCTGCACTAAATGTTTAACTGTTGGTTTTGAATCCATTTGCAATTGTGGTGGAGATGTGAAATTGTATATTGTTGGGAACTACATTCGAGATCCGTCATCAATGCATCCAGAATTCACAAGTACTGTCCGACATACACCAACTCGTTACATTGACACAACCGGGGTACCAGAATCAAAAGAGAAAGCTGTGATGGAGGAGGCAGATAGAGCTTATCGTGAACGCATCATGGCCAGGAGAATTGCTAAAGAAAAGTGGCGTTCCCCGTATTCTGTTGTTGATAAGTATATGGAATAGCGCTCAGTCCTTCATCTGTATCCATTAAATGTCTCAAACTGAGGTGGATAGAAATTTATGTCAGTTTGGGCACGTACAGAATGGCCCTTATACTCGATTTAATAACATGTTTCCAAAACGTAACTTTTTTTGATCTCATCAACTTTTTGCTGAATTCTATATTAAAATAATTCAATTACTTTCAATTTAATTAATATAACTCCAAATTGAAAAAACTTTATATTATAATATAAATCTCAATTAACAAAATCTATAAATAAAATTTGAATAGATTTAATCAAAAATTTATTGAATTGAAAATGATTAAATAAAAATTCAATTTCGAAAGTTTAAAACCCTAAAAACTATATCAAAAATCATAATTTCATTTAATCATTTCTAATTCAATAAATTTTTGATTAAATCTATTCAAATTTTGTTTATAGATTTTATTAATTGAGATTTATATCGTAATACAAAGTTATTTCAATTTGAAGCTATATCAATTGAATTGGATTTTCCAATTTCAAAAATTCAATTAGGTGATATTCGAAAAAGTGCTTATTGAGGGGGAAACGTGTTATTAAATTGGGTGTAAGCGAATGTTGTCATACCAAGACTTGGGCCAGGAAGGCATAGGTCTTTCTCGACGTAGATTAAATATCAAAAGCCCACGAGGTATTGCGTTATCTTTTTACATTAGGATCTTAATGTGGCTGCTGAGAATTTGATTCCTTAACAACGAAGTGTATGGACGACGCATCATCGATATCAATCGTACATGAATTTATGCATAGCCTCTTTGACATAAAAACGCGGGATGCTGTTGTCGGATTTTGATTGGTCGATAATCCACAAAATCCGCTTTCGGACTCGTTTAATTTCATACTCCCTCAAACTTACGGCCGTTGTCAAGGCTAAGCTCATCTGAGTTCTATGTCAAACATATTTTAGGAGATTATTTTGTCAGAGGCTGACAAGGACACACTTGGCTATTTTAACGTCCGCCAACAAGATTCGCGGATAAACGATAGACGGACAGTATTTGACCCGACTTGATACATGTTGATAGTATCGTCCGCAGGAATGAATGCGAATGCGGCTGCGCGAAATACATCATGATGCTTACCTCTTGTAATCTCATCAGAATGAATGAGTATATATTACTGAAGAAAGTTCTGTTCGGATGGATCTTATCTATTCATCTGTACTATTGCTTCGGTACAGCTATTAATTAAACAGACATCTTCGCTACTATTTACAACATAATTTTGATTCTCTTTCACCACTTCGATTTTGTACGGAATTTCTTTCTATATAAGTCAAAATGCCCGGATCACTAAATTGTACCTCTATATCCCCAGAGTGCCCCGTTGAAGCCACTATCTACGGTTACACACCCTCTCTAGGCTTCAACGCATTTTTCCTCGCCTTTTTCACGCTAGCAGCTATCTATCACCTAGCCGCTAGTATCCGTTACAAAACATATTTCTTCGGTATGGCCATAACAATTGGTTGTCTGGGCGAAATAACCGGATACATTGGCCGAATTCTCTTACACAATAATGCCTGGTCAGACATCGGATTCGAGATCCAAATCTCCTGTCTTATTTTCTCGCCTAGTTTCGTCGTTGCTAGTGTGTATATTACGCTTCAACAAATTGTGCAAACTTTTGGCACAGAAAAATCGAGGATCCCCGCAAGATTTTATACTTGGGTGTTTATTACTTTTGATATTCTCTCGTTGTTACTACAGGCTATTGGTGGGGGCATCGCTGCCAGTGCTGGTGAAAACGAAAAGACGAGAGATTTGGGCACGAATCTTATGATTGCGGGTATCGTGTGGCAGGTCTTTACTTTAATCGTTTTCGCTGCCTTGGTTATTGACTACGTTCTCCGAACGAGAAAATCATGGGACCGAGTGCCCGAAGATACGAGACTCATGGCTGCAAAAAGACCCTTCAAATCATTTTGTGTTGGAATCAGTGTGGCTTTCGTCACCATTTTTGCGAGATGCGTGTATAGGATTGCAGAGATGGTTCAGGGTTGGGCAAATCCAATTATGCGGGATGAGGCAGGTTTTGTTGTTATGGAAGGATTGTAAGTTTGCCTATCCAGCTTTATATTGTGAGGAACTGACGAGAATAGTATGATTGTTATCGCTGTATCATCCCTTGCGATCTTTCATCCTGGATGGTGCTTTCCTCAAATTTCTAAAGGGGCCCACACCAGTGGAGAAAGTATCGAGAAGGCGAGGCTGGGGTCTAATTCTGATTCTGTATGAATGCAGAACGTGATAGTATAGAGATCTCGTGGCCGTTTTGGGTGTGTAGATTATTAGATGGGCAATGTAATACGCGGGTTTAGCAAGATTTTAGAGTGGAATGGTCAGTTACACCGATCTGTGGGTGAAAACATGGAATGATCTCTGATACTTGGTAGAGTGATAATAACTACGTATTGACATTATTCTTGTGCTTAATATAAGAATATGTGAAAAGATTGATCTCAAGCACGAAGCATCGCGGCGAGAAAGCGATGCGTGAAATGCGAACTGCTATTGCGCTAAGCTGCTAAGTCACATCTTCAAAGGGGGTGTTGAGTGAGAGCCCCTCTCCCTGGCTACCGCCTAACAGAATGCTACTTCAAATAATGCGGAATCGGATCAAAGCGAGCGACTTTTCTTCTTCGTATCCTTACCAAGGAGAGAGGTTTGAAATGTGAAAGATTATCAATCCATCGTAAGGATTACTAGCAAGCGGATACCACCCATAACTTTCTCCAACTTCCGTGGCCTATGCCTATTCGGAAGCAACTAGACATCCAGCAAAATAAACATCATCGTTCGCGACCAACTCTATCTGTTCCATTACCGGACCGTCATTTGTACGTGCGGCCGTGATCCAGATATGCTTGCTAAACAAAACAGTTGCATTTTTTCCTGGGACCTCAAATTTTTCTGTCACCGTTGACTCACTGAACTCGGTGGATGAAGAATTGCTTTGATAGGTGAATTGATAATTGAGACTGACGCTAAACGATGCGCATCCAATGCCAGCAGAAGCAGAGACTAGAATATTGAAAGTCAGCGATCGCCTATCTTGAATGAGAATGGAGGGATACTCATTTCGAATATTGGAATGAGATTGATTATTAGACAGGCAAAATCGGAGAATTTGATTGCAATAGACTAACCTTCAACACCTGCAGAGTGTGTCATTGACTCAGATTGTTCCTTACTGACGCCATACTTTATTTCTTTCTGGCGCGAGTACGCACCCCCACTCCCATTTACCCATACACCCTCGGTTCTCCATGCGATTGATCTGCTCAACTCAATGAAGGGGTCTTGGATAAAGTCGAGGCATCTTTCATTTGTACTTTCGAAGAAGGAAGTGAAGGGCAGAGTAATACGACACTGCTCGCTAAGTGAAAATTGATCTCCTGTGCTGGGAATTGTACTAGGTGTAATCTTAGGAACTGGCGCGTCAAACCTCTTGAATTGATTCTCGCAAGACAATATCGGAACCAGAGCCTGGGATGAGTCAGGCTTAGAGTAGCTCGGACTTGCTCGGAAAGTACCAGCAGTGATGGGAATATTCTTGTCGCCGTTTCCTACGACGGGTTCCGGAACCGCCTGCCACACGCTACAATCATAGAGACCGCCGCCTTTTACGTCGTCCCAAAACGAAGTGGCACCGTAGATAGCTCGCTTGGCGAGATCAGCTCGCAAACACCAGACCAAATTGGTACTTGGCTTTTGATCCCATGATGTCTTTGTGCAATCAAAGACAACGTCACCCATCGACACATATCCCGGCGGGGGAATTGGTCTCCATGTAGAGTTATCGTATATTCCACCCATACCTTGAGAAATCCATATTTGCGTGTAGTCAGTTGGAGATTTGACTGCGGGGTTTGAATTACTGGTGGCCCCTACGAGGAGGGTAGCTTGTTTCTTGTTGATGTCGTTGTAGTGGTTGGTACCGACAGATCCCAAGGGACGCATACCCCCAAAGTCCCCAGACTGGGATTTCGGATGCCAAAAGGTGGCGGCTTTCTCTGCACCAGTACCTTTATCCGACCAGAGCCAGTTATAATCAGAGGTCAAAGTGACTTTGAGGTCGCCGTAGATGCGAGTTTGGTTTGCCATATTTACTGAAAGCAAGAGTGAAGGCTGAATATAGCTGTTGACGTTTGAAAGATTGTTGTGGATTAATCAATGTGTACAGTGGAATCTTCGCGTGAGTACACTGACTGGCCTGAGAATTCCATGAAGCCCTCTCATATATATATATATATATACACGATGGCTAATGCCGCTAATGTATGTCGAATCCCTCTGAGAACCGCCTCTCTGATGTCAGGGGCAATGATCTACCGAAACAGCTCTTCCCACTCCAACTAAAACATTTGCAATATTTCAGCTCGTTCCGCACTTTTCTGATCTTCAAATTATAATAGTAATACTACAAGTTACCATGCCCATTACATGACTCTAGTTCCTGTATATAGCGACATGCACGGAATCGTGAATGCGTATGTAGAAAGAGGAGCTTGACCGAGCCATTCAGATTTGTGAACATTTTGATAGAGCGCGCGCCATGCGTGCATCATACAGTTCCAAACTTTTTTTAAGCTGTCATTTCAAGTGAGACTTTGTGATACCAAATGACGTATAACAGGAAATACCATCATGCCACATTGATTATACTGATGATATCCCGTTGGATATAGTCTGGTTTCTCAAATGATCATGAAAACATCCAATTCCACAATTGATGTGTTATAATTCAAGTTCCCACACGTTTTTGCGTGATCTTGATACACTGCATGACTTCGAAAATTGATGTGAGGTACTATAATATCACTGCGCAGCCTGATATGATGCTCATTTCATGACCTTAGTACGGCAGAGAAAGCAGGTCATTCTCAAATCTTTGCCTAGACTTGATACGGAACAACGTTCACTTCGCGATTAATGATGGATGCTGTTGTTGATTAAAGTGGCTAGTCTAATGAAGCGAAGGTAGCATTCATGCACGCTTTCGCTAATTGATGTCCTGACGCGACGACCTGCAGAAGCTGAAATGTGTGATCTCGTATTCGCATCTTCAGGTGATATGATTCACTTGGTACTCGGTCAACGAGCCGGCTTCGACGAAGAGAGATGCAGGCTCTTAGATTGCAGAGATCTTTCTACTACTCACACATTAGACCACCTTCGAGAAATAGTTTATTGAACCAAAATATTTTTGTACTTGGTGATTGATGATTCACGCTCCAATAAATGATACGAAATAGCCACAACATGCCTACTTAATTTGATTCGCACATTGATTCTAGACTACACAACGGGTACTCGCGGAGCAAACAATAGGCTTAATAAATAAATAATCGACGAATTATCTATTGCGGGGTAGATGATTCAAAATCTGAAACAAATAATCTGTGGAGAATTTGTAGATTATTTGTTGGTATGAATACAAACTTGGATTACTAGTAGGTTCTAAAACACAAAAAATCCATAAGTCGTCTGTAGATTGTTTATAGAGTGGTATTTGTAGATCAGATTACCTACAGATAATCTGCAAGGCAGATAAATCCTTCGACAAATACTCCACAGAGTCGGTAAAACCTTAAGCGGGTAACCCACCTAGCGGTTTATCTGTTGTAGATTACCCACGGGTACGGATAATCTTTCCGCAGCCTAATTAGTTCACCCAATGTCAAGAGCGCAGATCTTGAAGGATTGCGCAGTGATCCAACAGGACTATGAAATCGCGTTATGACGTAGTGCTGCCAGGATTCTATTTGCTGAAACATAAGAGGTGGTCTTACAATGGCTCAAGTTCTCAGGTGAAACGAGAATCTAGTGCAGAAAAGACGGATGAGTATCCGTACAATCCTTGCTGCTATACTTACCGAGGACATTTTCATGCAAGCCTTATCGAAATCATTATTTGATTCTGTAGGTGGATGAATGCGGGCGTACTATATAAAACTAGAAGAGGGGAAGCTCAAAGGAAACGGATCGATCAAGGTTTATAGATAGCTGAGAAATATACTACTGTGGTATTATATTGAGCCTAAAATTAACCTTAATCCGAATGCGAATGTTACCGTTTTATTCTAATTTTCTGAATATATATTCATTTATTAGTTTCAAATGATTCGTTTTAAAAATGTTGTACACGGGCCGACATATTTATCTTGATAGGAAACTTCCAAAATCATTCTTGATATCAAATATCGTAAGGATCAGACGGAATGCAAGAACTTTCCTGTCCAATATGCATCGCTGTGGAAGGAATTACTTTGGATGGACATCTTTACGCATCTTGACTCGGGTAGTTTCTACTTGTAATTCAGCACAACGTTGGGTAGGTAAGTTAACCAGGTTTATCATGGCTTCACACAAGCCTCAATGAATAGTTCAATATGTGGCACCTAGCTTTCAGGAGCTCTTTTTGTTCTAATTGTTCAGCTTCTCGCGGACAACCTTCGCTTTAGGGAAACTGTTGCATTCAGTCTGAATCTTTGCTAACGCGGGAACACATCACTCTCGCACTATTTCACGAGCTCAAGTTTGTATAGTTCTAAAATTTCAAGGGCGTGTAGCGAGTCGAGCACCTCTCACACTGAGTTTTCAATCCTCGAGCTGTCTCTGCTACAGAGCTACCCGTGATGGAAGTGCATCTTTATTGATCAATTGCTACTCCGGGGTTCGCACATGCTATCCATAGGAGCATTATGCCCAAGAGCTCCTCCAAGACTACTGTTCTTCTTGGCTGCCTTTCCTGTCGAAGTTCGCAGGCGGTGCTTTGAAATCATGCAAGATTGTCTTTCCATGAGTTGGCAATTAACAGGCTTCTTATAACTTGAGGTATATAAAAGTATACTTAAACATAGTATATGTGAATGCAAGGAAAGTTCAACCACCAAGTCGGTGCACATAGCGAAATAGCCTCTAGGATTGTTTTTATATATCCTCTACTGGCTCGTACAGTTAAAATCATCTTCAATTTACTTGACACTGTTCGATAGACAGCCGGTAGACTGGCTAATCAATCATAAAAACAGTAGATTCTATTACAGTACAATTTCTCCTTGGGAGATTTTCGCCAGGGAGTCTGTAAGTATTTGATGATGGTCTCTATTCCAGAAAAGATTAGACGCAACACATCCTGTCTTTAGTAATCACCAAAGATTTAGATTCGACCAAAGACTTTCAATATCATGGCAAGTTAGGTAGAAAAACAACTACAAAATGTCACGAACAGAAATCTTCGCCTTGAGAAACAACCCAGCGGGGTAGCTTGTACGTTCCCCAAACATCGCACCACAGACCGGTCGTGGAAGGTATGATGTGACGACACGCGTGTCCAGAGAATTTCAACAGCAAAAATCAGAAGGTGCTCGATTCGTGGAAATCCAACTCGGCGAAAGAGTTATATATACACCACTTGGGAAGTTGCGAAACGAAGTACTTGAGAATGGTAAGGTATCAAAGGTAGTGCTATACTTAGATACCCCAACTCAGAAGTTTCTTCCACGGATTGCTTTCAATAGACAATTGTGCTTCAGATGGATACACGAATCTTATTCATCAGAGGATTCGTGAGGATCCCATAGTTGTTTTTACCATTCGTGAGTAATTCTCCAGGTTGCAATAACCTCTTAGACTTTTAGAAGCAAAACCCCCAACTCGAACAACTCCGATAGCAAACTCCAAACCTTTCATCAAAACGCATAAAAATACGCATAAAACAAAAGTTAACATAATACGGCAACTCCAATGATTTATACAACACACAATAGACTCCTACCGTACAACGCACCAAAAACCCCGCCTCAAACCCCCAATTCTCGCCAGCCAATCCCCAAGCGATCCGCCCCTCCATCAAAAAATTTAAGCGCCCACAGCGCATAAACATCTATCCATAGGTCCTCAGCCTCTATTGTGAAACAGTAAATAGCAGCACTCATTGATTTTCGATACACTAAAAAGCGATGGTGTGGGCGGGTATATTTTGGAGGACCAATGTCGATGTGTATTTCGATTTTCTTGAGTAATTTTAGTAGATCGGGTAACGGGATTTAAGATGAGGATTGGAGGTTGGGTTGCATGCGGTGGCATGTTTTATTGCAATTCGATACTACTTCGTGTTTTGATGCTGTACTTATACCGTTGTGGTCGCTCTCGATCTCGATTTTTTACTTGGAACTATTCACACATCTTTTACTCGCTCGTTCGTTCATTCCTTTGATTTTGCTGATTCATTTTAATACCTCGAGTTTCTTTTTGCTTTTCCTTTTGCAATTGAGGATTGATATACATACAGTGCAGGCACTATTTCTTAAGAATCATTAATTTTGATTGATTGCTTGTTTGGGTTTCCTACGCTGTTTCATTTACTCTGCTCGTTTCCTATCGTTGCACATTGGCACTCTCTTTGGATACTATATCCCATTGTTTCATTGGAATATCACAAAAACTGCCGTCTCATTGACGTTGACATATCCATCATGGTCGATAGAAAACACGTTAGAAAATCGAGGAGTCAGGGGTACTTTCATCGAAAAAGACCAGATGAGATATATATCCAAGATGCCCAAAGTCATATATTTTCATACGCCAACATGGAAGAAGTCATGCCAACACCCGAATTGCTTTTTGACGTTGATGAAAGAGAGAACGCCTCGTTTCCCCGAACCCCAGATAATGAGGCCTCATCACCCCGAAACTTTTTTCTCGAAAAGCCACCCGCGAATTGGAAATCAGAGGAAACGCCCATTTCTCCTGGTGTAACGGTATTGTTGAGTCCGGCGTATGGGGATGAGAATGGTGATTTGGATGTTATGGAGTTTTTCCAGGCGTATGTTGTCACCTGTCATTGTAAAGCGTATTTTTAGAGTTCTCGATACTTATATTTTTCATTTGCAGAGCGACCTATCCAGGACCACGAGCGGTGCGAATTACTTCAGAAAAGCCACGAGATACCCCCATGTCTCGAAATGCAAATAAGAAAAAAAATCCATCGAAAATTGGGCTTCCATCGCCAAAAACTCCCAAGGCTTGGCCTTCGATCGTGGAGCCTGATATTAGTACTCTTCCTTCGCCGGAAGTAATTGAAAGAAATATACTAGGAGCTCGTCTGAAACTTTCTAGACGGGAGACTTCAACTGGGAAGTCTGTAGATTTTGGACAAACTCAACGTCGTATGATTGACAATCCGCTTGAGGCATATCTTGTGGCACCAAGGCACATGTCAGGCCGGAAACAGACGGGCTCGCCATCTCCGGAAATGAGAAATACTCGTAGCCAAAACAATCTGCTAGAACCAACATTAGCAGCCAGCGGAACCATTTCAAGGACGCCTAGTCCAGTGTTTGATTTTGACGATTCGGAAATCACAGACATTGAAAGCGGCGATGAGTTTGAAGAGACACGCAACGAGAGATTGAGCAGATGTGAAACATTATCGAGTCAAGATCTTCATAGCCCAATGTTCGACAAGCCTCCAAAGCCATTGGAAAAAGATTGGAAGTTCCGTCTCCAACAAGATTGTGCTATGGGTACTCTTGGTGCCTTAGATTCACCTTCGATGTTCTCATCTGCTAGCCAAGCTCCTCGAAAAATCCCCAAGTCGACAAATAGAAGGCTCGGTGAGATTGAATTACCGAATTACAATGCCGAATATTCAAAGAGTTACACAAAGGGTATACACACAAGTCGTCCGCGTCAAACCAGTGCGGAATCAACACGCTCTCAAACCTCACCAATCACACCACCACCTCGAAGGAACAGTCCACCTATCATGGCACCAATCCATCGAGACCAGAGCGAAGCAAAAGGAGCGTCATTTGAACCAGAATCCCGCACACCGAGAACTGTAGTATCGAATTGGCTCACGAGTATGTCTTCTAACGCTGGACGTAAGGAACAATCGCGAGAGCATGATGTTTTTTGGAAGAAAAGTCGAAGTTGGGGTCGCAAGACGAAGCCTAAATTGGAAGGCTGGATTTAATAATATAGGCGGGGAGTAGTGTTGGGTAGTTTTGGTGGGGCGATTTTGAAATTTACGTGTTGACGGACAGGGTTCATCAAAATTGTTAATGATTATCTAGGCATCTGGAAACTTTAATGGAGGGCGTTGTGGAGAAAGATTATATGTCAGAATATAAGGCCTTTGAGAGGGCAACTTGGGAGTGGGAGAATGGAGAAGAGGCTGGATCATACTCCGGACGAAGTAAATTCCTAATGATACCAAGTTGTTGTCCATTCCTCTCTGTGCCTAGTTTCTGCGAGACTCCTGTAACCCCAAAGTACTTCTTGACGTCAAAATGACTGGGCATGCGCGCGGCTGCTCGCTGTCACTACCAGCTAAATTTCTAGACCTTCTTGACAACTAATATTGTTGTGTCATACTCTCATACTCTCATACTCTGCCGCTCTGGCCTCTTGTTTGCTGCGGACATTGCGTGCTGTTCGTCAAACCCTCCACTAATCTTGTATATACTCGTAAAACAGACAAATGACAGGTGTCCAGGATGGAAAGAAGAGTAAAGGGACCACTTGATGATCTTAAAGCGGGGCATTGCAAATATTCCCCAGTTCTCTCAGCGGCACAGCACAGCACAGAGCACAGAACACCAGCGTGATACCAGCGGCTGTTTGCAGATCGGGAGTAACCATTCAACGAATCCGATAATAAGCTTTGAAAGTTAGATAAAATACGGGACAGCCAAGAGAACCAAGATGAACGGACAAAGTAGAGAGCAAGCCTCGAGCAAGCAAACAAACAGGAAACATTCTCTCAACGGCAATGTAAATGTAAGATAGAGGGACAAAAACTAATTCATGTCGATGCATACCTAGGTAGTCAATCAGATTAAGGTTATATATAGCTCTAGAGTGAATGATCAATAAAGTGTTCATCTATCATTCAGCCTTGAGAAGAAACCAATCGGGTACAAAAATCCAGAGGCTGTGTTGAGACTCTAGAAGTGCATCCATCCATCAGTGACAATGACAATACGTACCCAGCGAGCCAGGTAGATACTGATGTCACCCACCAAAATCTGACGAAGAGCCACCGGGTTGTGACAAAAAGGCGCAGGGGATCAAACTGCACGTAGTTAGTCTGGCACCGATTTTATTAGTCCTGATCTGATATTGAGAGGGAGAGAAGAACCCACTCCAAAAACTTTCCCGTTCTTCAACCAATCCCTCATCGTCTTCAACCAACAATTCGGATTATCGTGGTAAAATGCAGCGATCTTTATGTCGGTTCCAGACCTGCAAAAGAGTGACTTACTATAAATGAAGAGTACCAGACCCACATCCATCATCTATTTGTTAGTTACTCGTAAAGGTTGGCGGATAAAGTAAGAGAGGTAGGTAGGTGAGGTAGGCTTTTACTTTGCTCCCCTTTGCTTTTGTTTTTCTGTTCTGGTATCTTTGTGGCGCAGACCTTTAAGCATTGCTTGCTATCGTGGTAGTATCAGTACCAACCTGCTTGACGTCTCATTATTCCATAATGATTGATATGCCGTTCTCTGTCGATCTCCTGTTACACTACTGATACGATACGAGATATCGATCCGCAAACAATTTGCAAGATACACTCAAAACTGTGAACAAAAAGAAAAAGAAAGAGAAACAGACAGAGAAGGGAGGAATTTAGAATCACGACTAAAATTTGAAACAATCCACATTCACTCAACATGAGTGCCAGTCCGGCTGAGCGAAAAAGTATATTAAAATCAAGGGACATCGATCTTTCAGATAATGCAACCGGCGTCGCATCTTCTTCGGTATCAACCAGTCCACCGAGATTGACCCATCAACGACACGGATATCGCAGAATGGACTCCCAAGGTTCAGTTCAATTTTCTCCAAATCTCGAAAATGTTCAAGAAAATACACCTTACTCTACAATTCCCTTAACCGTCGAGGGCGAATCGTCTGAATCTGCGAACATGTCTCAAGGATTAGGAATATCTCGAATGCCTACCTCTGCGAGTCGCAAATCGCCAAGTCCGCCCAGTCCCCGGAGCGGATTTTATAGCCCGCCAATTGGGTCTGCATCTTTGATGACCTCTCCTGCAACTTCGACAAATCGTTTACTGGCATCTCCAACGTGGACGGAAAATAATACATATGGTGGGGGAGGAGACTTTTTGGACGTGGACCAAGGGCAAAGACGCAACAATGAGTCTCTGGATGAACAAGATATTTCTAGGGGAAAGATTTCAGCTTTCACGGAGAGTCTGGACCAGTCTTTTGACACCCCGAATATGTCAAGGTTGAGCAGTATCCATGAAGATCATGTACACGACGAGAAACATATTGGATGTGGGTGTGCAGCGAACAATGATATTCATTCGCGTGTCAGAAGTTGGACGTCAATATCCGTTCTATGCCTCTGCATATATTCAACCATATTTTCCGGGATTTGGTTTTTCATAGCTGTTCTTCGGCCGCGATATGGTGAGCATATCAAAACTAATGGTTCGTTGACGCCGTCGACTGCTTCGATTCTGTTTGCCGGTTTTGCGAAGAGTATTGAGTTATCTTTCGTCACTATATTTGTTAATTTCCTCGGCCAAGTCTTAAGTCGGAGGTCTCTTGTTAGGAACTCTGATGGTGTCACTGTTGCAGAGTTGACAATGCGAACTTGGGTAGGTTTGCTTTTTACTTTGTTTGATGTTGAGTTTTTCCTTTGAGGCTTAGATATTTTGATTGTGTGGAATGTTTGTCTGATATTAACTGCCACTTTTAGGTCATCCAACCAGGATTCATGATCACAAATCCTAAAATTTTGCGAAGAGCCGCATGGTCAATCTTGGGAGCTATTACGTTGACGGCAGCTTTTGTAGCTATGTTCTATACCACGGCATCAGATGCCATCGTTAGTCCTAGTCTCCAGTTTGGCAAGTGGGAGCATGCAGTAATGAAAGGATTGGTCCAAACAAGCTATGGAAATCCTTATTATGTTGCACAGAATTGCGAAACTCCAATCACAAAAGAAATGGATTCGGAATACTCCGCTTCCACTTGTGTGGACATCGATCACGCTGGAGAAGGTGTGCAAATCCCCAAGCAGGCTATTTCTAGAATACGCTAACTTCTTAGCCTATCATAATTTCCTTGAGTATGTTCGTACTTGGGCCGACATTGCTGGTGCTGGAGGAAAAGGTAACTCATCTAAGCTGGCAGACCGCCCAATTGTGACAGCCAACCTTTATGACAATACTACTGTTAAAGCATCGTGGATTCGTACCGATACTAGCGATATGGCTGCCAGTTATGAAAAGTACAATCGTATTGTTAACAATGTTACTCTTGCTATGCCGCACGCTGGTGTCATTTCCGCTGCGACTGATTCAATCAATGGAATCCTACAACCTTCTGATCTTGAAGGTGTAGGAGAATACAAAGTTAAAGCATCGGTAGTGAGCCCCACTATCAATGTTTTATGTGTCAACATGAATAAAACAGAACTCTCGCCAATCATTTATGTTGACTGGCCTAATGCAATCACAACAGACTCTCCAAATATTCCAGGCCAGAAAATGGCTTGGAGTGGTTACACATTGGATATCAATCTACAGCCAGGCCAGGACTATCTCAATAGCACTGCGGTGGATGATATATTTGGGTGGGGCGTAGATGGAAAACAACCTCCAGTTTTCCAATGGTAAGCTTACGCTGTATAACTTTGTGTGTCTGTATCGGCTAACCCCTGTAGTTGCCTATCGACTACAATACTATGACCAATATATCAGTGTACATGAGCGACTACATATACATTCTTGCGAAATCAAATGCCACAGCCGACTACACTGTGTGCGAAATGAGTAAGTACTCCTCACGTCCTTGTTTCTTTAATCCTTTATCCTCGTGACTCGATTTTCAAATTCAATGCGAGCCAGTAATAGATATACAATGTTATAAGCAGGTGAAGATTGCGATAGCTGAATTGCTAACAATCATTCGCTAGGTTCCTTTCTTGCAACCGACTGTAGCACGACATATTCGGCTTCTGGAGTAGGTGGAATTTTAGAAAACACTTGCGAAGATCCCAACGATGAGATCGCTTATGACAAATCCTACAACCCACCACCACCTCCTCCAGGTCGACAACAAGATTTTCGAAACATCATTTCGGAATGGGCACTTACATTGTCTCTCAACACTGGAATTTCAAATGATAACGCTTCTATTTCTCGATTACTTACACAGTTCGTCCCGACAGCTCCTAGCCTGAATACCACGTTACCCAGTCTCGCAGAAGCCCTCGCTTCGCTATCTGGCTGTACTTTGTTGATCAGTGCTCAAGGTGCGACCTACAGACATTATATGGGATACACCGGTACAAACGAAATCGTAAGTCCCGGCGTCTACGAACCATTTAACGCATCAATCTCCAGTCAATCCTACACCTCCGGCCCGGCTGTTCGCTGGCAAAACATGTTTTACGTTGTTCTCCTTCTCGTCTTTCTCACCAATATATTCTGTCTCGGTTACTTTATCCGTCAACGCGGTCTCGTCACCGATTTTACCGAAACACAAAATTTATTTGCTCTGGCGGTTAATAGTCCTCCTTCTCAGCGATTAGGTGGAAGTTGTGGCGCTGGTCCACAAGGTGATCAGTTGAATGTTGATTTCCATGTTCATCATGAAGAAAATTCAAGTCACTTCTATCTGAAGGAGGGGAATAGTAGCAGTGTCTTTGAACCTTCGAGTTTTGAGCTGAAAAGCAGAATAGGCTCTGTCACAAAGCTGAAATCGAGAACGGCGAGCAGTTACAGTATGTTAAGTAATAAACGGAGGAGCATTTTGTGAGCGGGGTGGAATAAGGGTTCTAAAAATGAAGGCGAGAGTGGCGGAGAGTGGCTAATTGCATATGAGGGGCGTTTTACATGGTCGGGATGTATAGTGAGGGACTTGGAAATACCCATGATATAATGAACTTATGAAGTTTATTAATTGCTGCTTGCTAGATGCATCATAAGTTTTGATGGCGTCGGTTTCTAGAATAATAACTGAAAAAATGATTTTTTAGCCTAATTAGTGGTTTATACGATAAATGAAAATTATTGAATCTCAGTGGGTGGGTTTTGGGTCTTTTGGTGATGAATGCGCTTTGCGTCGTGGATCTTGCTTTTATTGCGGGAAAGAAAAGAAAAGGAATGCTGAGTAGTGTTGCTTGTCAATGGGAAATTGGAATCATATCATCAGCTACGACAGAACGAACAGACGATTAGGTACACTTATGAGTGGAAATCTCACAGCCCACAGCAGAAGAACTCTGGGATGCGAGAACCTCGCAACAATCTGCATGTTGAGTAAACATAACCAAGTTTGCTCTTCTCATCGGAAAGTTAAATATTATTGGCGTAGCTGTGCGATTTTTCTCTGGAGCGGGGTCTACGCTGGAGATTTGACTGGGGAGGAGGTGCGGAGATTCTTGGGTGTGGATTTTCGATGGAAGTGGACTGGTGAGGTGTAGTAATCGAAGATGGCGATTATGATATCCCATACCGATTAGAAAATTGGTGATAAGTACATACTTTGGATATGTACTACGCAACCTCCCTAGTAGGTACCTACCTAGTGGGTGGGTTTTCTCTGTGGTGATTAGATGGGATGGGTGATGGGATGGGTGATGGGATGGGTGATGGGGATATGGGATGAATATATGGATGGTGAGTGAGTGAGAGAGTGAGTCTGTATATATTTCTTATGCTTTGGATTGGTAATCTTCACTTCAAGTGTTATACGACTTTCAGAGTCCCAGTGCGTTCGAATGAGGAGTTGTTGTGGGTCCATTTTCTATAAGCATAAGTTCTTTATAAGCATGATCTCTTTATAAGGATAGTCTCTTTATAAGCATAATCTCTAGTCAAGGATATATACTTTTGGGTCTCGAAACTTTTAAAGTTCAAAAATGATCTATATCCTTGAAACCCTTGTATCAGGATAACACTCGGTATCCTCATAGAGAGGGGCTTTACTGCATAGCATTGCGTTTCCGCTATGCCCCTATTCTCGTGTATCCCTCTCGGCAACCAGGATTTCACGTGGGATCTAGCACTCCACTTGATCTTAAAGTGGACACAGCAGTTGTAGACGACTAGCATAGTGGGGCAGTCAATATACTTCATGATATACCTCATTTGATTGGCCTCTGATGGGGGAAAAAAACCGGGTTGCCCGGGCTCATTCAGCGATATTCCAGATGGCTCGTCATTTGGCACGTCAACTTAGTCCGGCGCATCCATAATATATGGAGTATTTTTTGGGGAAACCTCAAAGTTTGCGACATGTCCCGAGTGTGCATTGGTAGATGATTTTGTTCCGGTGAGGCTTTGGTTGCATTGAGGGACTTGCTCTCCAAAGCAGCGTGGATTTCGTTCCGGAGTCGGACGGGGTTATCGGATTTAGGTGGTTTGAGACCTGGTGTTTAGCTGATTGCTAATTGATCGTCATTTCGTCTTGAGTATGGAGGTCATCTATGTTGCCGGTGATGAGACGTTATCTTTCTCGTAATGGTTATGGACGGGGTACGGTGGTACTTGGAAGTACATTTATTTAATCTGGTAACTCCCCGTCATTCAGCACAGTAGTTCCAAGAGTTCAACAATTAACTTCAATAGAATCAATAAATGATCTTCTCGAGATTTTCTCAATAAATATATTCAAGCCGAACATAGTAATCTTTACAAGTCATCTCTTCGGTCAAAATGTCTTCCAGTTCACTATTTCCCGCCGAAAGTGGTAAGATACCAAAAATTCCATACCAAATTTAAGATAACTGATCTCTTTCAACCCTAGGCCAGAACTTCACAAAGATATTCTACAATGATACCTACGCCGCAATTAGTCCTAAAGCTTCAAGCCATAGTGGCAAAGTAGTTTTTATAAATGGAGCATCAAAAGGGATTGGTCGTGCAATTGCCCTCTCATATGCCAAATCCGGTGTGTCTGGTCTTATTATCAGCGCACGAGCTTCCTTGGCTTCTGTGGAAAGAGAAATCGAGGAAGTTTGTAAATCAGCAAATACTCCCGTTCCAAACATTCTTGCTCTGAAGCTTGATGTACTGGATTTTGCAAGCGTCGCAGAGGCTGTTAAATCTATCGAGACGACGTTCGGTCGATTGGATATTCTGATTAACAATGCGGGGTATTTTTCTACCGCAACGAATATAGTGGTTGGAGATAAAGATGAATGGTGGATGAATCTGGAAATCAACTTGAGAGGAGTGTACTGGGTCACCAAGTGCTTATTGCCATTGTTACTGAAGACAGATGGTGGCGATAAGACCATTGTGAATCTGTCGAGTGTGGCGGCTCTACTCATGAGCCCTGGGATGAGTGGGTATCAGATGTCGAAATTCGCGCTTGTGAAGTTCACGGAAACATTGTGTGTTGAGTATGCGGATCAAGATTGTGAGTTACAGTTTTCTGTTTCCTTTGTTGGTGTGACTGAGTTTTAGGATGGTATACTAATGATTGATCTCTTAGTACTGGCATATTCTGTGCATCCTGGAGCTGTGGTGACTGATCTGTCAAAAGCATTGCCAGAAGATTATCGTGAACGTAAGATAAGCCAACTTTCCTTCTTCGTTCTCAAAGGAATCTCCAATGCAATTATGCCTGTATTGATTGCATAGGCGGTTTGCAGCTTTAGTTTTCAAGGCGTTGTACCGATTTACATCCAATAGTTCTCATAGATACCCCAGAACTTGCTGCCGACACAATTCCATATTTGACCTCTCAAAAGAGAAAGTGGCTCGCTGGTAGGTACCTCAGTTGTAATTGGGATATGGCGGAAATCATGAGCCGAGAGAAAGAGATAGTCGACGGGGATAAGTTGAAGTTCCGAATGAAGTTTTAAAGTTGGAAAGATGAGAGATCGGATAGGACTTTTGGTTTTGGTAGTGTTTCGGTGCATACATACTCTTGTTGCTTTATGATTGTTTGAATGTATCTGTATCACGAAGAACTTCGAAGGCGCTTTAGTTGTTCTTTCCTACTTTTCCTGTTTACACATAAGGGCGGTTAGTGATGTCTATGTTGTGTCGATGCGATGAGATCATGAGAATCATTCATAGACGCGGTAATAACATATTCTGTATTTATTATCATGGTCGCTGGATTCTTTTCAACTGCTGCTTGAATTCAAGAAACTTCGAGATAAGATGTAGTCGTCGGATGTGCCTTCCTATTTACACATCCTTCGTACCTGACGAAATATTCAGAGAAGGAAGGAACGTCCAACATAACTAGGTCACTAAGATGATTTTGCTCTCTTCATCTCTTCATTTTCCTAAACACTACAACACAATCTTGTTACTTACAGAACACTACAATTTGCTTCGCATCACTTCACATCACTTCTCATTCCTTTTCTTTGCTTTACTATCAAATTGGATCCATCATCTCTCGTCTTAAATAATCTTAAATGCACTGGGTAGCACATCAGGACATGTGTTGTAAGTTCTATTTTCTAAATGTTTCATTCATGCCATCGTCTCCTGGCATACTTGCTCATATCATCTCTAACACAGTCGAACCAACAGATCCACGATTCGCAAGAAATATGACTCCACAATCGACTGACCCGGAGACGATAAGACTCGTAAGTCTTCTTTCCTTCCTTCGCTCTAGATTTAAGATCTTTCTTCCGTTTCCCATCATCAAGACTTTCAATGTTCGATAAAGTCCCCAAAACTGACGAGTCTCATCTCCTCAACCCAATACGTCCTGTATCGATACTTTCAATGTCAACACACACGGAAGAATGATAAGAAGTTTTAATTACTCAACCCAAAGCCCCAAAACTTTCAATCGTAGTACAAATTACAAGCTTGAAAAGTCACATCTCCTTCACTTCATCCATACCTCTCCATCAATTCCAATATACAATACAAAAGTATCATTTCTACACCTGCCATATCAGTCCTTCATATGCCCAACATAAGTGCGGAGATTAAGTAGTCTCATCTATTGAAGTTTTAATTTCTAAATATTCAACATGGATACAGACGAGGGTACTAAAAAGTCTCGTCTCGTCTCGTCAAGTCATATATCAGCATCTGCAATTCCATCACATATTCCAGCACCAAGATCTCAAATTTGGTCTAATTCATTACAGAAGTCAGCATTCAAAGAAATCAACCAACAACAGGAGCTTCCTTTTGTCAGATTCTACCGCTGGTACGTTCTTCACAGCATTCACAAGCGTGCTTTTAAGAATGGCATCTTTCGAGAATCTATCCCCTGGGTCCTCGCCGGTGATTCCGCATGGAGCATCGAAAAAATCCTCTTCAAACTTTGTGATTCACCCGAAGTCACTAACGAGGAAAGAAAAATCATCTGCAACTTCCTCAACAAATATCATGAACAAGTCCTCGAACAGAATAAGACTGGTGCTCCTTCCACAGGCCTCGGAATTAAGATGATCGCAGAATGGGAGCATACTAAGCGATTGTTTGATTTGAATGATCCCAAGCATATGGCTGGGAAGTCATGGGCCAATGATCCACAACTTCACACTGATTGGGCTGCTTCCTGCGGATCAGATCGTCGCGAAGAAGAAGCCACCAAGGCCACTTGCATCCGTCGTGAGCAAGATGTCATTAATCTCAGCAACCACTCATGTGAGAAACATACTGCTCCTGAAGCCAAGCCCCTCGATATAAAATTCCCCTTGCGTAGCAAGAAATCCGCAGATATGGGCGCGTTTAAACACGAACTTTCTAGAAATGGCTCAACAAAGGTCCAGAGAGAGATACAAGAGATAGAGAGAGCCAAGAACATTAAATATGAGATGGAGAGAAGAAAGAAGAGAGTTGTTTCTGGAACGGCGAGTGGTTCAACCAGTCCAACTAAGAAGGTCAGAGCAGAGGTCGTTGACTTGCTCTTGGATGAATTAGACTTGAGTGATGGTATGTAGGTCTTCATGACTCGATGAATATAATACTGATTTAACAAGGTTATTGATTATGAGATTGAGGTTGGTTCGGCATTCAGGTGTAGTACCTGTTTATGTGGGGATAGAGGGAGGAGGAATTGAGTCGGTTAGGGGAAATAAGTTTATTACATGGACTGGGTTTGTCAGAGGGGTTTGGTTTCGTCGAAGGGTTTGATTCAACGAAGTATCAGAGTTGTAAGCAGAGATTATTGAGTAGACTAATTTTATCTCATTGCTTGAAACGATATCTCGCCGCCTATTTTTTATTGATGCGATCTAAAATTTTGATATTTCGTGGTAGTGATGAGATATCTGAAAATTCAGCACTCAACATTTTGAAGAAACAATAGTATCTGTATCTCTTATTGTTCTTCTCACTGGTCCAGTTCAATTGTGCAGAGTAAAAGTCTTGGTATCATTTCGCGTCGTAAGCTAAATCTTCATACATATTTGGTATCCTATCCTATCCAATCCATCCAATCTTATCATGAATGCATTTATTCGTCTGTTCATTGTTCATTGCTCATCATTCGTCTACTCATCTCCAGCTGTTCATGGATTTTAAGTTCGTGGCGTCATCATCCAATCATTCTTCCGTAATTCCGATTCCATCTTACTCATGTGTAGCCAAGCAAGCGCGTTTTCAACATCCAAACTAATGCGAAATTTCCAATTTAAATATCGCAGATAAATCTCATCAGATCCAATCCCCGTACCTTTCACCAAACCATTGCTGATTCAAATCGAATGACTCCTCGACACTTCATTCCCATTTCCTCCACTCATCATTCAATCTCTGAATCTCTCTCCCTATTCCTGGATTCGCAACCATACTCTCCCTACTCTGCCTCTTGGTAGCCGCTACATTAACTTTCCAGGCCAACTCTGCATTTCTTCTCTCTCTCGCCTTGGTAGCCAAAAGCATATAATCATCCGAGTTACAAGCTTTCTGGAAAATGACTCTCATTCTTGGAGAATATAATTGACAACTAGCTTTTTGTATTCGCTGTGGAGTTTTGTTGAACATGAGTGGGATTGCCTTTCCATCTTCTAGTTCTGGGAGGATAACATCGTCAAAACATTCTTCGCAGACGGTAAATTCGGGCAATTGAGTGATCATGTACCAGCGGCGGTCAGGAAGATCGGTAGCTTGTTGACATTCTTCTAGAATGGAAAATTTGCGGGCGAGTTTAGCAAGAGTGCGGGTATCGGGGGAAGAGTTGTGGTAAGCAGCATCATCTGCAGTAGTTTCTAGAGCATCGAAATATTGAACGAAGCGTTTACTGTCAAAACGAAGGTCGCATATGCGGGGAATGGAGCTAGAATAATCTGTTTCGATGGTACGAACAAATGCACCACGGATGGGAGGAAGAAGTATTTCGACCGATCTAACGCATGAGTGACAAACATCAAAGTTTTTGATTGGTAAGCCTGTCTTGGGGTCGATGATTGAGTTCCATGATCTGTTAAACGCTTCGCGTTTTCCAGGGCAGGGTGCCTCAACCGCCCCCACATTCGCGAGACCATAGAAAAGACCGAGATCGTTTCTTCGCTCCTTCAGCGTTAAAAGCCATGCTATTCGATACCAGGGCGAACTGCCAAAATCGCATATGATTGCAATGTCTGGTCTGCGAGGGGCGGGTATAAAGTGGTCTCGAAATCCTGTTGGTGCTATGATCGAGTTGAAGCAACTTGGACAAATGTCGAAGTTGGGACACTGAGGAAGCGTCAACCAATCTTGATAGCCAGTAGTAGGATTCATTCTCGGGCACGATGGGAGTGGCGCAACGCCATCTCGTCCTACATCTTCCGAATAACGACGATAGCTACCGACAGGTCTCTCTAGTTTATTTGAAGGGATCTGAGGAGGTTGAAAAGGGGGAGGTTGCCAATAGGGCTTATCGTTCGGAGCTGGTCGTGTACTAGCTGGACGATCTTCCTGATACTGAGTCACAGTTGGTGTGCGTCGAGTCTCGCCTGGGGAGTGTAAGTCGATTCTAGTTGGAACAGGAATTGGAAGAGGGAAAGGTGCCGGAATTTGTTGCATCTGTGGCGTTGATATTGAGCCTGGGACACTTGACTGACGAGAAGATGGTCTTGGGACTAAACCTGGGCTCAAAGGATTAAGTCTCTCCGAGTGGTGAATCTCTTGTGGGCCATATAAAGGAGAAATGGGTCTTGAACTAGGTCTGCGACCTTGTGGGAACGTCTCTGCTCTTTCAAATGGCTCTGTCCTAGGCAATTGATTGGGAGAAAGCTTTGGAGAAGGAAGTGGAGATGAAAGTTTAGAGTGATTTGATGACCTATTTGACCTTGGCGAGTCTACCCGACGCTCATAGTCATCTTCTGGCCGTAAATCTTTAGTCCTGCGGTGTTCACGCCGTCTACACCCAGAACCTCGTTGAGAATCTCGCTCGGAACCACTGTCTGCAAGATCATCTTCACTGCTGCTACAATACTGCAAGTTGGAAGTAGCCGATCTTTTAGGAGAGCGTGCACGTTCTGATCCGGATCCTCGCTCCGACTTGCCAGATCTTAGTCGCTCGAATCGTTTTACATCTTCAGGTGTGGGCTGTGATTGTACAGTTCTGTCGTTTGAATTCCGCCTTGATCTTGAAGGCATCTCAAAATTTCCACTGTCCCTCTTTGCTGCGAGTGGTGTTCCCGATCGCGATATACTATTAGGAAAGTTGCTTTCACTATTTCTTTTCTCATTTATAGAATTGCCGCGTTTTCTCGAGTTCTCTTGTAATGAGTGGTGTCGAGGGACGGGCTGCGCAACGGATTCGAAAGACTCTTTCTGGCCCCTAGGAGTGTGCATCATATTAGGAGAGAGGAAGTATTCGCCAGTCGAAGTATGAGGAACATCTTGAGCTTTTGGAGTTTCGTCATTATTCCTGGAACCATATGCAGACGCGCTCCTTCGGTACTTTGACGGAATATCTCGAGGGACTTTTGTCTGTATACTTGGCAATTCTTGCCTACTTCTTCTCCTTTCCAATGGATGGGGCTTTAGCACCGGCTCGTTGTTGATTTTGTTCCTCTCATGCTCGTCCCCATTTGGTGCGGATTGGCGTTCTGATCTAGCTTGTTCCGGTCTGCCTCTGGGTTGCCTATCTTCATTTCTATACTGATTGGCTGATTCATTGTTAGAGCTTGTATCGGTTCCTGGAACAAGAACAAAACGTCGTTCGGAATTGTCATCACAGTCCCTTGATTCTTTCGGTCTTGGCGCAGCATGTAATCTCTCAGCCTCACTCTCACTGACATCAGACTCGAGTATGATAGGGTATTGATCGATAACACCACGACAAGGAGGATCGTATGAGGAAACAGAAGATGGTGCAGATTCTCGTGATAGTGAAATGGCCTCATCTTCTACTGTTGGTCTCGGTGGAGGTGGTCCTCTATGTCGAATACGACTTCTGCTTCTTGCACGTCCAGCATCACGATCGGAGGTGCCCAGGAAGCTAGATGTATAATTGTTTTGTGGAGGAGGGCTGGGAGTTCTTCTTCTATAGCTATAGCTAAATAATGATTTAGCGGACCATCAAACCCTCCGGGGAAACTTGGTGGGAGAAAACATACGGCGAAGGACTTCTTGCTCTAGAAGTTCGGAAGAATCCATTTGCCAACAATTCATTGACATCCCTTTCTTGTCGTCTATCAGGTCTTTCCATGCCGGTATGTGTAAATTTTGAGCTAGTTGATTCTATGGTGTTGTTGGATCAAGAGGACTTATGAGCTATGAAGCTTGTGTCCATGCGATTTGAGTGAGTATTATTAGATGGAATGAAAGATGATAAAATTAAGACAATGCCCTCAATCTTTGATATGTGGATATTCAGGATTATTATTATTGTTGTCTCTCGTAATAGCTCACCACTATCAATTCGTATAAATAGGTATTATTAGCGATGTTGGCAGTGGTAGTGGTAGTGATAGTAATAGTTTACTTTGCGTGTATTGAGAGTTTGAAGTAGGATATGACGGAACGAATTACGAGTGATGACTGGATTCCTCCTTTTCTGAGACATCTATGGTGGGTTATCGCACACAGACATTTTTTCCATGCGGCTAAAATTCTTCATGACCCCTCATTCGACCATTCAAATGATATTCACTGCACAAAGATCCTACATGTAAAAGAAGGAGCTGGAAAGTTGCATACGAATATAATCTACCAGTAGAAGAATGCTAATAGGATAATAAAGCGATCTGGTGATGTCGTACTAAAGAGCGGTGGATCTAATAAGTAACAAGCAATATAGGCAATGTAAAATGTAAAATGTAAGCAACGGCATCGTTGAAAAGACGTACATTGAATGCTACTTGGAAACATTTTGCCTCGATAATTGGGACCATAGAACAGCTTTATCAACCCTCCATTTCAAACATCTGTCCAGTAAGAATACAGCCCCAAGATTGCCCCCCCTTTCACCCAGACTTTGGATTGACAAACTAGATGCCGCAGGTCCCCTGGAGATTTCCAATCGTGTTTATCTCGATTTCCTCGTAACATGCCCTTTCTACTTCCTCTATACTGGCTGACCTACCTTCAAGGGGGATACAATAATCTCATGATAGCGTGAGTAGATAATCGGGAGCGAGTACATCGTCCTCTCAAAACAAATATAAAGGGAGATTTTCGCAGGAAAACGAGGATGTGTTCAAGTTCGATATTAAGATTGACAATATATAATCCCCCCTTTATAATGTACATCCCTTATTATGCCAAGCAAGCTATTCCACAATCTACCCCTAATTCGTGCAAAGAATTCCTGAATATCCTTGTCCTCATCATCCTCTTGCTGTTGTTTTCTCAACATCTCCTCCTGATCCAAAATCTTTCTGATTGCCTGTCTTTGCTTCTTTCGTGCCTTGCCGCCCCATTTGACATAACTCGAAGTGGCCTTGGCATCCTCCTCGCTGTCGGTATCCTCGGAAGCCTTGGCCGAATCTCTAAAGGAATTTGCGCCAACATGCTTTTCCTTTTCCTTTTGTTCGGCCTGTTCAGCTCTGGCTTTGGCATATTCTTTCTCTTGCTTCTTCGCACCAAGATTGATGAAGTATGGCCTAATGAGAAGGTATGCTCCAACTACTGCGACGATTCGAATCCATTTTTGAAGTTCCATATCCTTCATTTGTGCGAAAGCTCCTGTTGTATTTCGGTAGAAATTGGCAGCTCCCATTTCTAGGAGATTGGTTATGAATTCCGCCATGTTTTTTGAGGATTGAAGTTGATTTGACTGATCTAGTACGATGTTGTTTGAGGACTGAATTTGGAAGATGAATGATGCGGTCGATATATAGTGTTTTCAAGGAAAGTCGGTGGGTGTATATGAGAGATAATTTGAGATGAATTGGATTATATCATACAGTAGAATAAGTCTCATGAGACTTGCGACACGGCGAGATTTTGAGATAGATTATGAGATCTCTAGACGTGAAGGAAAGAGAAAGTAAAATGTGTCTTTTTGAAGAGATTATTGACAGCGCAGTGAAATTGAGGGAAATGAGATATAAATGTGGATTCTTAGAATTTTTAGTTTCGGAGGCGGTCGAGGTAGTGAGGGTCCCGGCTTGACTTCGGTAAAACGCGTTCTCCCTCAGATGACTTAACGCGACAGTGATTTTTCCATTTCAATTTCGATGTCAATTGAAGGATAGAAGAAGATAGAAAGGCAATTCTCAAAGTATTGGCATTTTGACATTTTGACCTTATTGCTTTACTTTGCCTGCCACTTACGATACCGTGTTATCTCTTCAAATATGCCTCCGATCGATGATGAGCTCCATGAAGTGAGTAATTATATACATGGGAAAACTCATATCTCATGTTACTTACTGACAATACAACTCGCAGCGCTTTAACCTCTTAAAGCAGCTCTTTGGTTTTTCAATTGGAAAGATCGTGGAGGAAGAAGCCGTGCGGCTCAATTTCAAATGCTACGAATCAATTCATCGGAGCATTGACTGAGATGTATGGCATCAAATAGGTATATTATATCCATCCTTATCCGTCAAAGCAATCCCTTCTTATGGAGATGCGTCTTAGAGATGTAACGATGGATCTCGAAAGTTTCTCCCGACACGCTGGCCGATCAACCATAACGACGGATGATGTGTTACTCGTTACAAGAAGGAATGATGCCTTACACGATATCATCAAGGATTTCATCGATCAAGAGAAAGCGAAATCTACCAATGAAAAGGGAAAAGGTCGCACGAAGACCAAATGATGAGTCGCTGTTCCACCCTTTTCCATCCAACCTTTATAAGATACCAAGATACCCAGGAAGGCGGCGTTAGGAGTTACGAATATCATCATCTCGCAGTATAGTTGACAATCAAAATTTACACATTCGACATTACTTGAGTATCTACTGCCAAGAACGATCCCTTCCCCTCTCAATATATCGAGTCAGTGACGTGTGTTGTGTGCTCGCATCGTTTGTTCACATTCATCACATTCAGCTACCCATCAAGGTTTCCCGCACCAACCCCCGCATGAATGGAACAAGGGATTATTGGTCCCGTACATACATGCGATGATCTACCGCAAGACAACACCTATGGGATGCTGACACTGTCGCATTTTCTATCTTGATTTCATTTCCTATATATCTTTAAAAGCTTCACTTCAACTTCAATCCATCAACATTTCAAATCAGATCAAAGCACATCTATTTCACTCATCATGACTGAAACCTCAGCAGCATCAAGGGTATTCGCAATACCAGAGCTTCTCCATGAAGTCTTATCTTATCTTCCCCAGACTTGTCTTTTATCCACAATTCCACTTGTGTGCAGAAGTTGGGGGGTAGCCCTTACCTCACCGTCGCTTGAAAGAGCTCAATGGTTTCGACCTGCGATACATAACGGACCGTCGACATGGTCAGATCTGTTAGAAAAACAATTCGGTATCTTTTTTGATTTTAATCTTATATCGAATCGTAATGTACTTGACTCAACCGCATTCGACACTTTACCATGGAAGCGAAATCTCGACGCTTTTGTAAGTCTGCAATTTATGGGACTGCTCCGTCCTGCTTTATTTTCTACTTCTGCTTTGGATGCTGTGGCATGACTTGGTTTCTTGTCTCAATCCCAATTAATTTACCATGGAAAGCTACCATTTCAGCTCCTTACTAACATCAATTACAGCAGAGAGCCGATGCGATCTGGCGTAATATGCTCGTATTCCAACCTCCTTGTTATCAGTTTGGGCTGATAGAGGAGAATTAGGTATGATCGAAGTGGAATTATGCAACAAACTGTCATTCTGCCATGTCCTGAAGGTCTTAGAATGGGAATGGTTTGGGACATAGCACAAGAATGGTGTTTGAGAAGAAAACATTGGTTACAAATGTCGGGTCCTGAGGTCGAAAAAGAGTATCGAAACTCTGAAGTTGATATGATGACCGATGATTCCAAAGATGATACTGCACTGCACATAACTTGTCCTCCGTCGAGGGTTCTCAGGCCAGTTTAGAAGACGATTGGGTCAGCAAGGGCAGAGAGGAATTCGATTTATTCAAATTGTAGGCGAAGCGGTCCCTCAGAAGCGGTCCCTCGGCAAAAGAAAGCAACTTCAGACCCCTCGACAGAATCAAAAATGTATCTCCGCAACGAAATATATTAAGCCTCTATACAACTTTTACTCACGAAGAAAGGCTCCGAACAACAATTTGCATTTACTCGCATGGCGGAGGCTCGAAGGCTATACAAGCTAATTTCTTTGAGACTGGTGCGCATGAGCGAGAAAATGAATGCAACGATCATATGGAGTGTGTTGAATATTATCATAATCTTTTTCTTTGTGCGCAAAATTTGGGGGTGGATCTGACTAGATATGTTTATTTCAATAGCGCAATTTGTCTCAAAATAGTTTTGCCAGTCTTTTAGCATCGGGTCTTTATTTGGGGGAACTTATATATATGATGGGTTTCAGGATGATGGGTGTTTCGGGATGGTTGGATCCTGAAGTCACTTGACGGGAAATGGATTTTTGATGGACTCCGCAGGCCTGGCATCTTGCTTTTGGACATCTTCCAGGCATTGATCTTCAATTGGGCGTTGAAGAACACCTTGGCCAGGAAAATTTTCTACAAGCGCTGAAGAAAGGAATTGCATGAATCTAGAGATTCCAATAATCGTACTGTATAACGTCTTCTATGCAATGGAACTAGCTGTTCACGTTTATATTATTAGGCTTTGTTTCTCATTTGACGATGTAATGTTTGGATCGTGTCGAACACAAATACCTAGACATTTTGACTAAAAACTACCTCTCAGAATACACATCCTAAATCCTGCAGATTAGAAGCGAGTTTCATAAGTCTAGATCCTCAACACAAGGTATTCCTACCTACTGTTTATCTATCTATCCATCACCCTGAGAAAATCGGAAGAAGATTGATTGTATCTGGAAATCAAACCAATACTACTGTTACTATTATTCATTAGATATCTCTCTCTCTCCTTTCACCTATGTAGTCACTAGGTACCTTCTCTATCCACCGATATTCCTCTCCCTCGCGCATGCAATTCTTGGACTATTTATCTGGACTATTCTATATGGATATACCTATAGTCAGGTAGGTACTTGGGTAGGTATTATCTATTGCAATTCTATGGAAATATGTAGATATGTATCTAGATGGGATGGGGGGGGTTCTATTGTATTGTATCTTATTCTATCCCATCTCATCATCCTATCTCATCACCCTCCCTTCCAATCCATCTCCACGCCCCAAAAGTCGACCTTCTCAACTCATTACATATCCCCAAACCGTACAGAACTATATACCTACCTAGATACATATAGTATATGCGTATCACTTACCCATCTACTTCTAATACAAAATCATAGCATAGCATAGCATGGCATAGCATATCAACCTCGCTACTCCAACGATTTACTCTCACTCGCATTCACCACTTACAATTTGTTTCGACTGATAGAATATAGGAAATAGGACATAGGAAAGGTGGTTGTTGAATGTTTGTCTGGAAATGGTGTAGGAGATGGATATCGTGTGGATGATATATCCAGCGTTGGGGAAGTATGTAATAATAGTCTTTTGTATATATTATATATATATATATCACCCTCTGTCCATTCCTGACATGAGTGAAGTGTCAAATCCATCTCACTTCCAATTAATCTGTCGCAAAAATAAAGGCTTTTCAATTTCCCTCTTTTTGTATTTAGCCATGAAGATATGAGGAATGCAATGTTATTGCAAGCTCGCCTGGTACTTGTCATGACATCTTTATATGTTGTTTTAGTCTCTAGTACTATCAGTCTAAAGAATTCCGTCACTTGATTTATTCAGTTTGAGGCAATTTTTACTCATTTACAAAACCAAATGTTGCTTTATTAATATCGTCATTGCTTTTATCGTTTCGTAACTAATGTACAGTGTAACCATTATTGTCATAAACCCATTCATCCCTCTCTTAACATCTCATAACCCCATTCCATTATTACCATTTTTTAATTGTTGTAATCGACCTTAGTACCAAAGGCCTTCTCAAAACCAGTCAAAGTAATGCGATATCTAACATCATTGACCTTGACCTTCTCAACCGCCTTCTTGCAACCCTCCTCACTGATGTCAATCGTCTCAATCATAGGCTTGATCTTCTTATCAGCCGCCAATTGCAACATAGCTTGAGCTTCCTTGCGCGAACCAATATGTGATGCAGCGATCTTGCAACCATTGCTAACAAAATCTTGTGCCATCAATTCAGGAAGTGGCTTGTCTGGGAGACCGACATTGTGGAATTCTCCATTAACGGCAAGAGTAGACATGTAAGCAGTGAGATCAAACTCATTGGTCATATCTGCGCAGTTGAGGATGAAGTTGAAAGTGAAAGCAAGAGGCTTTTGCCAGTCTTTGTCTTGGGTGGAAACGAAATGATCAGCTCCCAATTTCAAAGCTTGTTCCTTCTTGTTTGGGGAATGAGATAGAGCCCAGACTTCGGCTCCCAAGGCTTTGGCCCAGAGAATACCAAAATGCCCAAGTCCACCAATACCAAGAATTGCAATTTTCTTGCCAGGTCCAGTGCCAGCACGGACAAGAGGCGAATATGTGGTGAGACCAGCACACATCATTGGTGCTGCATCAGTCGATTCAAGTCCGTCTGGAACCTTGAAAACGAACTGTTCGTGAACTCTCGAATGACTGGAATAACCTCCTTGTGAGAAGATTTGGTTTCCGTTGCTATCCTTCATGGGTTTATCACTGTGACCTTCATCCTCATTATATGGTGCCATATATGTATCAACCATCTTGGGACAGTAGTTTTCGTTATCGCTCTTGCATTGTGGACATTGCATGCAGGATTGGACTTGAGCACCAACTCCAACACGGTCACCGGGCTTGACGAGTGTTACTTTCTCGCCGACTCGGAGGACTTTTCCGATGATCTCGTGGCCGACACAGAGAGGGGTGGTGGCTAGATCGCCCCAACCACCGGTGATGGTGTGAACGTCAGAACCGCAGACTCCGCAGCACTATATCCAGATGGTAAGTCAGCAAACCATCATTAGAATGCACTAAGAAATGAACTGAGAAAGCAGAGTATGTAAAGGATTACGAACCTCATTGACAATGTCAACATCATGTGCTTCGAACTTCTTGGCGGGAACTAAAAGAGTTGTTAGTAAAGAGTATGGTGTGGAGTGTCTTGATGAGCCCGGATTGAAGCCTCTAGGAAAGTTGTTTTTCTTTAGAGCAATTGGATGGTCGAGGGGAACATACCTTGGCTTTCTTAAATCACTCCAGTTCTCGGTGGAAGAGATAGTAAATCCCTCGATCTGTTCTGGAACGCTTGAAGACATGTTGGAGGATTGTCTGCTTTGGATGAAACGAGTTAATTGGTCTAATTGGGTGAGAGTGTTTTGATAGAGTGTTCGATGGTAATTTTGAAATTCTTGCTGTTGTTCAGATAACATTCAGATGGGAATCAAGCTATTATAATCGTTCGAGTTTGGGATTTGTAATATCGATTTCACGTCAACAAACAAGATAAATCCTACCTAGTCCTCATGGGCTACTAATTCAAAGCTGCAGGAGCAATGAGCCGCAAATCAATGAATGAGGTCATTCTTTTCGTGTCTAGAATTCCTACGATGGGGAAAGAGCCAATTGGGAAGGGAAAGAATGAATTGCCATGTATTAGAGAATGGAATTCTAGAACGACAAGTAGTCTGTGCCAAGAAAATATCATGGCATTTAGACATAAACCAATTGGCCGAAATCATCGAATGTCATCGATATCATCGAGTTATCGCAGATAGAGTTGATGGGTGACGGTTGAGAGTACTATCTCCGAATATCTGTTGAAATCGATAATCGACGTCATGATAAAAAGTGGATGGTGGTTAAAAATGGTGACGTGAGTGAAAGGGTAATACGGCAACCACACCATCTCTTTGACCTGATTGAGAACTCTTTGCATGAAATGGTGGATGGAGAGGGGAGCAAAAGTTCCGGAAAGAGAAAGATAAGAGAAGACGGTTTTCTCAACTCTGAGATGTGAAATTTGGATTTCACATGTGTAGACGGGTAGGTATGTGTTTGGTATATGTTGTGCTTCTTGATTCATATTTTTGTGAGAAGCACGTCCACAGGGTCCGAACGTTCAGTAGTCTTTCTACCAACCCAAACGACAAACAAAAATCCCAAGATTGCTATAAACTCAAATAGGACTCAATGTGTACTACTCGTACATACAGTATTGTTCGATCGAGTGAGCGTGAATAATGCCTCTAGGAAGGAATTACAATATGGAGTAGATAATTCGGCTCGATCCCCAACGGAATGAGGCTCACACTTCTTCTGTAGATAGAGACTACAATGCTGGATGTGTCTATTTCTACCGATGATCTTTTGTAAAGAGAGTTCGATAGTGTTTAACAGTTGTGTCCTGTAACTCCTATGTAGTACATGTCGCATGGAGACTCATCAGAGAAGTGAAACCTTTAGAATAATCCAGCCATATGTACTCCGTCCGCATACTCAGTACATATGTAAGTTCTTATATAATTTTCATAAAGAACCTTGACGTCCATCATTAATCTATCAAGGTTCGGATGGTTAGTACTAGCGTGACTCGTCAACCAGATTCATCATCCCTTTTCTAAAGACGGCTCTTACATGGCGAGGACGGCTCTGTGCAGAACCATTACCATTGAAGATCGAGCACTTTCACAGTATTGGCAAGAAAAGCCTACAGACACCATGTTCATCCACATCACGGGAATCCCAAGGACGATACCCGGATACACCGTATTCATACTCCTATTATAAGCCCCTGACTCCTGAGGAAAATCTATCAAATCCTACGGACGTCAACTCTTCTTCATCAAACGTCCGTCCATCTATCCGTCCATCACATGCACATCTTTTTGTTCATCACAAATTAATTGTCTCAAGATTACGAAAGCACACGTGCCCAGTGCTAGTGCACGCCCCTTTCGTCCGGTTAAGCTCGGTAATCACCAAGCACAAATTCATTGCCTACTTAGGAGCCAAGACCGAGTATTATCAAATGGAAATCTCCGCTGCACCGAAACGAGTCGTGGTGAGCGATTTTTCGATGGCTTTATGCCAAAAAAATAGAATTGAAATTGAGAACGGCATTTTTTCCGAATTCATAATTGAGAACGGCATTTTTTCCGAATTCATAATTGAGAATATACATCTGGGGATGTGTCAAACTTTTGTTTCCGACAGGTGCAGCTAGATCGATTATATTGTTTGAAGTTCCTTCACGGAGAAGCTGGCCGCCGGAGATTTATTAAAACTTATTACATTCGCTGATGGTTAAAGATGTTGAAGATGTGAAAGTGAAGGTTCTAGGTAGGTATCGAGATTGAAACGGAAGGAACACGAAAGCCATGACAAAATCATCGGAAATCTTCCCTTGTTAGTTTGAGTTTCCTCTTGTTTTCCTCCAATTGTTCTGATTGAGTAATGAAGTGATTACTTAGGTAAGTGTTCCACTTCCGCTAAAAGCCGCTCAAAGCATCAACGGTGGGGCAAATCCTTACTTGGGGTCAGGAAACTAATACCGATAAGGATACCTAGCAAACATTTTGTCTTGAGACACAGGTAACTACTACCTGCTGGTACCTCAATCGCAAACACTGTCCACCAACTTCTAATACCGATTAACATTTTGAATGCCACATGGTCACGTATCCGTTGCATCCTACATTGCCGTTGATCGACATAAGCCGTTGCTGTGCGAAAAAGGCGTTTAGGTACCTTTTCTTTTCTTACATTAACTCGCAACCTCAATCTCCATATTTATCGTCTTTTTGCGGAGATTGGGAGGTGGATGCCCAGTAAATGAATCCTTGACTCTTGTGCCGTTTTTTTTCAAGGGGGAGCGGGGGATTCCAGGAATCGCTACTAGATGCGCTACCGTCCATGATTATGTTTGATATGAGCTTCAAATCTAGGCCAGAATAACAATGCCCTAGATCTAATTGGATACTATGAAGTTCCTTAGCTCTCAAGAAGAACTGTGCGGAGTAGGAGGGGATCGAGGTGATTTTAGCTTTGGTGGGGGAGAAGTTATTGATACAACAAACGAAGGAAGTACGAAAATGCTATCAGATTCTTTTCAGATCGTCTAACTTTTTAGATGAGTTTCAGACGAGGAAGACCACATTGTGTGATTCATGATTATTTCTATGCTCTCCACACGAAGTACAGCAGGCATTATACAGATGAACTCGGAGCAGTGCTGATTCCCTCATGCTACCTACCATCTATCTGCCTTTGGTATGTACCGGTAGGTGCAGGTGTATTAAGGAATACCCTGCATTATAAGTCAAAACTAACGTTTGAGTGCAAAGTACCATCATGTTTAAACTTATCAGAAATATTTATTAGATATTAACAAGATTTTGATCCACGCGATTCAAATTTCTGTTTCTACTTAGTCTCATATGCCTGCGATCTCCCAATTCCCTCATGATAGAAGCTTTTTATCCTTGCTCTGTCCTCCACAAAAAAGAGTTCTCCAATAAATATAAATACCAGGTGCTAGGTATATTATTTCTTTAGTGTCCTCTACAATTTCTACAACCTTATATAGTTGGGAGCTCCCTTCCACACCTTCCGATCGTTTTTAATCTTCTCTTCGGTCATATCATTATCATTGATTCTAGTTTGGGATATTACTAGTGTGAAATCAGAAGGAAAAATTTAAATATACAGTCTCAGTATTATTATCTTCAGATCATATGCCAAACCGACCCCTTCATTCTCGTCTACAAAATTATTGGTTTTTCTACACCTGGTCGATATTCACATGCTTCCTGTACTCCCCAAAAGTACTTAGTCCATAACAATTTCTTGTCTCACACAATTCTAGCAGTAACACAATGGATCCCGCATCTTTGAGCTTGTTGCAATCCGCTGTGCACGACGAGGAGCAACGAGATTTGGCAATGGGAGAACTTTCCGGAGCCCAATTATCGCAACCACGATCTCCCGGTGCTAAGTCGAAAAAGCGGAAGTCATTAGATGGAGGAGAAACCGCAGTTCCCGAAAAGAAAAAACGTTCTTCAATCGCATGTACAAATTGTAGAAGTCGAAAAGTACGGTGTGATGTGGAGCGTAGTGAGCGCGTCAACGACGCTGGAGAAAGAGTATGTAACAACTGTGCAATTGATGGAATACAATGCTTAGTCCCTGGAAGTAAAAGGAGAAGGTTAGTTACACAGACGGCTAAAAGCCATAATTTTAAAATTGTATATTTTATTAACATATGCAATGAGCAGAACCAAACGAGGCAGTAGCGATACCGCCGCCGAAGCAGTTCCTCTCCAAGCCTACACGGACAATATGGTATATCCCCAACAAGCTTCAAATAATGAGATAAGACGGGCATCTGGGCCCAGCGTTACATCCCAATCCCAGCATTTACATGAGCATGTGCCTCATTCAATCTGTAAGCAGGGGCTCGTTCAGAACACGATTTGTGCTGGTTAATATACTGACAATTTCAGACCAGTCAGCCCTTCATTCAAAAGAAAGCGATGATATTGATGAGCAAAGGCTCGCACAGCTTGCGCATCGAGCTTCTATGACTGGCGATCTAGTTCGCACCCGTCTGGCATCCTCCCCACCTCCTTCATTGAAACATTCACTTCCGGCATATATCAACCCCCTTCCTTCGAAAATGACCTCTGTCGATATAGACTACCTGTGGGCGAAAAGCGCATTACTTATTCCCGAACCTCCGTTACGAAACGCTTTGCTTCAAGCTTTCATCGAATACATTTATCCATATATGCCACTTTTAGAATTACACAAAGTTTTACAGATAATCAATGATGAAGGGAGGTCTGGCGCAATGAGTCTCTTGCTTTTCCAATCAATAATGTTCTCTGGGACAGCCTTTGTGGATATGGAAAGCTTGAAGCGCGCTGGGCATCGTACAAGGAAAGCAGCGAGGAAAGCATTTTTCCAGAGGGCCAGAGTATGTAACAAGCTAGCATGGGCGCACTTCGAGCAGTACTGACTATATTTAGGTTCTGTATGATCTAGACTACGAAAATGACATGCTAACTGTAGTGCAATCTCTTCTTCTCATGACATACTGGTATGAAACGCCCGAAGATCACAAAGACACTTGGCATTGGATGGGCAGAGCGATTGATCATGCATACACGCTTGCGTTGCATCGGGACCCGAAAGGAATGGATGCTGATCATAAACTAAGAAAACGAGTATGGTGGTCATGTTTTATGAGAGACCGACTCATCGCGTTGGGAATGAGACGTCCGACTAGGGTTAAGGATGAAGATTGTGACGTACCAATGCTGGTTGAAGGTGATTTCGAGATCAAGGCACTCGATCCACGGATTTCAATAATCTCTTCGAAATGTTCTTTGATAAGAGATGTTGAGGCTCAACGAGAGTTGGCTCTCATGTGTATTTCGAAAGCTGAATTGTGTTTATGTATCAGCCAAATCTTGGTGGCGCAATACTCGGTCCTCGCAAGACATCAAAGTGCTTCCAGTCAATCTGAAAATACTACGTCACAGATTATGCTGTTTCCCAAGAAGTCGGCATCGTCAGAAGAGGTCGAGCAATGCGATTTGGCACTCGATTTGTGGAAGAAAAATCTTCCCCAAGCATGTGTCTACTCGAATCAGTTGAGAAAAGGAAACAGTGGGCAGCCATTATTTGTGGCATGTTCATTGTTACATATGATTTATTTCACGGCGACTTCTGCCTTGCACAGACCACGAGTTTTACCTGCAGGGCCAAATCAACCGGAACCACAAACGCTTTTCGCGCTTTCACGTGAAGTGGTGACCAACGCTGCTATTGGGACTACGAACATTGTTCATGATATGCATAATTATGATCTGGAGAAATACCTTCCTACCACAGGCGTGACAGCTCTACTTCCAGCTATCATTATTCATTTACTGTTGGTCAGGTCTCCACAAGAGAATGAGAGACAGCCTGCTCTGGAAGGCTTTTGTCTATGTATGACTGTTCTCGAGAGTTTGCGCGATAACTACTCTTCAGCAGATTACGCAACTCAGTTCTTAGAGGCAGCTGTCCGAAAAGCAGGTATGGAGGAGATCATAGGCCGTGCTAGAGAGACGGCAAGACGTGAAGATGCTAAGCGCAAAGCGGCTTTGGCATATGAGAGAAAGCGAGCACAGCTGGAACGTGCACAGCGGTCTATGGACGAAAGAATCACACCGCCAGTTGACACTCAATTAAATGGTTTCGAGTCTTTGGGCACTCTCGTTGATAGCTCAACTGCGATATACAATGGCCACTTTGCTCATTCGCCTCCAGACAGTGACGCTGTTCTTGGTGGAACAAGCTCGAAAGTCTCCCATGATCCAAATGATATGTTTGAATTCTTGGACATCAACTACAATGATGGTGGTGAATCGGGAGGATTTTATGATATGGATCTATTCAGCAGAGAGATTCCGGGATTCGGTAGCAGAATGCCTAGTCCTCAACCTGGGGATAATCTTACGCTGTTCGATCAACCTTACATGGATGTTCTGGGCATTTAAGCATGTTTAATGGCTTGAGGTGTCAAGTTTTCTTCATTCCATCATTCTCAAATTTGGTCGGTGGAAGCTGGCAGTCCTGAGTAAGACTTGATATATGGTGTACTGGGAAACGGGTCGGTCGGATAGCTTTCGATAAAGCCCTTAGTGGGCAACTTTGGCGCCAATACGCATGGGATGGGGAAATAATTGGCGTTCGGGTCTGAGATTTCGAGTGACTATCGATTGACACTCGTCTCGTTATCCAAAATTTGATGTTAAACATGGACGAGACTTGAATCATGATGATAGACCCAATTCCTGGAAATTATGTCTTGGCATCAAAAAATGGCGTCGCTTCTTATATATGGTTGGGTTGGGTTGGGCTGGGCTGCGTTGGTGCTCAATAAATGATTTAATATCTGCATTCTATTTTTTGATTTAAATATTGAATGAGAATGATAGGTCTGTGGTGTATGGTTTGCGCTCGGGCGGCGACTGAGGATATGGGATGGATTATAATGAAGAGGAAATGAAGATAGACAGCTAAACCACATTATGAATGGGTTTGAGGCGTTGTATTTTGCATTACAAAGTTGCTCAGTTAGCAGGCCCTATAATAGAATGAATGAATTGATTGGATACCAGTATTGTATTATTTGCCTGATATCATTATGATGAATTGTCTCTTTTCAACGCTGTGAGACGATAATGACATGGGATTTTGAGAAATGGGAGAGGGGGAAGTTGGATAGTATATTCACCTATAGAGATATACCTACGCACGCCTTACCCTCGGGTAGGCATCTGTGCTAAAAATATATGTGCTTATTGGACGGTACGGCACGTACTCGGTCCCGGCAACGCTATCCTCGGTATTTGCTCGGTAGAGGGTGGTTAGTGCGCTAGGTTGGATTGGTTAGGTTTGGGGTAATTTGGGGTAATGTGGTGTGGTGTGGGGAAAGGGGAGAACCGAGTGCGGGGTTCGGGTTGGGGATTAGGGGATGGGATGGGATGGGATGAGAAAGGAAGATTAGGTGTGGGTGGGTTTAGAGATTGGAGAGTGTATGGGCTGGTTGTTTGAAGGAGAGGAGGGTTGCGCGTGGGTTTGTGGTTTCTGTGGTGAGTAGAGATTTGATATGTGTGATTAACCTTTTTTTTTCTTTCCTTTTGGGGTAGTGGGATCGGAAGAGATGTTCCGCATGACTTTGCTGGATTTTTTTGTTTCGACGACTTGGAGTTTGGGGCTTGCAGTTTGGAGCTTGCAGTTTGATGGGCTTTGCTTCCTTGTTAGTGAATAGTTGTGCTCGTAGTTGAAAGGATTGGTTTTGTTACATTTGAAGGTTGATGGGAATTTAAAAATATATGATATTCATGGAATCTTGCCTTTTCTGGAGTCTGGACCTACAGGCTATCGATTACTACAATATAGAAGAGGAATCTTGGTGAATGTTCCTGGGGATTGAGAGATTTTCAGCCTGTGGTCTTGTTGTACAAATATTCCTATCTTTTCACATGATAAGGAGACAATATCCAATCTTAACCCGTACACTACCAAGCCTCCCTATTTCTAAAACTTGGGCTCAGATTCTGCTCGTTTCAACCATTGAAGAGTCCTCATCCTCTTGTATACCAGAATCTATATACTAAGACTTGCAACTTGCAAACCCGAGTTTGCTATAGAGAGTTTGAAATTGACGCCCTACTCATTGGAATCATTAGCATCTGTTTGTGGATATACGAACTAGATCTTAAACTTACGCTTCTGTCACAAATATTCTTAAAATTGACGACATCCTGAAATGTTGGCTGGATCTTCTCAGCCAGTGGACTACACACCCACTCCCAAATATCTTTTCCAGTCTTCGCTACTCGATAGGCTGTTGCCACTGCAATCTAAGTAGCAATATGAATGCGTTCGATTGCGATACCAAACTTAGTATTCAAACTGGTGATAGAATTCGCGGCTTTGAAGAAAATCAAATAGGAAATAACCGAAACCAGCCGAGAATCGCTGTAACCATGCAAGTGATGAAAAGAGGGACTGCTGACCAAAGTTGGTTCTGGAGAGCCCAAGCCCCGCGGGGTGTCGGTGAACCAGGTGGGCTTCCAATATCATTATGAGTCTCGAGGAAGTTCAGAAGTGTTTTTCTTTTTTCTACGGCTATTACTATGGTGAAGCCAGTGATGAGAACTCGTGAGATAAATCGGAGGATACGGGTCCGGCGCTTGAGTTTCTATAGACCAATAACCTTAATTGTGAACTCAAACTATGAAACAATTTTGCTTAATTGATCTTACTTTATCAGATCCTGATGAAGGATACTTGTAGGTTGTGTACTGGATACAGGATTACAAGGATTGTCCGGCTCGAGGTGAGCCTCGTTAGTCAATCGACTATAATGAGTCCGCCATTTTGTCCACGATTCAGCCCCTACCGCCTTTTTTCACACAAGATATAAATCAGCTTGAAAGTACTCTGAAGCTTTTCCATGATCTTGAGAGTCTAGAGCTGTTATTTGACGGAATGAAACGACCAGTTCGAGGATTTGAAATGAGTAAGAGATTTTGGATTGGACTGTGGAAGGCAGCGCAATTAGCGCCAAATTTAGAGACTTTACATCTAGGATTGCTTACCGTCGGGTATTGCGATTTCGAGGCTTACGTATGTGCCTCTCAGAAAGGTCTTGAGGAACTTTACCTGGCCTTCGTTGACTCGCTTACGACTCGATAACATGACCTTATGCGAGAAAGATTTGACCGCTTTTCTCCTCAGGCACGCCTCTTCTCTGCGACATCTAACATTGTGTCATATTTATCTAATTCGAGGTTCGTTTCAGGGGTTATTTCAAGCTCTGAGAGAAGGCCTCAAGCTTGGAAGTTTTCATGCCGATGGTCAAACGCATTCATCCGTCGGTCTAGAACTATGGTAGTGAGTATCTCGTTGTCAAATCACATTCAACGTCAATACTTATTAAACATTTTAGTTTCTTTTCGAAGGACAAAGAGGCTGTAGAATTCTCTGAACTTACTGAAACTAAGCTTCAAATTTATAAGGACAAAAAGGACAGAAACCCAGGAAAGTCGTGGCTACTAATGCAGGAAGACGGTCTCGCTGATGAACTGTCTACCCGACTCTCGGCATTTTTTCTCAATAAAGGACGATTGACCTAGTAAACTTATAAGTAAATTGACGAAAGTAATTTTCTATAATGGTAGGGTGGGAGAATGCGATGGCCTGACTAATGAGCAGATGGGCGCCAGATGGGATGTTGAGCTAAATCAAGAGCTGCTAGATACTGACCTAGCCAGCTCGGCGGAGTTCGAAGGTGAGCTAACCGAGCATATACACTGCTAGCAACCATGCTAAGATACGTTTATATATATAGATTAATGCTCATACAGCTACTTATATAAGTATTCATATACTAACTCATTCATATAACATTTTATTCCTAGAGTACTAATAAAGAACACCTTGCTTAATGAAAACCTTAACTAACAACTCAACAGATCATTAGAATCATTGAATTTTCAATCCCCTGAAAGTCTCACAATCGACTGACTGAAAATAGTTTTTCTTCTTGGTTTACTGAGATTCACAGGGATGTACGTATTTATACTCTAATTACATATATATTCTTTTTTTCTCAGACAAGGAAGCGCAATCCCACTTTTCATAACACTCTCGTATCCGCCTGCCTCATCTCATCTTCTCAAGGTTTCGAAGCAACCTCATTTACATCTACATCTACAGGACTCATTTCTTTATAACTATCACCTAAAGCTCAAAGCGTCATTCCAACTTCTTCTCGATTGCACACCACAATCCTTAATACTTTTCGCTTAATACTTTTCGCATAACACAATACAATACAATATCTATCCTACATGAGAGTATTCCCTATATCGATATTCTAATCTAATCTGATCTGATCTAATCGAGAGATGTACGCATCTAGATCTCCGAGTATAGTAGTAGTAGTAGTAAATTCATAATCGATTCGGTCTATATAGCTATGCTAGATCTCCGAGTATATATAATAAAAATTAAAATCTAAATAACAACTTTAACTATCTCGCGTAACATCTTCTAGTATTCCATATTCGATAGCGAGATATCGATGGTCTCAATAGATATCTTAGCGTATATTATATATATAACTTACACTTTCTTCTATATCTTATCTCTTTCCTATACATTTCTTAAAAGTTGATCTGATAATTGATCTAGACTCTCTATTCTTGAATTATTCAGTATCCCTACCTGTACTATATAAACCCGTACAAATATATTCAATAGCGATTTTTAAAAGAAAGAAATAAAATACCTACTTATCGAACTTAACATTCATTCAATATCATATTTCCCATTTCCCATCTCCCATCTCCCATTTTCCCAACCTTCAAATACAACAACTTTTCCCATTAACAAAGATTCAGAATCCATCTTACATTACATTAAATCATTCTATAATCAAACAAGAAGCATTTCCATTACATTACATTTCATTTCTCTAAAAACCCTTACAATAATTGCGATAATAAACGCTAAATATGTTGAAATTAGATCGTCTTGCTTCCTTCCTTTTAGTATATACTATACTATACTACCTATACTATACTATCGGAACGGGAGTTATAGCAACTAATACATACAATACAAACTTATCTTCTTCTTCTTCTTTCTTCTTCTTCTTCTTCTTCTACTTCTACAAATAAAAGTACCGATATAAAGAGAGTCTACCCAGATATTCTCTAATTATATCATATCATATCACATTACATCACATCACATCACATTCCCAATCCTCCACACACATACACAGCATCCCATTTTATACAGTACTTCTATCTCTCACAAACACAACTAACAACTAACTGATCCAGAGATACACAATCTTCAATCTCGAATTTGCAGAATTATCTTTCCAACCATCCCATCAACTATCCCATCAACTATCCCATCACTATCCCATCAACTATCCCATCAACTATCCCATCAACTATCCCATCAATATCCTATCAACTATTCCATCAACCAACTCCTTATATACATCCCATTAACTATCCCATTAATCATTCCACTACTTATCCCATCAACCACCCCATCAACTAACTCCTTATATATATCCCAAACACAACACAACTCAACTCAATTCAACTCGAATCAAATCAAATCAACTCAACTCGAATCAAATCAACTCAACTCAACTCAAATCAAATCAACACAAATTAAATCAAATTATTGTTTTTATATAAAAAAATAATATAATAATATATCTTTTTATATATATATATAGTTCTATATTCATATAGTATACTAAGAGCAAATCACAATATCACATGATCAGATCACATGATCGTCGCTTAAGAGAGCTCTTAGCCTAGAACGGCCTGAAATCAATTCTTTATTAGCTCTTTATTAGTTCTTTCAATCCATTCGTAGTAAGATCGACATAGTACTAGCGAAATCGAATAAGGAATAAGAAAGAAAAGCTTTATTTGATGGAATGGCCGGATTAGGAAGAGATCTACGAGAAATAAACGAAAGTGGAAAGCTAGATTAGTAGGAAAAAGCATAAAATAAGGCCTTTCCCCTCGAATATAGAAAAAGAAAATAAGAATATTATATACTGTTTCATGAAAATCACGTGTTTCCTAGCTATTTAGTTGTTAATACGAGCCAGCTTCCCATAATAGACTAATATTAGTCTATTCCCTCTTATATACTATATACTCATATACTAGCTCATGACCTACGATACAAATCAAGTCCTCAGCCGGCTACAGTAGACTTCACCAGGTCAAAAATACCTACTACCTACATCCATACCCACCCTGCTACTTTCCTTTCCTTTCCTTTCCTTTCCTACTTCAATACCACTCCAGCCACTCCAGCCATACCTATCCATCCATACATATCCGCTAACCCCCGGCACGTCCCGACTCACACAGCCTGAGTTATTATAAGATTACAAGCCCGGACTAATTCCCATCTGAGCCGACACCGTAGGAGACAGCTGGCCCTATGCTCATCAGGCCATGTGCGTATAAATGTAGTCTTCAGACTATTACTTAGGTAGTATTGAGACAGATATCAAGAGTCAAGATTTCCATCTCTTTCCCATACAAAACTGCGTGGTGAATAGGTCTACAGCTGAAGCTTTTCGAGGTCTTATAATGGAAACAAAAAGGGAAAGAGGGGTTCTGGGACTTCATTCCTCGAATGACTGATATTCAAACGACTGGATTACACCCTTTACTTATCGACTCATTTACTCATTCACCAGAAGTAATCACAGACGCAAATAGAGAAATTCATAATGGACTTAAACATATTCATATGTACTAAGAATTGCGGTTTCCACGAATCCTTCAGATCACTCACTGTAATGAATGATTCTCGTCTAATAACGACTAGACCTAATCATCACTGATCTCTCGCCACCTCAAGAATTCACGTAACTCCTCTATCTATAGCTTCATTCCTATTCATCCATCCATCCGTTTGCCCTGCCCGCCTTCCCAAATATCCGTCCATCCATATCCATATCCATATGCAAACCCTATCGTAGAAATCAGAGTGAAATACCCTCCCTACAGCGCCATGCAAGATGAGAAATCCAGATCCAGGTATAAGTCCAGATGAAATGACAGATAAAACAAATCAAGACCGGAAAATACCGCCCACCCTTGATTGCCAAGTAGCTACTCCAAACGCAGGCGCAGAAAGAGTCCAACCACACTTAATTCCCGATTCCTTAAATAGCAACGCAAAAACGCAGACAAACGCAAAGTAAAACAAAAACAAGAAAATGTGAAATAGAGACCCTTAATCAAAATAAATATGTACCCAAACATCATTATCATCAACAAGAGGTCGCGAGGCTTTTCCAGACTCTATCAATATCCTATTGAACCCCCTGAGCAAAATATCAACCTCTTCCACCCCCTTCAACAAAGAAGAACAGAAGTTGACAGCCCAAATTTCATAATGTCGTAAAGTTCATTAAGTCATTATGTGTGTATCCAATACACTATTCTTTACGTATCCGACCTAAAAGCGTGTGGTAGAACTTCGACCCATCGATGGTCGGGGTGGTTGGTTCTTGGATGTAGTCCTAGATTGTTGCTGTTGAGTTCCTGAACCAATCTTTGGAAAGCGTTGTGTAATATCGAATCCAGCATAATCCGATAGATCTTCAGTAAGAAACTCAGAGTTGAAGAAATCTTCATGAGGAAGATCAAAATTACAGAGATTCAAGGTTGGTGAATCGAATTTTAGAGGCGAATTATTATTTGGCTTGCATGGAGAGTCCATAAAGTTTAAACCTCCCTTGGTTGGGGAAAGAAACGTTGAAGGTCCACCCAACGCAGGTGTAAGTTTGAGCACCGGTGTGGAGGTGACACTCTTGTTCAAGTTAGAATTGGTCACATCGGACAAAATGTTTGCAGATCTCGATCGATCCATGCGAGGTCTCCTAACTGAACGCTTTCCTGGTGATCCATTACTTGATCCAGCGAAGGATGCGGTGGAATCTTGAAAGATATCAAAGTCCGGAACGTAATCGGCAAACATGTAGGAGTTATGGTCAAGATTGAAAGCCGGACTCCATGCACTATCCTCGAGGACAGTTAGACCACGGATTGGAGAGCCAACGAGTTCCCTAACTTTGTCACGATGCATACGGAGGTTTGTGTTTGGAGATATCGATGGCGGTGGTTTCATAGGAGCCTTCAACTTGACAGCAGGAGTCAGAGGAGGCAACATTTGATAGTTGTCATGTGGGTGAGCTCGACGCAATGGAGAGGAGGATGGTGGAACGAATCCACTTAATGACCTGCCTTTGCTAGGGCTATCGTACGAAGAACCACGAAGACGAGCGATTTCCTCCTCAGCTCGGCCGCGCTTAATCCTCGGCCGATCAGCTTCAGATGTTAGCAATCGACTGACGCCATTTGGTCTCATCGCTGAAGATTCAAGTGATGAAAAGTACCCACTATCATCCATGGACGCAAACTTTCGTTTGTGTGATCTAGTCTGTGATGAAGATGGAAAACGTGGAACAGGAGGTGGCGTGTGATTTCGTCTAGGTGCATGGCGAGCTACAGGAGGGGAAGAATGCATCATTCGTGTTGGTGGAGATGATTGAATGTGTGGAGAGGATGGAGGAGCATCGTCGTCATCGTCATCCTCCTCTTCCGCATCTTGATTAAATTCCGATGCAGGAATGGTAGCGTCTGAAGATAACTCGGGGATAGAAGGAAGTTCTTTTTCTGGTAGTTTATACGTTGACTTTGGCAATGATACATCTTGACTAGACGGTAAATCCTTAAACATTGGCGTGGGGGGCGTAAGCTCTGGTGGATCGACAGGCGTGAGTGCTGTATTTAATACCGGAAGATTCTCGTTTGGACCTGCAGGTTTTCGTGTAGTCTTCTCCTTGATAAACTGATATTCCATTCCTGATTGAATTGCCCAATAATTGCCCTTTCCTGGATCATCCTTTGGCCGCTCCTGTTTTACGAAAGCCTTGTTGAGACTAAGATTGTGACGAATGCTATTTTGCCAACCAGCGTCTGCTGCATTATAGAAGGTGTAGTTATCGGATATCCACTTATAAATTTGCGCTAGAGTCAGGCGTCGCTTCGGGGCTCGCAAAATCGACATGCCAATCAACTGAGCATAACTATGCGAAGGTTTGAAGCCGTCATCGTGAATAGCTGGAAATGAATCTGGTTCCGGAAGTTCTCGAGGTCCTGATGCGTCATTTCCTTCCTCTGCTTTCGATTTGCCCTGAACCTTGGCTTCCTGAATGGGTGCAGCTTCCATCAACGAACGCTTTAGTGATGGTTTTTGACCATACAGTCCTTCCAAGGAGAAGTTGCTACTCGAGAAATCGTCGCGAAAATGAGATTGTGACTTTGCGGTATACATAGGATGTGGATAATTTTCTTTTCCTTGAGGTTGAGTATTCATGAATGTGGTAAATAGTGCTTTTTGCGGGGCGCCTTTGTACTTGGTTTGAAAAGGTTGTTTTTTCGCAATCGAGTCGGTGTTGTGTCGTGATCCCGCAGGTGGTGGCATCGGGACCATGTTTAATTTATTGCCGAATGGCGCTCTCGAGGGCGAACTCGACATTTGGCTATGCGATTTGAGCGGTGAGTGTTTGCTAGGTCCATTCTGAGGTGGGTTGAAGATGACGTTCCGCTTCGAGCCGTTCTTGATCGTTCTCAAGGGCGACGACTTTTTTTGATTTGAAGAATTTTTCGTCGACGGCATGGGCGCGCTGTCATAGGATGTGACGGGATCTTGATATATTTGCAGCGGCTGCTGCGTGTAACGCGACGAAGACATTGTGAGTAGTCGACGACGCGCTGATAAGTCGATATGATCTCTTTCAATCAACGCGTGATCTGATGATGATGTGGTTTTCCTGAATAGGTATCGATATGTGTTAAAAGCTGGAGCATTTGATGTGAGTTAGCCCTATGAAAAATATGTCATTCTAGGAGGGAAAAAAAAGGCACCATGGGATAACGAGGACTATCTAAAGGCATGCATACCGGGAGTGGGTGCTCAGTGTGTGCTGTCCAGGATCGACGACGGATCGGATTGTGGAGCGAGATTACGGTGGATTCCAAGTTTGGAAAAGCGAGGACGCAAGGGAAGGTGGTCTGGATCGCTACCAGTAAAATCAAATTGATTGCGAAAAAGTCCCGTGTGCGGCGGGTGAAGGGGTAGAATCGCAAAATGCGACTGAAGCTTTTGATAATATTGAAAGATGGTGTGGGTAAGTTGAATTGGGGTTGACGATGAGACGAGGTCGTTGCTCTGTGTGGGGATAGATTGTGGAACAACAACGAATAGAAGGAAGAGAACGGAGTCAAGCACAAAGTTGCGGGAAGAAAAAGTAAGGTGATAAAAGAAATGAGTTGAGATGTACGAAGGGCTGAGTGGGGAGAGTAAAAAAGAATGGGAATTGCAACTTGTAAGACGGCGATATGCCGAGCACGAGAAAAAGAAGGTTATGATGTGGAAGCAAGGAAGTGGCCCGAAAGTATGCTATGCCCTTGTTAAGAAAGACCGGCTTGAGCTATGCTTCGATGGTATGGGTACCTGGGTAGTTTGACCTGCAAAGGTCTGTGTGGTACGACCGTGTGATCCTTCTTTCTATCGGTAGCAGAAGTGCTTGATAAGTTGATAGAAGCCAAAGAGGAAAGGTCGAGCTAGATAGGAGATAGTAGATAGGACCTGGGTAGCTAGATAAGGTTGAGACTCGTTTGTTGAAAGCCCTTTTTTGATTTCTTTTGCGATGAATCAAAAGTCTGGAGAAATTGAATCTGGCTGAGGATCTGGCTGAGGATCTGGCTGATAATTTCACCTACAAAAGTAAATAACTGATAGAGTTACTCGAGGAGGGGCCGTAGGGACAACATGTATGGAAGGAGGGTAGGTAGGGGTAATAAGATTTACTCCAATCGTGGTACAGTATGCAAAGTAAAAGAAAGATCAAGATGGATGTGGCTAGCTAGCGATGATATTCACAGAACAACAAGCTTTCTCTTTCTGGATGCATTGGATGTAACACTGTGGCGAAGGTGCGCGAGAGATAATGTTTGGTTGTTGTACGTTCTCCCGATGATATGATGAGGATGGTACAGTATACCGAATGATATCGAAGTGATTGTACGGGAGCGAAAAGGTGTGAGGATTGATCTCTGGCTTCTGAGTGGTACTGCGAGGTGTGACCGTAATAGGTTTGATCTGGGATCAATTATCGATTGGATGAGAAGTGGTCTCTCTCTCTCTCTCCTGCACGTCTTCAAAAGTGGTGGTAGTGGTGGTTCAGATGTGGCCAACTGGCCAGGGCGTTTTGAATCTCTGGGGTGTTGGCGCCACGGATGGATAGCAATGATTTTATGAATCTCTTTTATCCAGTCGTAGATTTTTGAGATTTTTAGAATTTTTCAAAGATGTTGGATTGGATGAAAGTTGATCAAAAGTGGAATTTGGGAGTCAATTCTAGGTAACAATTTCCCTCTCGACGAAGGTTTTTTTGTGGAATATCGGAAGAATGGATTAACACGGTAACTCGAGTAAGGAAGGTCGTTGCTGGTCGCAAGGTTGAATGAAGATCACTCCAAGTTATGAAGACGATGATGTGATGATGTGAGGATGTGAATCTGACGCGGATGCGGATGCAGATGCGGATGCAGATGTGGTCAAAGAGGAGGGGAAAATGAGAATGAAGAGGGGAGGGGAAGAATCGAGGGGATTCGCGACCGACAAGAGTGATTGTTTACATTGTCTCACAACGCGATTTAGCGTGTTTTTACCCTTTCCAGGTTCTACTAGGTAGAGAATAGTAAAGACTGAGAGAATAGTAAGGACTATAAAGTAGCTACGAGGAGAGTTTAAAGGAACGGAACGAAAACCTTGAATTGATACTTTTAGTCTTTTTAGTCGTTTTTAGTTTTTTGTTAGTCTTTGCGATATTTAGGTAATTACTTATTAGTATCGTATGGTAGACACCGATAAATACTAAAAACATGCAAACAAGGTGTCAATCTAATTCCCCAACAATAACTTATTTGATATAGATTATAGAGAGGGATTAATTATCTAGTATCTACCAATATCTATCAATATCTATCAATATCTATCAATATCTACTAATATCTATCAATATCTACCAATATCTACCAATATCTATTAATATCTATTAACATCTACTAACATCTCCCAACATCTAAAAGTATTTCATGCATCTTTGGTTCATCTCATCAATCTCTTCATTCCGCGCATAGACTTAGGCACGGAGACGGAGGTCAGTAGACTTCTTTCACTTCACCCCCTTCTCTCAGGTTCATTCATGAAGATCTAAAAATATCCAACATGTATTCCTTCGTACGCAGGTACTTTGTAAACTTTGTGACTTCCCTTCCTTCCACCACTTCCACCTCTTCCACCTCAATATCAGCTGATTCAGCTCAGCATCTCATCAACCCATCCCTTCCCAACCCAATCTAATAACCTTTCAAGAAACCATCTGCACCCCACAAATTCCACCCCAAACTCAACCTTGAACCCATCCAATTTTAAAATTACCTCGAGTACAAACACATCGTGACGTGACGTTTCAAAATTCAAGACTGACTCCCCATTTTCATCCACGACTATTCCCCAAGCGTCTAGGTTCATTTTTTGGCTTCAATTCCCTTTCCCCAGCTATTATCTGTGATATCTTCTCCTCACATGCAAATCGATAATCTGGAAGTCTACTCGTACTCAAGAGTCTATCCAGTGATCCAATGATCCATCTTTCATTTCATCCCTGTCTCCATAGCTAAACGATACGACCCCTCTCAATGCCTACCGGTACCTCTTCTGCATCCACCTCGTACCGAAGGACCTACCTAGGACATCCATCCTACATTACCTACATTCATATTCATATTCATATCATAATACGGAGGTATATCAATGCATCACCAACCCAGAAACCACCATAGCCCAGCACACCAAATACCAAATACCAAACACTAAAACACCCAATCCCAGCATCGAATTCGCTGAACTCTCCTAGCGAAAATCCTCGGTCAGCCCGGACCTTACATCCCTATTCCTATCAATATCAATATCAATACCAATATCAAAATCAAATCCCATCACCATCACCATCATCACACTCATCATCCATCATTCCCATTCCCATTCCCATTCCCATCCCCATCCCACCACCCTCTCCCCCCTCCAACCCCCCGAACCCGAAAATAAAATAACACCGATATAATCATTATGCCTTATACCTCCCTCCCTTCCCTCCCATCCACGATCCAATCACCTCCCACCACCTACCTCTCCATCTCCCACTCTATCTCCGATCTATACCTAGTACCTATTCCACTCATCATCCAATCCATCATGATTCATCCCTAACCACAAACCCACAAACCCAACTATCGACGAAAAATCCCAAGCAAAAAAAATCTCATAGAAGAAAATTTTTCCTTCTAGAAGTATGTGGGGACTGATGTATTTGATTCTGATAGTATAGTATAGTATAGATAGATACTCCGTAGATGGATGGGTATCCTAGGATCTATGGTAAATGTAGATTGTAGATTACTTGATTATGAACATACCTAGATCATACATCATACATCACAAATACAAATACAAATACAAACAAGCAGAAGGACACCTACCTACCCTACCTACCTACGTATACCATATAAAATCCATACTCCATACACCAGTCCATACACCAGTATATACATACACCAGTCCATACACACCAGATCAAAAGCTCACCCACTCACTCACTCACTCCAAATTCGCAGCCCATCAGTCCATCAGTATATCATCACATCAGAACATATACACAAATCCACAAATCCACAAATCCACAAATCCACAAATCCACAAATCCACAACTCCCACAACTCCCACAACTCCCACAACTCCTCAGATACTCCTCAAATACTAGATACTCTTCATTAATAAACAATCCCTATGAATCTACATCTATCTATCACACCTATCTACCATACATACATACTATATACCCTCATACCTACCCTCATACCTACCCTCATACCTACCCTCATACCTACCCTCATACCTACCCTCATACCCTCATCTCATACCAACCCTACCAACCATATTCAAATATCTGATTTACATACATATATACATATATAAACATACATACTATACATACATACATACAATAATCTTGATATGCACAAGTAGAAGATACCTACCTACCTAATCCTCGATTCAGTCAGTCAATCAGTCAGTCATTCAATCAGTCATTCATCAGAACACCCTTGACGAACGTGATTGATTAGAATAGGTATCGAAGTATTTTCATTTTCATTTTCAAATTCTTATCATACGAGTAATTATTTAAACATTCATACCCTTACCTATTTATATTATTGAATGACAGTCGGGATAATTGGATATCCTCCAACTGCGGCTGATATATATATAGTGGGCATGCTGCAATCAAAATCGCGCGGCGCGAATAGAATGGTTGAACATCATCATCATCATACACTTCATATAGCGTTTCAGGCATATCACACAAGTCTATGTATTACAATTCATGGTGATATAAGAAAATACAACATCACACAAGGTCAATCGCCCAACAGCCTTGAATGTCATTCGACTCTCCTCATCTAGAGGTATTTCAAAAAAGTCAAAAAGTCAAAAGTCCCATTTAAATCAGATCCCGTTTCTCTTACGCCCCCCTATGCTACCTTATCCTGGTTTGAAAATTCCTCAAATGCCGCTCAACATGAACACCGTACTCAACACCGCTGCTCCAAATACCATTGTGTGTGGTATGAAATTAATCCCCCCAATCGACCGATCATGCACAGCACCGGGATAGTTGCACGTAACTTGCCCGCTCTGATTTGCCGTTCGATGTATGCCATAACTTGTATCAAAGCCCGTGTCGCCTGGGAGAGGGCATGCGAAACCCATAATTGCCGGACAGGCACGAACAATTCCATAGCATAAATCTTCACAGGGCAAGATTTCCTTGTAAGGCCCTGGTTGGACTGTAGTAGTGATGTCTGGATTTCGAGATCCATTCGCAGGCTGTGACGAGCTCGCTATGTCAAGTAGCTCCGGGCTAAGCATTGTCCCATTTGGAAATGGTTGTCCCATACCTCGTTCTTGTAACCACGGAAGATCAGTTGAAAAATCAGTACATCTTGGTATCGTCACCGAACAAAGCCATGTCTTGTACGCTGCATCACAAGACGTGCAGTTTTGAGCAAGAGAATACTGAGCAGATGAGGTAGTATTGCAAGGAATCTGTGCTAAAGCCTTCTTGAAGTACTTATAAGATTGGTAGGTTGAGTTATCGTACCATTCTCCAAGAGCTGTAGTGTTTGGAAATGTATTGGGATTTGCTGGGACGGTCCAGGCCACTTGGTCGCAGAACGAGAGATTATACACGAGGGCACAGTTATCGGCTACGTGGGGAGTTAGTTCAATAATCATTCTGCATCTATCAAAACCACATACCTGAAATCGTGGAAAAGGTCATAGCTTTCCAGACCTGTCCACCACCGCTTACTCCCTCGCGCCCAAGAGCAGTTGCATTACCATTCATTGCAAGAATACCATAGTAAGACGTGCCCGCAGTCAACCCATCAAAGTAGAATTGCTGCTTGGGAGCATCATTTTCTCCTCTAGTAGTCATCGACATTTTTATTTTGTCAGTTTTCTGACCACCATTGATAGTTCCTGCTATTTCGGCCTGCTTCTCCAATCCACAATACGAATTTTGCAAACCTGCCGTGGAAGAGTTGATCGTTTTACTAGCGAACATAGTGAAAGGTGGTGCCAGATTAACCCATTCATCGTATATTGAGCCATTATCCGTGGTGAGATCGTTGGTAACCAGAAGGGCTGATGCACTATCACTATCTACAAGGACGAGATTCTCTTCGTCGCTATGGTAATAATGGTAGGGTGCATCAATGGAAGCTGCAATCTCCGCGTTCCATACACCTGTGTAGTTTGAGGTCATATTCAAACCGGTCAAACCGATAAAAACATCTCCAGTAGCATTCAAAGTGACCACTGCAGCGCCGCCTTCCAATTGGTAAGTTTGTTGTAAACTATCATCCTGTCCGGGTCCAGGATTCTTATTCTTCTCAGACTGCGATATGTAGAGTTCCAACTGCGAGGGCGCCACCACATTCGCGCCTATAGCTTCGGGCTGTGTGCAAGTATTGACCGTAATATATAGCGTCCTGGTATTTGAGGAGCTCGATTGTCGAGGCTGCAAAGTGGAATTTTGTCTCCTGTCTTCAGACAGAATCTGCTCCCCATCTTCAACCTCAAATAACGCAGTGTCCAAAGCCTCGAAGCTCTCCTCTTCTTTATTGCCTTCGCTCTCAGTATCTCTTTTACGCAACTTAACAGGAGAGGGTAAACCGCTTGCTTGTGGAGAAAGGGCTCCCCATAAAGAGGAGTTTAGGAATGAAAACGGGATCGTTTGTCCCTGTTCAACATTTGTCGTTACAGCGCGGTTGTTGAGTAATGGAGTGGGATCAGTCGCCGATGCAACCCTACCAATTATGCTCCGATCGAACCCTACAAATTCGGCTTCATATCCTTCGTCCCTTATTTCTATATCCTCCCCTTCACCGTCCAGGGCCAACATATTTATATCCATCAACCTTTCGTGATTATGGTCTTCTGGTTGTATCGAATCAACATCGGTGGCGTATGCAAAGTGAGAAGATGAAAAGGTCAAATATAATATCAGTAGCGTTATCGATCCCATGAGGGATGCGGCCAGCCGCGATTGCAGCGGACTGAGCTTTGGCAGAGGCATTGCAATGGCGGTATTTGTAAAATGCCCATCGGAAAGTCGCAAATCTTGTCGTTTGAAAGTTTAAGCATCAATCTCTATTCGAGAAGATTCGAGATCTGGCGTCTGGTATTCATAACTGCAGTCAATGGAGTGTTTAAAGAAAGTGGTTTGTTCTACGGAAGGTTGTTTGAGATAGTTTTGATGTTTGAGTGAAGTCTCAAGCTCTCGGTCCACCAACTGTACCCTGATGTCTTGGCCAATGATATAGAGTTTTGTTTTTAGGTGATCATCTCCAACTACCCCTCTACGTGGTACTATATTTTATACTATATTTTATAGTTTGCAAATTATAGTCCAAGTATGGCAGTTATGGCAATCACGATCGTATACAAAACAAATACTCAAAGGCCAAGATACAGATTTATCTCTGAGCATTCCGAGGTAATTGTGAAGCACGAATCTTATCAATCTCATCTCCTAATTGTCATATCATATGTACCAACTGAATAAACTAGTCAACGATAATCTCCTCTACCATATACCCCATCAATCTGAACCAAAAATGAATTACGAGAATCTTGGTATGTTTCAGGTCATAACAACAGAGCACCTGAACTATCCCATATATGATAAGAAATTCGTTGCAATGTTCCCCAGCATCATGGTTAGCACTTGCGACTCCACCTTCAACGTCCACGGCTCAAGACACCACCCCCCTTATAGCTTGACGCCTACAATCTTCATCTGTGGCTTTACGCATGTTCCCACTATTCCGCCCATATATTACTTAGGTGAATGAATACGGCAGCACGATAGTGGTACACGCTTGTTAGTCCATTACAAGGACTTGTCTGCGCTGGCGCTGACCTTGGAAGCTCCAGAGAAGTATCTGGAGAAGACTGGTGAAATGAAGGAGCGGAATACGATTTGGGCACCGCTATTACAGATTATTAGTGATGTTTTAAGGAGAGATGATTGGGCGCATGTAGCTCTTACCTGGTGATTGGGAGTGCGAGCCACAAAACAAGGATGAACTTGAAGGTGTAGTAGAATGGGAACCAGTAGACAACGGTGAACACGCTCTCAAACACAGTCAAAAAGGCAAAGACAACCCAGTACTGAATGTACATATTAGCAATGGCAATTGAATATCGATTTCGAGTTATTTACCGTGAGCCATTGAGTATCGTCCGCTTTTCCAGTGCTGAACAAAGCATCCAAAGAGTAGTACCCTGGAAGAACAAATCCCGCAAGGTTGGTAAGAAGCTGACCTCCGATGTTGAAGAAGATGAAAAAGAAGTAGAATGCAATGACACCCAAGAAAGCGTAGACCTTGGGAACGTTGCTTTGCTTCTCGAGGTTGATCAAGGTTGGGTATTTGGAGAGCTGAGGCCAGAATTAGTCAAAAAGTTCATACATCATGGCCCTTCCGGCACATCAGTCGTAGCCAGAATCGACTCGTTGTTCGATATCCAAGTCCGGAGTATGCGGGAACTTACTTCCTTATCAATTTGGGCGATGGTTCCCTGAACTTTGTCTTGGAACGACATTTTGGAAGATGTGTGCTACGAAGGGTTTCTGAGGATTGTTGAGATGTATGCGGCTTCTGCGAGTGCAAATTTCGAGGACCTTATTGTTATTTGTGTTGTGGGACAACTTTTGAGGAAAGAGAATGGTTGGGCAAAAAGTGTTCCTTTGTTCTGACGCTACTTCGCTACTGTGCTACTATGAAATGACGAACTGGCCGGAAAAGCTTGGGTAATTTTGACAACCGATCAGAGGAGCGGGGGTCAACATCATCTCTTTTCCAACCAAACACAAAGAGTAAATTGATTCAAATGCACGGAATTTCTGAAAGCATTCAAACAATTATATACTACTCGTTACAAAGGGGTTTACATGTATTTCAAAGTATTTACTCGAGATCATCTGTTACCGTATGAAGGTCTTGAAAGTTCTTATCTTCTTCGTCTTTCGAGTACGGAAGTTGGTAGAATTGCTTCGGAGGAATGTGGAATCGACTTGCCCCACGATTAGGGTTTTATATTTTGTCTCCTTTTATTGGTAGACACTGGTCGGGAAGATTTGGATGTGCCAACTGTACAATCAATACTTGACCCTCTCTTCTTGGAGAAGAAACGTCGCATCCAAATAGGTGCATGAGATGGTAAGCTCGGTGTCCGGGATGGATGAACATTTAGGAATTCTACAAGTGGCTAGTCTGCAAGTTGTCAGTGTTCATCATGGTCAAATATATCGTACCTGGTCCAAGACATACTTCGTACAGATTTAAAAAATGAACAGGTGTTGTGTAGATGTGTATATATACTTCATAATCATTCATTTCGCCAGCTATGTTCTTTGACAATGCAAGCGACGAATCAACGTCGACTTATATCATAGGTAGACAATGACTTGTAGATAGGTAGCTAGCCGTGGGTAACAAGACAAGCCAGCATTCTTCATCCGCAAGATGCCAATGGTCCGGACTGTCAGACTGGATAGAAACCTCTAATGTTTACAAGGAGTCCGGTATTCCACTTCAAATCAACATTTCCAAACCATTTGAATGCTCAAACTATGTCGGAATCTTCAAGCTTCTTATCATCAGATTGCAGCCCAGACTGTTGGATTGCTCTTCTTCTAGACACCTGTCGATCAACAACAAGACATACACCACTTTCTTCCAATGAGTAGAATAGATTGGTATGTATATCATTTAGAAATGGGAGAAGACATAGGTAGATATCACACGTAGATTAGAATATGAGAACAGAATATCTATGTTTGAGCATTGGAAATATATATATATATATATAAGCATCAGGGAAGGGGGAGGCGCTACGGTACAAGTTGTTCAGAGACGTCTATGAGCATTCAGATGCTACCATATATATCTACCTTGAACGCACACCCATATCCAACTCGCAATAAAGAATTTGTAACGTATATGATATACATTAATCGGTTAGTGGGCGAGGTTGTTCTTCTACTCTTCTTCATGAGTTCTCACATTGAAGCATCCGCGAACGCTTCTTCATCTCTGTCGTACGTACTCCAGCCAGCTGGAAGCTGATGAAAGTCTATCACACAATCCTGTAACAATTTTGACAAGTCTTAAATAATACAAGATGCATACCTATTATTACTTTCATTCAAGACATTTTTCATTACTTTGCATGAGTTAGCAAAGAAAAGTCGAGTCTCCGAGTTCACCGCCAACATAATGGAAATTAAGATTTGAAAGAATGCGAACAGATTACAGTCCGTATATAAATAATGCAAAATGATAAAATTCATGCTGTCAGAAAAAGTGTCCGTATCACTCCCATACCTACCTACTTTTGCCCATCCGAAGTGAGAAATGAAAGTCTCACCACTTCTTACCTCTCAACCTCAGAAATGATGTTTGTTTTGTTGTGAATCCTCCAATCATCAATAATCATTGTACTAATCCTAATTCGGCCTGGGTTCTGCTTCCCCGTTAACCGGAATACCTCAAGACCTCGTAAACAATTGGAATCAACCTCTCAAAAAACATATCACGACAAAGGACGACAACGGCAACGACTTGCTCTCCTTTCAATCGGTAAGTATCCATATCGCAGGATCGGATTGGCATTAGAGCATTAGAAGGTCCATAAAAGACCAGAATCAAGTCGAGAAAGGGTACACATCGTAGAATAAACAAAGCCCCAGCCACTTTTTCCGACCATTTTCTCCGACTCCACGAACAACAACCTCGCATGAAAATTATGGGTAAGTGATGATTCTCTTCTCTACACATGACGCGCTACAATGCGCGAAATCTTCCAATGTGTGTCTATATTCTAACTTCTTTGGAACATTGAAGATCAACAACCACCCGGAGAAAAAAATCCTGTTAAACGATCGAGATCCAATACTTCCATGTCCGCTAAACCTCGTAAACGTCCTCAATCTCGAGCTTCCACAACGAGTGTTCATAGCGGACTTGCGCAACCGGTCCTGGAGCAGCAATATATGGATCCGGCGCAGTGGTATGATAATAACTCCAATCCACAACACAACAACATTCCGCAATTGTCAGCCGAAGACATGGTTATGCATAGTGCTTCGCAGCTACAAAATCCCCGATCTTTTGACATGGAGCATTCTCTCAATGGCGTCTCGAATCACAGCATACAATCGTATCATTCGGAGGTGCAATATAGGCCTGAAAATGGACGCCAATCTATACCAATGGATAACTACGCTCAAAATTATGGAGAGGGGGATAGCCAAGTTCTAGAAGGTCGCAGTGATGAGCAAGACGAGGTGGATTCCATAATCGGGGCAACTGGAGCGACAAAGAAAACCTCAAGATCAAGCGCTGCCAATGAGTTGGAAATGAGACAGTTATTTCACGCGAACAAACACCGCTCCTTACAAGACATTGCCGCGGAACTTCTCTTGAATGAAAGAGGACCACAATCGGAAAGACAGAGACAAGTATTTGCTATGCTCTGGTAGGTGCATCATATGATGAAGTTTTGAATCATGTTAACAGAGCCCTTTTAGGATCAACAAAGTCTGTGATAAAGGTACGGGGTCTGTACCGAGAGGTCGTGTTTACGCAAATTACGTTTCGAGATGCGGTACAGAAAAGGTAACAGTATTGAATCCGGCATCTTTTGGAAAACTTGTTCGTGTACTTTTTCCAGGATTAAAGACTCGGCGGCTTGGTGTGCGCGGTGAATCTAAATATCACTACGTGAATTTCAGTCTCAGGGATGACCAGCCACAACTGCACGAGACTCAGACTCATCAACCTATTACAAACTTTAACGATGCAAATTTTGCTCAAAGTTTCAAGTATATCAATCTCTTCCCTCTGTATTCACTCATCGCTAATTGGTCAGTCAAAGTATGACATCGCAAATTCAATACCCGGACGTTAAATACCCAATTGATCGAGCTCCATTTCCATCTCCCGCAATTGCTCAAGAACCTGAACAACGCAAACAACGATCGGGAGGATTCATTAGACCTCATAGTCTCTACACCCACCCAGTAGTTGCGAAGCTTGCAGATCTCGAATGCACAACAAAGACACCTCAGGTTCTTCATTTTGCACCTTTAGGGGAACCTTCTATGCAAGAATATGGTGCTATTTTGCTTCCTAAGATCCAACCCTTTTTGCCCATTGGCACCGATTCAGATTCAGCACTTGCGTTATCTGCGCTTTATCGCTCTCATTGCACTTCCCTCGTTGAACAAGTCCGTTTCTGCAAAGAGAAGACATTCTTCCATCTTTTTACGGCTTTTCAAGGCACTTTGACCATGCCTGTACAGAAGTTGTTTGCCGACAAAGCGCTCGCACCGTGGATTAACCAGTGTGATATAATCATGTATCAAAGTATGATGCGCGTCGTGGCACCTCTAACACTTCAAGTTGTGCCTAAAGTCGTTTTGGACACTTTACGCAATATCTCCGATCGTCTAGTTACACACATTCAAAACTCATTCCACGGCCAGCCGGCACATGTTATCGAGGCGAAAGTCGGGCCAGCTACAACTTTTGCAAGCCTTTTGGACAAAGAATTAAGAGTGAATCTAACTGCTCATGCTGCAGCGAATATGCTATCTAACCCTTACAATCGTGATACAATGTATGAGGACTTTATAACCATGGTCAACATAAGAAAGGTTGCGGAAAGTGTGCCTACGAGAGGAATGGATGATGTGGTCAATCTTTTGATAACGGAATTACGTGATCTTCTTGATCCAAGCGATGTATCGTGGGAAACAGAAGGACAAACTCCCTTTGGAGAAATGGTTGCGCGTATGGGCCGTCAACGACAAGCGAGCGTCCATGCCGACCCGACCACAGAAAACGTTCTCGATCGTTGGGTGAATATGCTTCTCTCCCTACCTGGCAAATTTCCGTATGCTACACATGCGGAAATTGTTTGGTGTGTCCAAAAGATTGGTACAGCTGTGATGAGAGATCTTACCATTGCCCAAGGTAAAAGTTTTGGTGCTTGGTGGGTCACTAAATGTTGGCTAGACGAAATGATTGCATTCATGGCCGAACAAGGAGGGTTTATGCAGCGTGAAACCATTCAAGGTGCGATGGGCAACGTGCCTAGAAATCCCGCTGCAAGTCGGAGGAATAGCCAGCAAGATGGCCGATACAGTGGTGGAAGTGATGAATTCGCTGGGCGTGGAGTGAATGGTGAGCGAAGCGTCTCGGGTCCTCGACCAATGGACCTTGCAAGAGAGGCTGCTATGAATGCAGCTGCTGGTCATGATGATAGTGGAATCGGAATGAGGACACCCGACGATGAATTTTCTATGGGAAAATATGGATTCGGTCAAGATGATGGGCACGCATCGATGGAATCTAATTCTCTTCATGCTCTATCACAGGGAGCTATGTCTTGAGTTTGAATAACACCAAATCTTGAGAATTTGGGTCAAATTTGCGGCGCAATGGATGGTCAAAGGGTTGGGGTTGGATAATGTGACAGGAAAGGATGATTTTTTTAACGACCAACGATTAAACGAATGGCTGTAGAATTGATGGATACCTGGTGTATATTTGGGATGGTCTTGATTATCTTACTCTGGCGATTTGAGTACTGTTCGCTATTTGGACTATTGACGGTTTTGGCTCCAAAAATCTTTGGAGTACTGGTTTTGATGGCGTTTCCGTGCAAAGACTAGGGTTATCTTTTTGTAATTATCAATAACGGGGAATAATGGCGAGAAAGAGGGAAGGGTATGAAAAATGGTTTCTATATATGATCTAATATTACTTGGCTTGAAGAAAGCCGTTGTAATAATGAATGTCCTTTTTAGTCAATTATCACATCTTCATTGACTCGGTGCATCTAAATATGAAACATACTACTAATGTCTTGTCTAATATTGAAAGATTTAGAAGTAATTCCTCATTCTTCTTCAAACAATGAAACATTGAGTTCTAACAAACGGGACTTGATTGGCTTTTTGTTGTGGTGATGAATGAAACATACCTAGGTACCCTCTACGAGTACTCGAGTATTTTCTTTATGAAAAAGAATAATATCACGCAATATCTATCTGAGTAATATCTTTACCCTCCGACGAATATTGAGAATATAGTCAAAATCATTTGATACCTAGGTACTCGAGTATAAACATTCGAATTTCGGTTCAAAATTAACTTTTACCCCCCTTTTCTATTTCTCCATCAAAATCTTATCGTATTAGCTCCGATCTATTTTCCCTACAAGCTCGCTAATGATAAAGACTTGATTGAAGGAAGTGGGAAGGAACTGGCCGTTGACGTGATTGAACTGTGGTCCCGCATTGACTTGCTCCGATATCATGCCGATGCAGGTTCGAAAATAATTGTTTCTACTAATGAATTAAACATATGTGCCTGGTATGACTCTTTTCAACTTATTCAATGCTTCCTAAACCTTTCTACATTTTATCCTACATTTAACTTCAGATAGCATAGTCAATGGTTTCAATTTTACAACTAATTTATCTTGCAGCAATCTATTTCAATTATTCACAGACAGTTTTGGACAATGATGACTGAAGTTCAGCACAATGGGCATCCTGATGCTTCACCGTTAATATCCAATTCATTGAACCACAATGATAGTCACAGAAGCTGGGTGGTGCAAAAATTTGGTGGCACAAGTGTAGGCAAATTCGCTGTGAATATTGCGGAAGACATTGTTCGGTAGGTGGATTGTGGAACATTGCCAATCATAGCGATTTGAAACTAATTGGGCATCCAGTGCAAGCTTAAAACACCATAGAATCGCAGTTGTCTGTTCCGCGAGAAGTACTGGGAAGAAAGTCGAGGGCACGACGAGTCGGTGAGAATCATCGAAATCTAAAAGGATGGTGCATACAAAGATATACTAATTCTGGCCTTTGCAGATTATTGGAAATCCACGGTGTCCTTCAGTCTGTCAATTCTTTGAAAGATTCGGATTCAGAGCATTACAAGAGCTTAGTTAGCAAATACGAAAGACTTGTGGACGTTATCCGCGACGATCACATTGCAGCAGCGAGGTCACATATACAAGATGAGGCTATAGCCTCGAGGCTCGCAAAGGACATTGAAACGGAGTGTAAGGAGATACAGGAATATCGATTGGCTGTTGAAAGATGGCATCTGGAAATCGATTCGAGATCAAAGGATCGCCTGGTCAGCTTTGGAGAGAAACTTAGCTGTAGATTTGTGGCAGCTTTATTACAAGACAGGGTAGGCTATATTGAGAATTCCAAGTGCGCCGTGCTTACGATATATATTATAGGGAGTTGATGCCGAATACGTGGACCTCTCGGATGCTATCCATTTCAAGAGCCCCAAGGGGATGAACTTGGAGTTTTACAGAGACGTGGCTGCGGCGATAAAAGAGAAAATCGACGCTTGCCAGGATAGAGTGCCAATTATCACTGGATATTTTGGAACCGTTCCAGGTGGTTTGATGGATGGAGAAATCGGGAGAGGATATACAGATCTTTGCGCGGCATTAGTGGCTGTGGGAGTTGCGGCAGAAGAATTGCAAGTATGGAAGGAAGTTGATGGTATATTTACTGCAGATCCCTCGAAAGTGCCAACCGCCCGAATTTTGTCCACCATAACACCATCCGAAGCGGCAGAGTTAACGTTTTACGGGTCCGAGGTCATCCATCATCTCACTATGGACCAAGTAATTCGAGCGACCCCACCGATCAAGATTCGGATCAAGAACGTTAAAAACCCACAGGGAAATGGCACAATCATTCTTCCCGATCCTATATTAGAACCTTCGCAGCACACCCATGCGAGAAGCCCAAGTCCTGTAAGTCTGAAGAAAACGCCTAAGCGCCCTACGGCTGTTACTATCAAGGACAAGATCTCCGTTATCAACGTACATTCGAATAAGAGATCGATTTCGCACGGATTCTTTGCAAAGGTGTTTTCCATACTGGACAGTCGACAGATTTCTGTGGATCTTATTTCCACCAGTGAGGTTCATGTTTCCATGGCTGTTCATTCGGCGTACATCTCTGCAGAAGACATGCAGAGTACCAAAGCGGAGCTTCAAGAGTGCGGCGAAGTCAGCATCCTCAATGAAATGGCGATCCTCAGTCTGGTGGGATCGGAAATGAAAAACATGGTCGGAATTGCTGGCAAGATGTTTTCTACTCTTGGAGAAAATAATGTCAACATCGAAATGATATCTCAGGGTAAATTTAGAATCTCCATCCCACATAGCGATTCGACAACTAACAAGCGACATTCAGGGGCGAGTGAGATCAACATATCTTGCGTCATAGACGCTTACGAAGCCACACGCGCGATGAACATATTGCATACAAACCTTTTCACATTTTTAGAATAGATCAAAACGGGAATTGGAAAAGGTAAGGGAGACGGCGTTTAAACTTTGATGGAATTGAGCATGGTGCATTGGCGGCATTAAAATTTGGGGGATGGTTTGATGCACATATCCACAATGTGTGTATGTTTATATTTTTGCTGTATAAAACTTAAAACCTATTCATACCCTACTGCATATATCCTTTCAAAAGTTGGTTAGAAACTCGCTTCCCCAATCAGAAACACTTCTTCTACTCAGCCTAGGACCATCCTACTCATTCTGCAAGACACTGAAGCCGGGTATCTAATAAGCCATACTGTAACCTGAGACCTACAATAAGAGTATCCTGAGTGCAGGGAAGTGAGAACGTCGTTGTGCTTTCTGACTGGAAGCTCATGTGCCCTTTCCGGTGCATTCTAGTCCCGTTTCAAGTGAAGCACACTGCATGATATTGTGTCGAGATATAGAAATACTTGCCAAGTCCAGCCCGTATTTTCGAAATGGAGTTTGTCGCTTCATCGCCATCGGTCGGATCATGCATCTCGACCAAAGCATTATTAGACGCAACTGCCATGCGACTGTTAAGTCTCTCTCGTGCCGGAAGAAAATCGCCTTCATGCACTACCCTTCAGACTGTCAGAAACAATGTTAGACAATATGATATCACATGTGCGGGTACTTATATACCTATTTTCGGTTCTCCTCACTGCGTGACATTATCTTCCTTCCGCTGGATGTAACTGTCCGTACCATGCTCAGTAAACAACAAGCACTATACCTGATTCATCACGAAGTGGATACTTCGAACGCTTTGGTCTAGTATCATCTGGTTCTGTTCCATCTCATGTAGGTAGATTACGCAATTCAAAATTGATGTATGACCAAGCTGACTATTGTCAACTATCAGAAGGTCAAGATTATGAGCCTCATTTTAACACAACTTTTCACCGATTACAGTGTAAGACGCTGGTCTTTCTGATTCGGAACATATCAGATGTAGCTCGATGCATCTCCCTCATTCTGTCATTAATTCGTTTGACAGGAATGAATTCAGGGTATTCTTTCCTCATTCGATATTTTCCCACCTGTTCCTCTTCCAGAATCAAGCTATTGTTGATCAAGAATTGCTTGTACACTTCGGATAATATCTGGTCCGATGTTCGATTTCAATTGAGCATCGTTGATTGCACATACCTCTCCAAATATCTGGACGCAAGAGCAGTAACGGCCAGCTCTCATCTTTATTTCAGTGAAGAAAACTTCGACGACATGACTTATGGTTGACTCTCGTCACAATTGAAGAGAAATACTCTTCTGCAAGCAAACCCCAGATAACGTGCTAATGTGATTCACCATACAAACTCCAGATGCACACAGCAGAAAATAACCCCCCATCTGCTGTACAACATAGCACATACATGTATATCAATGCACGCATGAGTACAGATCGTATATCATGTCTAAGGGAAATCTGGAAAGGCTTGAAGTTAAATCGGTAGGCTGATTACCTCTTTCTCTACAAAGTGTTACCCCGAAAAGAGTATGTATCCGTTTGTCAATGTTGCATCCGCAGGGCTTTTCTGCTTCTCCAACTTCAACTCCAATGTCGGACCTTTGCGATTATCTACTCATTCAGAATTGCTGAGTAGGTCAAATAACTTACATCTTCTAAACCTTGATTGGGTGTAACTCGTCGACAACATCATTTGCCTGCTTTGCATTACTTGCAAACAATACCAAACGCTCGTAATTGACTCGAAGAAATGGAAACAAAATGAAATTTACACACCACAATCGTCCTCCCCAATTGAGCATTTGTTGACTAACCGAGGTTCATTGTGTAAGCAAATGATATCACGATTGTCAATTGGCGATGCGCATAAATGTGAAGCTATTGGCTAAAATCAAGCTGAACAATTCAGCCGAGAAATAGCTGCAGCTTTCACTGACCACTGCGGCCGGTATTGTATCACGAGGGGAAAACACTGCAGAGGTCGTTGCCATCATGACAACGGGAGTCTGAAAATTGGTTTGGATGAGGAAATGTGTATCAATAATCCAAGAAAAGTAAGTGATGCAAGATTCCTCGCACAACAGCGGTAAGAAATGATTGTTCGGTTGTCTCAGAATTTGTATCTCTAACCCTCAACCCAGCTAGAACCAGATGTGAATGTTTGACCGCAGACTTGAGCAATTTAACATTCCATGAGTATTTGTTGAGTTGGATAACAACGAATGATAATTCTGGTCGTTATCAGACAGTCCTTGGATGATTGATATCGGATGCCTCAAAAGTTGTCTCTTGACTGGCTCGGCACGCGGTGGCTGATTTCATTTCCCGACCACCAGTGGGTGCACGGACTCACGGGACACTAAAGTGGGAAAGCACAATTTCACACCAAAAAGAGCGATTTTAATAATTTAATTAAAATTGAAATTGTTGTTCAATTTGATTGAAATTGAAATATATAGTTTTCAAGCATAAAGATTCTATATAGAATAAATTTTGAACTAAAATGATCAAAATTGAAGTCTTGGTAATAGAATATATAATCTCCCACCAAAAACTTTGGTGGGAAAACGCACTATTGAATTTTTCAGCTCAAATCTCACTTTTTGAAACAAGCTTTAAGAAAACTATTCTTTAATGCTTGAAAAACACATTATATCAATTTGAATAAGATTCAATCGAAATTTGAATTTTAATTGAATTATTAAAGTCACTCTTTTTGGTATGAAATTGTGCTTTGCTGTCACGTTGTCCCGTGAGTCCGTGCACCCACTGGTGGACATTCCTCGTAAAGTATCCAGTACATTTTCTGTGCCGTCCGGTAATTTTTCCTTCCAACGAAATGAAGTTTCTTCCAACATTCTGATCAGCTTCGCTGCTTCGGCAATTAGGAGTATATGGAATATCATCACTTGTAACGTGAGAGAGAAATTCATGTTCCTAGTGGGCATTAGGCGAACTTATCTACGTCTGATCATGGCGAATCCAGCAGCATTCTGTACAGATTACCTTTTAATGTATCAGATAATGTGGCCAACGCCGAGCTGCTCCTCTCGGTAGTGTATCCCGAATTTGGCGGACTTGATTCCCAAGTGGGGTTCTTGTCCCGATATGAGAAAAAATACATGGAGCGGGGTGCCACAGAGATACTGGGGGCGGAACGACAGAAGCTAAAAGGCTGCAGTCTTGCGGCCCACGATCATTGGACAATTTTTTTTATAAAAGGCCTCGGAAGAATTGACCCTAGATAAGGTGTATTGGGTGCTGGGTGGCACGATTGATTAAGCCTTTGAAAAAAGTTGAGCCACCGTACGCAATTTGATCTGAAAGTTTGGATCCAGCTTGTTTGACGGATTTTGTCATGCTACACGTTACACACGGCTGCAGTGACTACCGGGCATGTGCCATCCATATGTTCTGTTACTATTTCCGCCATCTATACCTTTGCTTTCATCGTATTTTTATCTTTTCTTCCTTCGTTTTTGGATCTATAGGCCTCGACGTTTGATCCCGCGCTTTCAGTCGCAACCCGTTTTCCACAACCCTTCTCGATCATAATATGTATTCTAGACGTTCCTCGTATTAGATTCGTCACAGATCAACATCGTCATTCTCTTGAACCTTTATATCTTACGTTTCATGCCTATAGCGGATGACTGTTGGAGCAATCGGATTTATTACTTCTAGGGAATATTCCAAACAAATCAGAAAATTATATCAGTTATACCTTTGTTAAGTTTGTCAGTGAGGTTGGACAATCGCTGGGTAATCGTGCATGGTTGATCAACAATAAATACTTAGCTTATACGATAAACTGGAGTCATGTATACAACATCGACCATATAGAAGATCTTCATATCACACAAGTCAATCTCTTTAAAGGAACCTCGTCTTTCATTGCATGATACACCATATATCTTCCCATCATGGGTTGGGTACGCATCGCCCAGAATCTCTGGACATTCTAATGCTTATTAGACTTTAGGTGGAGAAGACGAATATGACCGTGGCGAAGAGCGCCGTTGGAAGACGATTCAGACTGGAATTTTCCGGGCACAGGTACGAGAGAAAAGGCTCTAGATTTTTGACAGAAGTAAGAGCTGGTCTCGCCACGTTCTTTGCTATGGCATACATCATCTCAGTAAATTCATCAATCGTATCAGGTAAGTTTTCTACCTATACTTCGATAACTCCCCTCACATCTTTCAAGCTACCGGAGGAACATGTGTATGCGACTACCCTCCTGGATCTACGGATCCCTTCTGCTTAGATAACTCAACGGATCCCAGTTACCAGATATGTGTTCAGGAGATCAACCAAGATTTAGTCACAGGCACGGCAGCGATATCTGCACTGACGAGTTTTTGCATGGGTGTTTTTGCAAATATGCCGATAGCGCTAGCCCCCGGAATGGGGTTAAATGCATATTTTGCTTATCAAGTTGTTGGAATACATGGACAAGGACCTGTCTCATACAGACTAGCATTGACAGCTGTATTCATCGAAGGATTACTCTTTGTTGCGCTCTCGATACTCGGGCTCAGACAATGGCTTGCTCGCGCAATACCTCGAAGCTTGAAGATAGCCAGCGGTGCAGGCATTGGACTTTATCTCGCTCTCATCGGACTCACTTACAGTGCGGGAATCGGTGCTATCACAGGCAGTAATGCTGATGTACCTCTTCAAGTAACTGGCTGTATACCCGAGCTTATTGCTCCAGATGGAACTTGCACGTCTGGGAAAATGCGAAGTCCGACAATGTGGCTTGGCATATTCGGTGGGGGGATGTTCACAGCGTTTCTCATGATGTACCGCGTCAAAGGTGCAGTCATAGCCGGGATTCTCCTCGTCTCTATCGTTTCGTGGCCGCGCAATACTTCCGTTACTTATTTCCCTCCTACTGTTTCTGGCGATGCGGCATTCGAGTTCTTTAAGAAAATCGTCACCTTTCATCCCATTTCTCGAGTGCTAGCTGTGCAAGATTGGAATATCACTGGAGCCGGGGCTGGACAATTCGCTTCCGCACTCATCACTTTCCTTTACGTCGATATCCTTGATTGCACCGGCACGTTATATTCGATGGCTCGTTTCTGTGGAGCCATCGACGAAGATACGCAGGATTTTGAAGGCAGCGCCGTAGCCTATCTCGTTGACCGCCTTTGGCATATCTCTGGGTTTCCTTTGTGGGTTCGCCCTCCTGTCACTGCATTTATCGAAATCGGGTGCTGGGGATATCAGAAGGAGGCGTTACAGGACTCACGGCCGTCACTACCGGATTTGCTTCTTCATCAGTCTTTTCTTCGCGCCAATATTCGCTAGGTATACCTCCTTGGGCAACAGGCTTTTACTTTGATACTCGTTGGAGCGATGATGGCACGCGCGTGCACGGAGATCAATTGGCGGTACCTTGGAGATTCTATTCCGGCTTTCTTGACGCTGGCAATTATGCCTTTTACGTATTCGATCGCTTACGGGCTCATTACTGGAATCGTTACATATACTTTACTTAATACATCGGCATGGGTGTTGGCGAAAATGTCAGGAGGAAGAATTATGCCACACGACTATGAGTTGAAAGATTACTGGACATACAAAGTTCGGGGTGGCTTATTGCCTGGTTGGGTACGCAGAGCCACACGGGGGAAGAGAGATTTTTGGCGCGAGTGGGATTTTAATGCGGAGGTGGCGGATAAAGTTGAGAGTGTGAGGGGACATAAGACGAGAGGAAGTGTAGCGAAGAGTCATAAGAGCTCGAAGAGTCATGATGTGCATGGGAGGCAAAAGGAAAATAGTGGAATGCCCAGTGTGAATATGAATGGGCATGGAGAGCGAACGTGGGAGATGCCCGAGATGGCGTTTCCGAAAAATGTTGCGGCAGGGATTGGAGAAGCGATCGGAGGAGAGGAGAGGAGGGAAAGTATGAGGACTATGAGTTCTGTTGGGAGGAGTCTGGGGAGGAGATGATGAGTGGGAGGTTGAGGGTTAATGATGATGGATAGTTTTGGTTGGTAATGGCCAGTACTGGATACTTTCTAGGCTGGATTTAATTCACAATGATAAGAGGGATTTCGAGATACCAAATAGGAATATGGATATGGATTTGGATGGCTGGCGTAGATAGATTGGTATGATTATATTATTATAGTTCTCGAGACTCATCGAGAAATGTCTAGAAAACTCATGGATGGTTTACATGACTGATTGGAAACTGGTAGATGCAATGCGCTTTTCACGAGATTAAATATCTGCGAACGAATAGGATCAATTAGCAAGGCGCAATGAATACCCAAAGACGATATTTCGGATCTATTAACTACACAAACAGCAAAGCGACGTACATACATATGACAACCACCTCCTCAACCCCTCCACCCAATTCCACATCCTCAAAACCCATCCCTCGCATTCACCAAATCATCATCATCATCACCCCAATTCACCCAACCTCACCCTCACCTTCCCATATCATCCCCAATCCCACCTCTTCCCACATCCGAGAAACAAAAAATGCCATGCGGCTCAGGGGGTAACGTCTGAGTATGCACATGCCCTAAAACGGCACCTCTGCTTCACAAGCCTACGAAGTGATTGTCTTCTTGTAGAATCAGTTGCCTGGTTTAAGTTAAGGAATCTCCAAGATTCGTTTGCATAGAGCGTCCTTTATTTTTTGTCAATTTTTTGAGTTTTGGACTGGGAGGGGAATTTCTTTTGGGTGGGTGAGTGTTGGGAGGGCGATGCGGGCGGGTGAGGTTATATTCACTTTTGGTGGGTGGGGACTGGGTGGATGCGGGAAGATGGGATGAAATGAGATCAGATGAGATATTTTTGCAGGAGAGAGAGAGCATGGTATAAGTGTAGTCGTAGTCGTAGTCGAGAGAAATTTAAATTAGTATTGGTTTGGAAGATAGGGAGGAAGTTATTAAACCACAAGATATATATCAAGAAGTGAGTCCAAAGTGATGTAGCGTACATCACTCTGCGCAATCCGAAGCGCATAATTCTGTTCAATGTATGCAACAGCTTAGACTAGCAAGGCATCACAGTTTTCTTTAGTAATACAGATAGAATACACAATATAATGAATTGATTATTTCAACTGGCTTACGGATTCGAGTGTCCCCGATGGTTTCCAGATTGCGAAAATCCTTCACTGTTGAATTGCAATGACTACAAAACAGATCTTCTCCTACCCATATCATTTCACGCCTCACTCTAGTAATATGCATGTCAAAGTAGAGCCGCTTTGCAGAAACGATGTCGAAGCTTCCGAAGCAGTCCCTGCAAACAGCATATATGGAGTCTGCAACGTGATCAAGTATCGTATGTCGATGTCTATGAATTCAAGTATCTTTCTCAAAAATAGATAACAAGGCCAATGAAAAATGTACCAGAGTTTTCAGATGGGTCTTTCCTGTCATGGACATGGGAAAGTAGTAAAGAAAGTGAAGAGTAGACATCGATCGTAAACAGCACTCTGGCTCTACGACGTTCAACGCCCAAGGCGTTAATTGATGATGCATCTCTACATCTATCATTTCAAAGTTGTCTGTTCGGCATACTGTCGATCGATCATAACCTACTATGGCTAGATCCCAGGCCCATGTGGTGACGAGACTTGAAGATGTAGGCGCGAGCTCACATTCAGTCTGATTACGAGCTTATTAAGGAGCGTCAGAGTGTGTCTAAGTGTCGGACCCAACTTCCCACATTATAGAGTACCATGAAGCACCTTTACTTCGAGGTTTCTTCGTCCGCCTAATGCAGAAATCAACATCATTGTCAAACAGCACGGCTTCGGTCTCACTGTATTTTAAAATTGTTGGAGCAAACATAATATAAGGATGATGTTCATAACTTAAAAGTGTCGCTTGTATTAGAGGAAAAAGACCAAAAACTCCTACCGATATGCCCTTCCTTCATATCATGGCCAGCTGTGCAACCTCCCAATTGTGCATATACCGAAGCATGGATGCGATCCTTTACCCATTCCCATCCCGAATTTAACCTGATGCCCTCGTCATTGCTGTCATAACATTCATTTCATTCATAAAGTTCATCCATCCCCTCCTCTCCGTCGTATCTCCCACTTACCCAATACAAGCTTGGCCCGAGTGCGAGCAATTCCAAAAGTCAGCAAATTAACTTAAGCTAAATAAAGGAAGGTATCAATAACAGAGCATTTTCGTAAGAGTGATATTCGCCATTCGATATTCCGTATAAAGATTCGCCCGGGCCGGCTAGTCGATTCCCCTCGCCTCTACCATCTGGATCAACGCTGTCAGTAGAGCCAGTAGAAGATTTTCGGCCTAGAGCTTTTGCCTCTTCGAGCTCCATCTCATGAAGCTTTTTCTTCTTCTCAATTTCTGGGTTTGGCTGAGGGATATCGTCGTTGCCAAGTAACAAGTGTCCAGGCACTGCCTCGAATTCTCCTTCATCATCATCCCCTTCTCCCTCACTAGAATCATCCCCGCTCATGATGGGACTATCAAGCTGTGCAGATCTAGGACTCTTCACAATCATCTCCGGACTCTGAGGTCGAGAATCAAACCCACTGGTGCTTGTCGCTTCGCTCTTACCGGAATCTGTCTTTTTGAGAGGTCGGCTGCCTTCAAGGGTAAATGGCGTCAATGTGGGATCAAATTCCGCTGGTAAACCAAGAGCAGCTGCTACCGCGTGCGCTTCAATAAGGGGACCAGTTGCACTCTCGAGATTGCTTGCAACGATTGACGTTTCATGTCCGCTAACCCCACTCTCTTGTAAAATGCGAGTGTAACTTTGACGTGCCGGATCTGCATCTCGTTTTTGCTTCTTCTTTAACCTTTTATCCGTGGGTCTTACGACAACGACTGGTATGGGCGAATACTGCAAGCACCATTTTGAGAACGAGTTTCTGTTTCCCATCAAACCTTGGAACCCCCCAAGACTTCGCCCCCGAGTTCCAACGATGAGCATTGCAGGTTCGTAAATTTGGATCTGGACACCCGAATTGTTAGTAAGTGGCGATAATTATCTGCGAACACCCAACGGTCCAAACTTACCATCTTTTGAAAAGTTGTATGGACTTTGCCTATGGCATACTCCAGTACAATACTGACAGCTTTATTATCATCGTTCTTCTTTTGTATCGCATCTAGTAGTTCTCTCGCATCCTGCTGATATTGCTTGATCTCCAGGGCTCTGTCAGTGATCAACTTCGAATCTTTATCAACAACCCTTAAGCAGATAATTTGGTCTCCATCGTCGACGAGCTCCTCTAGCATCCATTGTAAAGCGATATCCGAATAGGAATTCTCGTCTATGCCGACCATGAAAGTCCTCGAGGATCGTTTGTATTGATATCCTTCATGTTTAGAGTTCTGAGTGTAACTTCTTGTATTCCTCTCTGTGTCTTCTGATAGCGATCCAATGCTATCGAATGAGACTTTTCCTTTAAACTTTCTGTTGTTGGGCGCCATTAGTGTCAGATTCATGTATCGCAAAGAGATATTGGGTAGTAATGCAATAAAGATCCAGATCAACCATAGAGAGCTGTCTTGCGCGATATAGAAACCAAGTGGGGTTGATCACCCGCCCCCAGATTTCGGCCGCTAGGATCCGGGAAGGAAAGCGTGGGACATTATAAAGTATACTTTGATTTGATGGTACGGCCTATTCCCACCTTCCCTTGAAACAAAACATCGTCGCACAAAGAATAAGGAAATGGGACACAACTTACGGTGGAGGAGGTGGACTCGAGCCCCTCAGACGAGGACGAGTCAGCGTCTTCTTTCCTTTACCTCCCTTCCCGTCTTTCAAGGGCCGCGGACCTCTCGAACCCCCTCTGAAGGATATGCTCGACATCGAGTTTACCCGTTGGTTAGGCGGATGATCATATTGGACATGCTCTGTGATAGATCTAAGCTTTCGAGAAGAAAAATAGTCCGAATTTGTTGGCGCAGAAATATTTGGTGAAAGGGGAGATTTGGGGGATGGCGAATCTGAGCTTCTAAAGTGCGGGGAAGTAGGAGCCGACATGGTAAGTTGTTGTTCAATTATAAATTAGACATTTGGTCTCTTTCAAGGCGACTTTATAGTAATTGTTGAATGCTTATGTCGAATGAGGTGAGCATAAGAACTTTGAGATTGTTGGTTTGAGATTTGTCAAAGTGGATGGATGAAGTGGTCCGTTCTAGGCTTCAGGCGAGAAACAGCGGTGTCGTACTAGGATTATTTAGACATTTATTATTCATGCCCAGATACTGAAGTTGAAAGATTCTGGCTAATCAGCTAAGGTATGGGTGAATCAACAATTATGTATGCATTTTGTTACGTTATTAGTAGTCTTTATGAGACATGCTGAATGCCAAGATAGTCGTCGTCGCGCCTTCCCTTTCAGCCTTGTGAGTTGCTTACGACAGGTACAACTGTGATGGTAAAATCATGGATACTCTTTCACCCGGGAATAGCACAGCAACGTATACATATACATGGGGTTTACTTCATAATTTATTTTGATCTACTTGTAAGGCTCCTCGCCTTCGTCCATTTTTGACAAGCCATTTCGTGGATTTGTCTTTTCCACCCCCCAGTACGCCATACCAATGCCATAGAGTTGAAAGCAATATTGTCAAGAGAGAAGCATGAAAGGTATTTTAGTATGTGCGAGCAAGGTTTCTGAGATACCAGTCCACCAATTTGCGGCCGACCTTTGCTTCAGAAATATGAATGAGATCCTGTAAAAATTTATTAGCAATTTTGTATTTTGCATTGATGTTTTCTAATAGACTTACTCCTTGCATGGCATAATCGAGATCGTTAGAATTGACCACTTCTCCGTCCAACAATCCATTATCAGTCCATCTAATTTGTCTGCTGCGTTGCTTGTTGACCAATAACCATCCCCTCAACTTCTCAGGTTCAACCTCCAAGAATCCAGCCAACTTCTTTACATCCATGGTGGTGTATAACCTGAGATAGGACTTCACAGTTGGGCTCCACATGTTCGTCTTAACCTCATCCATGAAGATAGATAGATGGTGCTCGAGAGGGTCGACGTTTAATTCTGGGTTGTCGAAGTCAGGAGGAGTAGGAGAGATAAACTTGGGGCATGCAGAGCGGAATAGCTCCTCAAAGATTGGGAGAGATTCAGGTCCACCGCGTTGAAGTTTAAGAAGTTGGTCACCATACTTCTCGCGGAGAGCAGTGTGGATGGTATCATCGAGACGGGTTGGGTGGAAAGCCACACAGATGGCAATGAGAGCGTACATTTGATCGTTCTTCTTGGAGATTGAGTCATACTGGGCGTTCTTTTGGAAGTTCTTGGTTCTTGAAACGTAGATCAAGATGTGGCTGAACATGCGGATGGCATCTGCGTATCTGCGCATCATCATGTATGAGAATCCTACATAGTAATAGGTAGTGAAATGAGCGGCCATGACGCGCGCAAACATAGCCTTCTTGTTAAGCTCGATATCGTCAAGTGTCTTCAAGGCGAGACTGAAATCACCGAGGAGACAATGAACTCGCAATAATCCAATGATGGAGAAGTATCCGAGCATTCTGTACAAGGACTTCGAACCATAATCACCGGCGACCGCCATAGGCTCTTCATTGCGCTTCATGGCAGCTAATTGCTCGTTGATCTGCGATCTCTGAATGAGAGAGTATAAAACGTTCAAAACACTGTAACATCCCCATGTGTTTGGCGCCTCGCGAAGGATTTGAATTTCTTCTTCATTTGTACCTTGACGTGCGACACGATTTCTGTACGAGCAGAAAGAGTTGAACTGGTAGATGAACTCGTCGATGACATCCCAAGCCCAGTAGTACTGTAGCTATAATTAGCGTCCCATGCGAGTCTGTTGATAAATGAACAAAGAACTTACCGATGGTGGTTCGAGGTCAACTGGTCCGTCAGAGTTCAAAATGAAGTGAAACAAACTACAATAATTATCGTAGCTTGCAAACTTGACTTCCAAAGGAGCAGAAAAGTCCAAGGGTTGTGCAGCAGCAGCAAGTCTCGACTGAATATCATCTGTCTGTTGTGCCATGCTCATCGAGTTGACCTGCTCCAACTCTTCCATACCTTCATATTGAACCTGTTCTTTATAGTCGTTGGCAAGAGCCTCCTCCTCAATATCGGAGTCATCGTCCAAGGCTCGCGATGCGATGCCGCCGTTTTGAAAGGCGCTCATGATGCTGAAATTTTGCTCGGAGTCGTCGTCGAAGCAGAGTAAAAATTTAAACCCCACCACCAAAGGATTCAAAATCGAGGTTCGGTTATCGCACTAGGACACTAGGGCTAGTTAAAACAAATCTATCTCCCTAAATATTCAGCACTATTTTTCATTCTCCTAGCTTCTAATAATTGTATTTCCTTGCCGATTTTCAAACATAATATAATTCTTTGACTATTTGTCATATTTAGAAAAATTATCTGGGAGGCTTTCAAGCACCTGTTGTTGCAAATTGAAGGGATTTTGTTGAATTGGCGGATTAACTTGAATTTATGGTCACGTGTAGCTTGCTATATTGAATTCATCTCTTTGCGTGGAAATGAAAGATATGTCGCAGACATTGCTTTTTACCCTAGATCAGCATCTAAGTTCGAGAGAATGTTTGATCTTCAGACTGTATTGAAACATTAGAAAGCTCTTACTGCTAGATCTGAAGTGGGCATGAAGTGGGCGTTGAAAAATGTAATGAAGCCCATTCAGGCACATTTCATGAATTTCCTCCATTGAAATGACTTGCTCCACAGGACATCAAAAATTATGAATACAAAAAGTTTTTGAAGCACTTTGATATCCATGGATGTATGTGATCGTGGTTCATTACTCAATAGACTGATAGGAAACGAGGAATATTGCTTCTAGTCTCAGGATTCAAAGCATCTATGTGTAAATGATTGCTTCATATCCCTGTGAGAGCAAGTACTTCTAGATTTCAGGCAATTTGAACGAATTGTATCATGGTAATGCATCTTGTTTCTCAATACTACTCACTGTGGGAATCATGGAAACCAATCTACCTAATTTTCGCTTGCCTCGCTGAAATGCTCCTTTATCGGTACAAACCCACCATATTACTTCGTCACCTTCGTATCATGCGTGATAAATTTCATCCTACTGCATATACTCAACCAAAAGACTTCTGGCCTCAGAATTTAATCTTTCGTTGACGTAACCTGAAATTGCTCTGTCGTGTCGTTGATTTGCCTCTCTCAAATATGATCCCACCCAAAGCTTTACATCCGTGATCTCTGGCCATTCGTCAACTGCAACCTTCTTGCAAGTGTTAAGTTGTGTAAAGCCAACTCCGAAACTTAAGTCGTCGACATCTGCTTCAGCCACTACATCATCGGTTGTGACAGGTAGTGGTGGGTTCTCCAACAACTTGAGGAGAGCCTCACAAGTCTTAGACCAACCCTTCTTATATCTAACAGCAAATGCTTGAGAATCGGTCAGGGTCTTAGTCAAAGAGATGACGGCGATTTTGCGGTCTAGTGGCCGAGGGAATTGCTGGGTGATTGGGAGGATAATGGTCAAGTAAAGAGGCACGAATACGGTGTCTTGTACAGCATCTGATTGCTTTATAAAGAAATCTGCTCCAAGGCCTTGCTGATCCTTAGATGAGATGAGATGATAGAAACGGACAAAGCGACGCTTAAACGCTTCGGGAGGGTTGCTGTTAAGGCGTGTGAACATGATGTTTAAGATCGTAGGGAAATATTGTTCAATGGCAGAGCTATCACATGTTAGAACAGAAACAATTGGTATGTTAGGAGGAGAATTAGAGTTGCTTACACATTGCACGAAATAATTAAAGCTTCTAGAACATCAAAACTTTGTAGCTCAGTTCTTGATTTTCCGGCCATAAGCTTCTGGAAAATGCCAAGTATTGGCTCGAGTTGGTTATTCGCTACAAGTTCAGCAGCGCATTTAGGGATCATTGCGGAAAGCAATCTAGTCAGGGCAGGCACGTTTCCTCGAGACTCCCAAAGAGTAGGACTTAGGATTGGGGCAATCAAGTTTCTGTAGTAGTCGGAAAGTGTCGTGGACGGGTTGGCTTCCAGAAGAGCGGCGAATAGTTGGAAGACATAGGGCATGAATTCTTGACGATTGTTAGTGCAGGACCCCATTTTTGAGTGGATATTGAGCATACCTTGAACGTCGCTAGAGAGAATACCAGCAAAGGTAGGATACAGATCATTCTCAAGTTTGTCGGGTTGTGAAGGCGCCGACCATCTTTTTCAAGTTAGCATTACATCTTGTAAAGAACCTGTGTACATACCTGATCAAAGCGCCAAAGGCTTCGAAGTGATAGTAGTAAAAGCGTGGGTTACTAGGGTTTTGGCCAATGACTTGAGTGATCTTGATCAAGTGCTGCAAAACGTTATCTGCTATTGGAATAACGCCGTCCTTAATGACAATGAGCACTCTCATAACACAGCGCATGAGGAACTCATTCTCCTGAATTTTCTCGGGTGCGGCATCTTTCTCGATCAAATGGAACAAGTGATTTAAAAGGCTCTCGGCGAGTGGCAATACATCCTCCTTCCCAAAGATATGCTGGTTTGCATCGTTTGTGAGAAACAGAACTCTTTCCACAGTAATTGCGGCGTAAGTGTATACCACATAGTTCGAGGAACCTAGATTCTTGACCAGGGGTTCAAATGCCGCCTTCCATTGATCTTTGGTCAATTGACTACGGAATGTATAAAGGAATTTAATAGCATCAACCTTCAAGATCGGCTCAACATTGCTTTCCGCAAGAAGATCATTCGCGATATTCTGTTGGAAAAAGTCGACAACATTCACTAAGGGGTTTGTGGTTTTGACTCCTTGTCCTGTTGTGATGACACCCTTAGCTGCGATAGCCGAAAACAAATATACGGCGGTATCCTTAGATTTCCAATGATCGCTACCGTTTTGGGAGAATTGGTCAAGATAATGCTTGATATATCTCCCAACAACATCTGTCACAAGTGGCTCGAACTTCTCCAGAAGCTTGCGCAAGAAGTCGGTAGCTGCTCGTCTTCTGGTGTCAGCATCTGAGCCCTCCAGATCTCTACGGATATACTCGATGGGCTCATCCTCGAATTGTTCGATATCCGTTTCTCTCAAGCTAACATTGGGCAGAATGACCTTCTCAACCACCTGACTCAGAATCTCGCCATTATTGAAATTTTGAGCATGCTTGTCAAGACTAGCAACTGCGGTCAAAAAATGCAATGCTTTGCTAACTAGGATATCGAATTTTGTTTCCGGTCCAATGGTTGTTAACAGACTCCAAGCACTTGTGATGAATGGCTCGCAAAGACTTCCAAATGCATCTTCATATTTCTGCATGTAAAGTGTCGAAACCTCACATATGCCAGCTTTCACGAACTCAAGAGGTCCCGACTCAGAATCGTCGTCCGTCGCCAAAAGAGGATTTTCATATGTAAGGTATTTGTGCAAGAGTTTCGATAAGTCTCCGATATTATCCTCGAAGATAGGAGGGAGATCTTGGCAAGAAAGATCGAAGAAAACTTTCATCAAAAGGTTCATTGTCTCAAAATGTTGCTTCAGAACCTCTTTATTATCCTTATTTGCTTGGATCTGCTGGTCGGTGCTCTGTGAAAAATAGATCAGCTGGTGCCTACATCTCTGAGTGGGTGGGATCTTACCGCCAGAAGCTGTACAAAAGGTTGACCAAATTTTGATAGTACGTGGTTGACTTCTGTGTATAGAGCATCTGAGGCGAACAGCGGTCTCCATCTCTTGAATATTGAATGCGCGACTTCCAGTACACCATTATTGATTTTAGCGTTATTAGGAGTGAGGCGGGAAACCAAGTCCTACATAGAGTCAGTAAATACTTCGACACGCAAGTGATTCGGCACGCAAGTGACCAACATCGACCAATGTATCCCATCTGTCCCAGAAGTCTGATTCTGCAATAATACTGATAGCTTCTCCAAGTTGGGCTTGTATACTGTTTGGGACCGAGACCATGAGGCCAATTAACTCAGTCTTTATCGTGAAAACTTCATTTTGTGGAAGCTTGTAGTTTCTCTCTTCGTCCTGAAGATTTGTTAGCAGAGAATGGGAATTAGAGCGAGATACTTACCACATAGTTGTACTTGATGAAATTCTTGAAGCATAGAGCACCCGAGAGCCTCGTATTAACTGGCAGGTCATCTGCTGCAACGATGTTGAGGAGGAGGAGAGAAAATCCAGGTTTGGCTTGCTCTACTTTCAAGGCTGCCTCAGCTGTACAAAACAGTTAACAATAATTACTTTATAAATATGAGTAAAAAAAAAGTTCACAAACCTTGCTTATGCTGCCTTGGGTCCAAGGTAGCTTGAAGCAGAGCTGCAACTGTTTGAATATCTGAAGACATATTTAAAGAGACCGTGTGAAGATCTAATAAATAGAAATCAAGAGCTGGTGATTGACACAGAATAATGTTTGCTGGTAAACTTTCTAGAACCTAAAAAGGATGGAGGGACGGAGGTGAAGATAATCCGAGACCCGATTTATTAGGAACACAGAAAGACCTTTATAAGGATGATTCCTTGATTTCAGCTAAAGCAACAAACAATTCATGAGCTATTTGAAACAAGAACCAAAGATGTACGTTGAGTTTTCGTTGTATCCCAGAGATTTCATTCAAGATCATCATCACCCCCTGACATCTTTATTTTGAGATATTTGTACTCTTATCTGATCTAGTTATTGAAGGAAACCGAGGAGTTCCCTCATTGAAGACTAGTGTCATCATCATCAATGTGCTTCATTGATTGAAATTGGCAGCCTTGTAGCCTTATAGACCTGGCAACATTTTGATAGCCTCAGAAGTGAAGACAAAAATTTATAGAGGATATTGATGAAGTCCATCCTACACTCCCTTCTCGCATGAATACCAGGTACTTGGGACATATGTTTGTGTGTTAGCTGGCTCCTAGATACTTGTGGTGTGTATGCTACCTATTTCCGAAAGTTCGATTCTTCGCATTGGAATAGCCACTTCACTTCATCCACACCTCACATCCTATTTTGAAGGTTCAGTTTACTGTCGCTGCTTTATTCCATTCACTCCTCATTCGCCATACTTCAGGGATTTTGCCCCGTTTAGCTGCTTCACTTTACGCATCCATCACCCTTTCACTATGCAACATCAATTTCCATGATTGAATAAGTACACATGTTGATTAAACTTGATAATTCGTACAAGACATATCAGACGTCCCTTATAATTTTCACTGCATTGGCTTTATCAAGATCAAGCTTTTATCGAGCCCAGATAAAGAAGTATGGGCTTGAAGTCTCTCATCAGCTGACTATCAATATCCATCTATCATATCTCAGGGAGCTAAACCTAGAATGGCCTACAGTGTATAGGTCCCGAGTTTCGTTTCTCTACTGATGTGCATCTTGTTACCATGACCCTTTATAAATTCTCCATATACAATGCTAGAGACCACTTGAAAAAATAGAGCTAGCTGTCGGTTGCCTTAAAATCGGGAAACATCGTTGTCTCGGCGCTCTACAAGCATCTGCTGCCTTGTTATTTTCTTTTCGTCAACTTCGATTGCATGATTCGCACACAACACTGCAATTCAAATCTTGAAACGAAAGACATCCAAATGTATCCCCCATTTACTAACAGATGGAATTTCGAAACAGATTCTCGAGTTCAAAGAAATCCTCGAGTTTCCAACCCTCGAGCTTCTATGCCTCCACCTGTCGGGGACGCAGCTCAGACGCCGGAACCAAGGAGCTCTAGCGGAATTGCGAGTGTATTTAAAAGCTTGACTGGCGGCAAAATTACCAAAAGCCCAAGTACGCAATCTCCAGCAACGGGTCCTTTACAGCTCGACAATGGAAGCATTCCGCAAAAGCTTAGCCATGGAGGTATACTCAGCCATGAGCCAACTCTTGAACAGCTACAAGCAGGGCATAGTCTTGCAGATCGCATTCGCGCAGCGGAACATTTACGCCGTGCTGTGATTGATTTCCCCCTGGAAAATGTTGGTAGATTAGATCGAGATATTACTTGCCGCTTGCTAACTTTTTGTTAATAGGTTTCTATGATATTTATTGCAGGCAAAGATTTAATCGAACCAACTCAGCCACAGCAAGCGCGAATCGCGGGGTTCGAATTGTTGACCGCTTGCGTTCAATGTACATCCTCGAATGATCCTGAAAGAGCAAGCTTTTTCCAAGTATTAAGTCATCCTGCAAATAGAGAAGATTTTAACCTACAGCTTGTATCGTTGATCGAACTATCACGACACGGGAAAGATCTCTCGGGTTTCCATTATAAATTACTCCCACTATTAACTACATGGCTGAAGGATACTTGGTCTGCAGCAACAGCAGAACGAATCTCACGTAAGAAGGCTGCCCGTCAGAGCTCCCTCCCAAAAGAGGAACCGCCTTTAGATGAGGAATCTAATCTAGCTCTTCTGTTTGTCTTCATTGCGGATATTATCAAATTCAGCTCCAACATTGTCACCGATTCAGCATCGTCCGACCTTCTTTCTCAGATTCTTGAGATTTGTACGTCATCTGCTACAGAGGCGGATCTCAAAGCATGCAATCAATTGTTTGATGCTGTCATAACGTATGGAGATATTCCAGATAGCAAGCTTCAGCCAGTTGTGAAGGTGCTATGCTCTATACATAGCTCTCTTTGGAATGTGCATCAAGACGCCTGGAGATGTATCAGCAACTTATGCAAATCCCATCACGGGCTCACAATGGTTAGAATACTGATGGAAGTTGTTGGAAAGCCGTTGTTAGACAAGTCCGATGATAAGCAATATAGCCAGAATGTTAAAGAGGTAAGGGGTGCTATATCGGCGTTGGAGAAACTACTTGCAAAGGACACAAAGAATGGTTACCCCTTGGTCCCATTCACCCTTCTTATGGCATCTCTGCGAAAGGTTCTTGAGCTAGACCGTACCTCAGTTGATTGCGATATCTTGCAGCTGATTCACTCGCTTTTCACTCATGAAGGTGGAATTATGCAGAATGTGCTTGACGAAGACTGGTCACCAATGTTTGATATTGTGTTTAGCTGCTCTAGACGTATTCCAGATCCAGTGACGAATCGGTCTCAGATATACAACACTATCAATGGAAGCCCCCCTTCCAAAGACGAAACTTCCCAGCAAAAGTTTATAACAAAAATGGGGGAACTGATTGGTGGTCTAATTATGCGCGTCGAGCAATTATTAAATTCGCCTCCACTCAACTTCGTTCAGAAAGACGACTGCATTGAATTTTTCGTCAGATCTCATACCTATCTTTCAGACACTTGCGCAAAGTTGGTCATTGATCATTTCATAGACTACAAATGTTGCTCGCCATCGGATTTACGATGGAAAAAGAACATTGACCTGATTCTTGGCGGCTTCCTTGCTGATCGGTCCCGCCCACCCGATATTCGACTGCACGCTCTGAAAGCAGTGACAGATGTATATGTTATCGTCAGCGTTACTGATCAACCGGAGATTTTCGAGGCTTTTGCGGTGACAGTCTTGGGATATGTTCGAGATGAGAAGGATATTGCAATACTGCAGGAATTCATTGATTTCGCTGTAGTGATGGCCGAACAAACTTTGGACAACAGTTTATTTCAACATGCTGTAGACATTATGAGAAGTGTGGTCACCAGTGATCGAATGCAATCACCTCTTGGATCGCCTCCAGGGACTCGTCATGGAATCTTGTCGAGCAAGTCTTCATCTTCTTATGCCGCACCTCCTATTGTGCACAGCCCTTCCAATATCATTGTGAGAGGTTTTATTCAAATATTCATGAGAACCATGTTTACGCATGTCTCTAAGTCATTACGGGTGTTTGAAGAATTACTTGCCATCGCACAAGCTTCTGACTGCCCAACAGACTCTCGCATATCTGCTCTAAAAATGTTCTTTCGGCTTCGAGCAGACGCGATGAACAGAATTTTTCTTACGCCCTTCACAGAGTCAGATACTTTAGCCGCTTCTCTCTATCGAACAGCTGAATCACTAGCTAAGAAGCACGCTGCAGATGAAGCCGCCCAGCAAAGTCGGTTAGCTCGAGCAGATGAATCTAATTCTCGCCTATCTCGAAGTACGTCAGGCGGTCAAGCACAGTCTCTTCCCAAACAAAGCTTCAGATTAGGCAGTGGCATGAATCGAACTTTACAGCGTAACCACCAGATGTGGATGTCACCAGACGCCGACGCCTTGCCAGACACTACAAATGGCAATGCTACTATACGCCTAGTTTCAATAATTGAAGATGTGGATCAGAAGTTCATTGCGCAAAACTTGGATGCTGCAGGATTGGTTTCTGATCAAGAGAACTCACAGCACTCTGCGGCTCGAGATACTATCGCTGAAGCAGATTCAGTACGGGAGAACAAACAAGATTCCGCGGTAGAAGCTTCCGATGATCTCTCCCGTACCTCTGTCGAGTCCGCCCATCCGGATCTGACTGATACTGAAGAGAAGGGGCTTGACCATAGCAATAACTTGAACCCTTACCAGCCACTTGTGCAGACTGTCTTGAACATTGACTCTTATCTCGATGTTCTTTGTCAGCTCCTTGATGGTGGCTGTGATTGGGAAGTTTACAGCTATATTCTTGTTCACCTGCCATCTCAGTTGACCAACCAAGCCCTTTTCAAGTCATCAATTCCTCAGATAAAGAAGCTCAGATCTTTGCTATGTGATTTGATCAGAGATAGTAGTTTTCAAGAGCCCCCAGTATCATCTGGGTTGCGCAAAGCTGACGTGGCCATTTGTCTCTTTAACGTCTTGACAATGGTCACAAGTTATAACCGAGAGTTTTCCAAAACCGAGGAAGATGAAATTGTTAGGACCTTCTTACAAGGTGTAGGCGCGTGGGAGCGGGCTGCCAAATGCTGCATCCATGCCCTTTCGATTTGCTGCCATGAACTTCCTGGATCGACTAGAAAAGCTCTTGTGACTATTCTTCAAAAGATGTCGCAGATTATCACTCAACAACATGTCGCAATTCACATTCTAGAATTTTTGGCTTGTTTGTCCAGACTCCCAGAACTATATGCCAACTTTCGAGAAGAGGAATACCGAACTGTTTTCGCTGTATGTTTCCGATACCTTCAAAATGTACGAGATCAACCGAGCAAGGATAACAGCTCGAAAAACAACTTCCCCCGAGCTCGAGTTGCCTCGGGACCACTTTCAACAGAGAGTAACTTGGTAGATTCAAGCGTGCAAGCAAGCAGCTCGGATGATTTACCACAGTATGTATATGCTCTTGCATATCATGTTATCATCTTCTGGTTTCTGTCCTTGAAACTCACTGATCGTGCTGGTCAAGTTGGTTGGATTGCCAAGAACCTCGTTTCGACTGATGCGAATGGAAAGGAGAAGATTGATGAGCAAGCACAAGTCACCTTGGACTATATGCAAAGAGTTGCTTATGCTGATGTGGACGAATCCTCTGCCGATCCAGACTTTATCCCAGAACTGTATGGTGAAATACTGAAAAAGCGCTGGATTATTGGCCATAGTGTTGTCACCATTGAACAGGCTACCCACAAAGGCTGGGCGCAAATTACCAAGCGCCATCCTTCAGGTACTTCTTGTTATATGGTTCGCGAAAAGTTTAGCCCGCCGCCTCCTCATCAGATCTCTCTCTCTACCGATGCTTTACGCGACGCAAAACACTCTAATGCCAATGTTGTTCTCCCCAGCCACCTCCTCCTACAATTGACCGCCTCAATTCCGCAAGGCACTGAGTTCACACGCCCGATCGCTCTTCCTGATGACGACATGACTAGGCGTGCTGTAAAGGCTCTGGATCGCAATCTTACCGTGGATGGGCACAAAGTTGGTGTCATTTATATCGGTGACAAGCAGACACAGGAAGTCGAGATACTTGCTAATATTACAGGCAGTGAGGAGTACTATACATTTCTTGCAGGGCTTGCGACGGTGACCGAACTCAAGGGGGCCAAGTTCAATGCCCAGGGTCTTGACACAATGTACGGTACGGATGGAGAGAAGGTATTCTGCTGGAGAGATCGGGTTTCTGAAATAGTTTTTCACGTGACAACACAGATGCCGACAAATCTCGAGATGGATCCACAGTGCGCTCAAAAGAAGAGACATATTGGTAATGACTATGTGAATATCATTTTCAACAACTCCGGCTTGCCGTTCAAATACGACACATTTCCATCTGCTTTCAACTATGTCAATATTGTTATTGCTCCAGAATCCCGTCTCTCTTTTACCGCTGCTAGAGATCCACGACAAGGACAATTGCGAAAAGACCCATACTACAAAGTTCAAGTCATGAGCAAACCTGGATTCCCGGAGATTTCTCCTGCTGCTGAGATGAAAATTGTCAGTCTGAGGAATTTGCCGGAATTTATTCGCTTGCTAGCAATGAATGCTTCAGTCTTTTCCTCGGTCTGGGCAAATCGTGAGGGTGGAGAACACGTTTCACCATGGCGCAATCGTCTACGTGAGATCAATCGGCTCAGAGCAAAGCATGCACCAAAGCGATCTGATTCTACTCATAATTCCCCACCAGGTACATCCACTGGTGCAGTTTCCGAGGCTAAGGCCCGCGAGAGCATGACTAGTATTCGCCGGGCTTCTGTCGCCAACTTCAGTTTTCTATCTAGTTCAGTTGACGCTAGTTCTCAAAAATCGTCGGTTTTGTCTACGGCAGAACCGGACAAGGACACAATTGGGGATGAGCCAATGGTTGATAGTTTAGACTTCTCAAGATGGGCGTAATATAAAATGTGAGGCGTTGGGTTGAAACAACTGAAATGATTGGGAAATACCACAAAAGTTTTTATCTTATCTTAATTTATTCCATTGTCTTTCATTTACCAGCTGGAAGGGGCAGTTATGAGATGGTGGGGTTCCAGCTTGACATTAATCAGGTTGGTAAATTTGTATGGGCAAAGAGGGAGCATTTTTCTTTTCTTTTAGTGATCATCTATAAACACACCGTGACATAGCTTAACATCTAAATTGAGTATTTATCTATGAATCTCGCTACATGCTCTGCCTGTAAATCAATTTCATTGGAAATTTCAGTATGATTGCGTGGTAGAACCTATTTTTTCAATGCTTCGTGAAGCCGCAACCGACCAAAGCGAACATGGTTATGTGCGTACAATGCCTACAAAGCTTCAGGCCCGACCTTATTGACCCGAAGTCATTTGCAGAGTTCCAGTCTTCCCTGCCGATGTTTCAGAATCGGGGAAATGATCTTTTTCGGAGACTTTGAAATCGACAGCTTACCTAGTCAGCATGGAAACTCCTGCATTGATAGCCGGATTATGATTTCCCATGTTTAGGGAGGCAAGCTTCGTGTCGCACTCGGACAAAAAACATGTACTGTGTCCGATTCTTTCTTGTATCAGATATTGTTGACGGTGCAATGCCCATTTTATCCAGTAGTTCTCTTCTTTGAAAACTAGAATCCCAGGCTTATGGAAGATCTCGTTATTGACGAAAAGCAAAGGTAGATTGCTCTGGCCTCCAGAATTCTCAGTCATTCCAAACCTCCTCGATATCTCGCTCTCCCACCAAGCCACCCAGCCAATTTGCCCTCCCCTTCACTCTCCACCCCACCTGCTCATCCCCATTGCCCAACTTCTTAATCCAACCCCCCAACGCTGCAACGACCGCACTAGCATCCTCTCTCATGACTCTGATCCAAACCTCCTTGTCCTCCGTCTTCAAAATATCGATAGAGATAGCAGAGCCATGGAGTCCCAGAAATTGCAACAGTGCTGAGGTGATATATGATTTTGCCGTAATATCATCCAGTTGTGGCTTCTTGAAAGATGAGGTCCGAAGTTCCAGATGAATGTAGGAAAAAAGTGGTGTTGTGATAGTAATGGCTTTGTGCTCGTGACTATTTTGTTTGCGTTTTGAGGGGATAGATGATGAGTGTGCTTCTTGCATTGGAGCATCCACGGTTATTTCTGTAGTATGAACCATTTTTCTACCGCTCGAAGGAAATTATTTCCAAACTTATAATTTTTATATTAATGTTCAGAGTTCTGGTGAGATATACGGGAGGAGATTCAGCCGTGTCGACATTTTTAGACGGCTGGTCCAAGCTTTTTTCAGCCTTGCAGCTTTCTTTGACATCTCGGACAATCTCAACCCTTTCAACTATATAAATCCTAGCCCTCTCAATTCTGGAAGCCTTCTCATTGCAACTTCAACTCCAGCCAAACAATCACGACAAACACAATGACTGAAAACTACGTACCCCCTAATCAGCAGCGCAATCTCCGCGCATGCATGGTCTGCTCAATCGTCATGACCCAAAACGTACGCATCAACCTTCCCTTTATTCTCTCCCATCTCTACTTGGTAGCCCAAAACTAACATACGTACCTCTAGCGTTTCATGCGAGAAGGTTGCCCCAATTGCGAAGATTTTCTCCATCTGCAAGGATCTATGGAAGCGATCATCGACTGCACATCTCAAGTCTTCGAAGGGCTCATTACACTGGCCGATCCATCTAAATCTTGGGTCGCGAAATGGCAGCGGCTGGATGGATATGTGAGAGGTGTGTATGCGACGAAAGTCAATGGACAACTACCGGAAGAAATCGTTTCGACAATGGAGGAAGAGGCGAGGGTCAAATATATTCCGTGAGTTATTCTGTACTGGAATGGGGGGTTTATGTGATAAACTGGAGCTAATTTGAATGTAGGAGAGATGGAAGTGCTACTGAAGCAGATTAAGAGGTTTGAGAGATGGTTTGCAAGCAAAGGTAAGAGCTTTCGCCGTTTGGGTATGAGATGATGAGGAGTCTATATGATATTTGGCAACTTGTATAGTATTTCCTATCTTGGAGCTTGAAAGACCAAGCCATAGAAAACCACATCATTGCCCTAGAGTCGTCTTTCGCCAAGCACAGGAGGACTACAGTAACCATAAACTTTGCTGATTTGTCATTAGGTCAAATACGCTTTATGGGATAGGAATTTGGATCTGGACAAAGGGTGCATAATGTTCGTAGCGTGAAGGAGTTAAAAGGAGTTTGGACATGGTATCAGAACAACTACAAAGAAATGAGACGCGGAAAAGCTCTGAAGCGTCTGATTGAATCAAGCAGTATCAAATCGCCCGATATATTATAACAGATTTAATTTCACGACCATTTGTGGAAGAATGTAGACTTCTGGGAGCCGAGTAAAATCATTGACACACAATCAATGAAGCCGAACAGAAAATCCTTGAAAAATAGGAACATCCTGCCTTGGCTCTACTACAGATGCATGTGGTATCAAATATAACGCCATATTCCTTCCACCGTAAAGTGCCTATAAATGTAACTCCGTGCAATGCCAAACCCTCATGATCGCTAGGTAACTAAAATCGTGGTCGTTTATGAGATGGTCCTCCATGTGATTGCTCCCTGCTCCTCTTGCGCTCAATTTCTTCCTTCATAATACGCTCTGCCTCGCTCATCTTTTTCGGCTGCTCAAATACAGGGGCCTTCTTGCCCCCCAGAGCATTCTTTTTAGCTGCTGCAAAAATGTTCTTTGGTTTGCTCTGGAATCCCATCTTTAAGGAAACTTTGGCTGGGGCTGGTAGCGCTGCCTCTGGGTTTGGAGACTCTGCGATTTTATCATCACCAGTTGCCGGTGTCTCACAAGGGTTGTTCTCGTCTTTCGCAGTTTCAAGAGAAGGCGCGTCACCAGCCGGCGTCTTGCTCTCCTCTGGCTCAATTATTTTGCTTTCAGGGTTTGAGACGGCAGGCTTAGCACCGAAGCTAAGCTTTATTTTCTCTCCTTCCTCTCTTTTAAGGCCCCGTTCTTGCTCATCCACCTCTGATTCTCCACGAGCTTCGGCATCTTGCTTTGCTCGACGTACCTGCTCCCTGATAAGCATTTGCTCCCGCTCCTCATCACCCTTATCTTGTCTCTCTTTCTTCCTAATCGCATCTTGCCGTCTTAACGCTTCGGGTGAGTTGTCGATCCATGCTACTTGTATACCTTTATCTGTTTCCTCTACTCGACATAAGCTTTCTCTGCCCAGGAATTTGGCAAACTCTGTCAAGGATGGCCATTTCGTTGAGTTCATATGAATATGCTCCTTGTTGCTGATGTATTCCTGGTAGAAATGATTCAAATTGACTTGTTTTTCGCCATGAGATGTTCGTAACAATTGTAGAAAGTCACGCTGGAATTGATTACTGAAATCGTTGATATACTTCTTGGGATCTTCTCCGATTAAGAGAATTTGTCGAACATGCGATTCAGATTGCACATGCATTTTGAAGCCATTTTCGTCGCGCATTTGTCTTTCGCAAGCCTGTTCATAATATTAGTTGGCTGATATGTATCATCGAGAACTATATACATACTTGGCAGTACCATCGTAATCGCTGGAGTCCTTTGGACTTTAACTTGTTGTTTAAAAACTTCGTTGATCCAACTTCTGCTTTCGGCATCTTGTAGACTTAAGGGCTTGGAAGATTTGCACGCTTTGCAAGTTCGAAAACAAGTTGAACTTTTGTAATATTGCGAGAAGGGGAAATTCGATTGCGGATTTTAGATCAAGATTTCCTGGATATCCTATTGAGAATTACTCCGGGGAATTGATAGAGTAACCGTGAGTTTTAGATGATGGCCGTTATAGTAGAAAATGATGTAGAAGTTCAAAATGCATATTGCGCCGCCGCCGCCTCGGCCATTATTATAGCCTTGTGATCTGTGCACGCTATATAATCATTCACTAGTCTAGTCTTTCCACGTCGTGCTCGTCTCCAACTCGCTTCCAGGCCAGACTTAGCTACCCTAATTGTTCATGAGAGGGTTGAACATTCACAGTGATATCTTTATCCCTCTCCCCGTGTTCGCTGGCATGTATAGTTTGATAAAATCGAAAAGATTGGCTATGGCTAAGCGCATCTTGGAAATCAACGGAACCTAGTGGACAACGTTTATTCCCAAAAGCCTGCTCATTAAGCAATAAGATCATAGTTCCTATATCCCGTAAATAAGTGTATTTACCCCATCATAACGAGGACAATTTGGTGGAGAGCATTGTGTTGCTAATTGATGGTCGCAACTGGTGATGCTGAGATTGATGTGCTCACAGGCCCAGAGGGTTTGGTGTTCTACACATGGTTGGATTTGGAATGGGTTAATGGGGTTCTTATAGATGCTATAAATGTAGATCTAGTTTGTAATTTTGAGGTTGTGGATGGTGCGATCGTTGATAGTTGATTTTTGATGGTCTTTGAGGGATCTAATGAGCTTAATTAAGATTTATAGGGATATAGTGGGATTTTGCATCTTTGTTTTGGGCATTTTTTCTGTGTATGTAACTATTGGAGATTGTTGAACGTCACTCACTAGTTTCCATTTTATCGTTGAAATGATCCGCTTCTGTCTTGAAGGTATGGTAGCACGGTTAGTAGTTTCTGCGAATTTTGTGTCTATCAATATCTTTCTTGACTGTCTTTGGCTTTCTAGTGTTCGTTCGCTTACAATGACTATACAATTCACTCACGAGAAGTCTTGCGAATCCCTTTCTGAAATTGCTAATAGAGAGATGCTTTATATTTCGTTCTTGGGTACCTGGTTCAACCCATATTCTCCGTGCGGGAGGATTATAAAGCCGAAGAAAGTAAGTGATAGTGACACCTTACTCTACTCCAATAAAGCCTCCAAAACACAATCTCGACTTTCCCCGGCAGTAGCAGGCCACTGTATATTTACGACCTTCAAACCTTCTCCTTCCAAAAGCTTCTTCCAATGTTTCTCTGTACGTTCAATGCCAGAAATCGGCATCATGCTGATATCAAGAAGAGATCCAAATAGAGAAGCACCCGTATCGGGCAAGATTAAATCTACAATTAGTATTCGCGAATATCCTTTCTTCATGGCGGGAATGGTTTGTTGGAGAATTTTGATGCAGGCATTGTCGGGCCAGTCGTGAAAGATGTGGCGGAAGAAATAGGTGTGCGCCCCTTCTCTGAAAATTAGATGTTTTGTAGAGGGATAGTGCAGTGTTTGGGGTGCCACATACCTTTAATGGGCTGAGGAGTGAAAAAATCATGTGCCATACTTCTAATACCGGGGGTCGGCTCTCGCCCATCAATCTCCTTGGGCAAATCCTGCACAATCATACCTCCTTGTAAATCTGGCCTTGCTATTCTAAGATCATTCAAAACTTTGCCTCGTCCCCCACCAACGTCAACAATCAGTACGTTTTCTTCCTCCAGTTCTTCGAACTTCTTGGTGCCGCAGTTTAAAACATCTGATAGCGAAAATTGGGAGGACACGAGCTTTGCCGCGGCCCCTTGACTTCTCTGTGAAGAAGCTTGCATAGCAGCACTGAAGATCTCTAGATCGCGAGGCTGGGTATGTAGCCAGTCGAAGTAATTCATCTCGGTGTTCATAGTGTACTGAAACAGATTTTTTTCCTCAGTGCCTGGATTTTGGAAGGAGGTGCTAGAGAGATACTCTGGCAACTTTACAAGGTAAGGAGTCATGATTGAGGACCTTGCTGTCGTCAACTGACGAACCGAGCTGGATTGAAAGAAAATACGTACATCCCGCGCATCATAGTGCGAAAGGTGGTGTTAGTGAATAGTTTCGACCGTATGTTGTGAGCGTATGTCTCTTCGCCGACTTCTGTGAAGATTCCGACAGAAGTAAGCGCTCTCATGACACGGACTGCCCAGTGGTTAGGCCTGCGCCACTGCATTTTGTATGTTTCATGAGATGAAGACTAGCGTAATGGATACAAATCTTACCCAGTAGTGATTTTTCGGCTCCAGTCTGCCCCGCAAGCTGATCAGCATTTCTCCACTCATCATTGCCTTCAAAGACCTCGAATATTCGCATTTCAATAGCTGATCTGAGCGCCGCATTTGCTTGAGGCTATGAAGGCGTTAGCAGTCTAGCAACTTCTCTTGGCACGCTATTTATGAGGAATGAGAGAAAGTCCTTTACTGACTCCGAAGACAACTTTCCAAATCCCAATTTCAGGTCCCTCCAGTTTCTCTACAAGCTTTTTCGCCGCAGATAGTAGTCCGTGTTTCTCGTGCAATGTCATCCCAGATGTAGGAGAGTCTAAACCTTCTGAAATTCTTTTTATTCCGTTAATATATTCGGCTGCCATGCTGGCCGAGGGGTCAAGGGTTGATGCTGTCGATGATGTCGTTTTGTCGTTTTGTCGTTTTGTCGTTTTGTCGTTTTGTCGTTTTGTCGTTTTGTCGTTTTTGTCGTTTTGTCGTTTTGTCGTTTTGTCGTTTTGTTGCTCACTGCTGAGAATCTTTTTGGGGAAATTGGTTTGGAAATTTTAATTCTTGCTCGAGATAAGATGGCTATTATAGGTCTCTGCATGGCACGCGGTCCGGATAAAATCAGTCTGCAAGTGTTGAGGGAGGGGCAAAAATCAAGCAGTGGGAGTTGCCGATGCTTCCGAATCATACTAGGATCATACAGCAATGCGTTAGCAAGACTCTGCACAGCATGGATAAATATCATCGACGTACAAGGAGTGTTGGACTTGAGGGACTGCCAATATGCTCCAGTACAAAATCCAAGTGAGGTAAAAAGCAACAAAGTGGTCAAGAAAAGATAAGAACTCTTCTGTATGAGTAATGGCGTGCAGGATCTGGTAGTTCGTAACCATCTCACAGACTTCAATGATGAGTTTCCTGTCATGATATCCATTTTCACGGAATTCTAAGACTATGAATTAGAATTGGAGTAAGGATGGTATGTCAATGGGATGAAGAGCGTATAATTTAAGAGAGACGGAATCATTATCCTTCTACGTTCGCATCTGGTGGTGTGTTAATCTTTGGTAAATGATATGATTTCTTTGGTTGATAATTGGTCGGATTGCTTCGACCTGAACTAACTGGTGGTGTCCTGGTCTATTTCAGGTAACCTGATCTCTCCTTTGAAGAAATTAGGTTACATCGCCTGCGGCAAAGCAGAATGGGCACCATTTGATTTTTCTCTTAACGGACAATAACACAGTGCCCTCGGCAAACCCCATGAAGAAAAACTCGACCCGACAGCTCGTCACTTCGGTCCTTCTTCCTTGATTCATAGCATGATGCTGTATATGCTATATTGTCTTCCACAGGTTTATGAGTCATTCTTCCGGGTCTCATTAGCGGTCGAAATTTCTCGTGCAAACTTCACATCATTCTGCCCCGGAGAAAAAGCGAGCAAGAAGAAAGGGCCCTTATACTTTCAACAATGGTCGAGCACTCGTACCAGAAGGTCGGTCTCCTCCATGAAGGTAGAGATGAATCTATCGAGGAAGCCCAGAGAGTCGTTCAAAGACGTGGTTTAAATTATTGGATTTGGAAATTATCGCCTTATTTTACCTTTCATTTGGTTCTACTTGCTCTTTATACTTTGGTTACGTTTCTGATTATTCGCCACTTCCAAATCGAGCCCCTCCAGAATACTGCCGGTCAGAGACTCACATACAGTAAGAAACAGCTCGCCGAAAATTGTTCTTGTATAGTGCTAACATCAGTACAGGTCCAGCAGAAGACTCCATTCAATACGAGAAATATGTGTTCAACGCCGCCCCAAACCTTACAAGCCCATATGTCGGCAAATCGAGACCTTCTCTCGATCAGGCATGGCACGATCTCCTGAAGCGTGAATCATTTATTCCCCTTGGCAGTTACAATACACTAGATTTAATATATATGGGCAGATACAAACATGCGCATTTCCGCAGATGAATTGGCCAAGGTTAATAGGGACTCAATTCCTCTTGGCCATGGTGGGGGCTACTATGGTGAAATTGCTGTATTCCATGAATTACATTGCCTGGTAAGAAAGCATTCTTCCAGAAGAACACGGACAAGCAATATTTAAACGTTGTGCAGAAATTCATCCGGCAAGCGTTTCACATGGATTACTATCGTCATGTATATGGCGAAAAGGAAAAAGAGACAATGGGCGAACATACAGGTACGCGCTTACTACTCTCATATTTGAGGAAGGAAAGATAAAAGTAAACACGCTAAAGTGTTATTCCTGTGCAGAGCACTGTATAGAAATCTTGAGGCAAAGCGTCATGTGTCGTGGCGACACGACGTTAATCACTTTCCACTGGGGTCACACAGTCAAATTGCCGCAGCCAGATTTCACTCAAGAGCACACTTGTGTCAACTGGGATAGCCTCATGAAGTGGGCTGAGCCACGCTCAATAGACATTTTTGAAGAAGGCATGCTGGTTCACCCTACTCTCGGTAAGTGGAAAGCTTCTCTCAAATCACAACGCTAGCCTTCTGACCGCTCCTAAAGGACCAGCATATCCTGGTGGAATACGTGAAGATAGACCTCATGCTGAAGACGTCCCTTCTATGTCTAATTTGTAGCTAGCTTTGTAGGGAAACTTTCTTGTAGAGATATCCTGATTCTCACTGAGTTTATCATAAAAAAAGGGGATATAACTCTAGACTTTAAAAGCTTAGTAATATCAAAAGCAGTGTAATCGTCATACTGTGACTTCCTATAATTCTGCGTGTTTGAATTCATGGCCAAATTTGCACATGCCTTGCTCGCCACCGAGGGTGAGATAGAAATATAATTCATATGATTTATCACTAGGCAGGCTAGGTTCGGACATCATGCATGGGCAGCATTTTGCTAGTGATCAAATTGTAAGTATATGCATGGTGGACACGCTGGTATCACACCTAATGAATACGACCGTTACTTTCAAGATTTAACGGTGTCATCGAACTCTCTTGATATGTGATGCCTTGACTATGAGTTCGGAATAACGACTAAAATGGAAATTAATTGTGACTGCAAGGAACAATTGTGTGGATGCATGCAGTAAACCTGACCTATTTGTAAGGGTTCCGAGTGTAATTCATCTCCTGACACCGACATCTAGCCACTAAGCACTGATCCTTTGGGCCGAAATGCGCATAGTTTAAATGATAAACATAAAACGTGAGCACGCCGCACGCTCGCAGAACACGAATGCTCGACTCAATACAACTTTCCAGTCTTGATGAATTTCCGGCACCCAATTTTCTGTGAGCAATGATCAATAATATGGGTATGCAAGTCCTTTCACCAGGGTTATAGCTCTATAAATACTCTACTGGTCTGCACACAAATTTATTGCAAATCACACTTCTATCCTTCGCAGCATCATTCAGAGTATTTCCAAGATTATCACTCTCGCTCGCAGTGAGCTCAAAACAGACCGACAGCATGCACCTCTCAAAGTTCATCATCTTCTTAGCGGCTGTGGGCAACTCTTTCGTTATGGCGTCTCCAACTTTGAGATCTGGTAAGCAATATTCTTTGATTCTTGCGCCGTTGCACTACACGGCCAAGCCATCTGAGATGTGAGTTAGCTGTTCTGATTGACTTCTAGAGGGCCTCAGTGCGAGATCAGTTAATGATAGCCTCCATGAAAGAACGGCCATTGATAATAGTAAGAAATAGTTACCCCTTTCTGCAGTTGCATGCTGACGTCGTCATCGATGCAGTTGGAGAGAAGAGAGAGGAAACAAGCATTGATGCAGATGCAGCCTACGGCTTGTACGAAGACTGATTATTGGCGGGCACGTTGTCATTGCATACTGCAGATGCCTTTGGAGCTGGTGTATCTAACTGGTAGAGTTTGGCTAGAGCAGACCAGGGAGCGTGGATTCTAGCTAGGGAGAGCAGACTTCAAACACAAATAAAACAGATTTGAGGATAGAAGATCCAACATCAGATGCATGACCATGTTAACGACGTCGTTTTACAATTGTGGCCTGCGGCGTTTTCGTAGACGGCCCCTTCAGATTGATCTATCGATCGTCAGTCAAAAAGCAATAGCAAGTAAAAAAGGAACCCCCCAGAAATCAACGCTGTTGGCCAGTATTTGTTTTTAAGTCAGTGATCGAGAGTCAAAGCTAAACTCAGGCACTGATGAATGCCACATTATGTCTAATCGGAAAGCTTAAGATCACTCGACCAAAAGACTCTCCCCGAAATCTTGGCTCCTTCCCCCCGATTCTTTGTCGAGAAAGATGGAACTCAGAAGCCAAAGCAAATGAAATAAAATTTGGTCTTCTAGTAGTCCAGACTGCAGGCTGCAAGCCTTTTCGCTGTTTCAGGATTCATAGATCCGCAAAAGGACTCAACCTCTCAACATGATTTCGGTAATTAAAGGCCTCTCATGATTCGGACTGCACTCTGTACTGACAGACACCTTCAATAGAAAACAGCTCGCCTGAACGATATTGCAAATCGCACAATTAGTGTTGGTCTCCCAGAACTCGGTCCAGGCTCAGGCGACGGTGACAATACTATGCTGATAATTGTTGCATTTTAGATGAAAGATATATCCATGTAAAGTTCTGATCGGACAAACTACTCGGCCTAAAGAGATAAAATCCAACTACCTACCATGTAGCCATAGGATAGATTCTGTTGGTATGACAAATACGTAGGATATCAAATAGGGGGAGAAGCCAGATCACGTGTTTCAGGTCATGCTTCTCGAGAGATATGTGAGTGTACACCTAGTAGGACCCTACCCAAGATGTTTCCCTTCAAGGTCGCTCTTATGACAAGATAGCTACTCCCTTGTAGTAAATCTTAGAGCTATGCTATGATAAGACTGTCCATAGCTTGAATAGTCTATTGATTTCACTATATGGTATCGGGATTTAAAAGTTGCAAATGCAATCATCAATCAGACTGAGAGAGAGTATATTGAATTGCTCAAAATGATATATGAATCTGGATTCCCGAAAGGATGTAGAATATAAGATTGCCCGAAAATCTGAGTACATACATGAGTAAGTGAATAGAGGCCAAGGTTGGTATAGAACCACACACCCGCGACGATGTGAAAATCGATACGGACGGATCATCTGGAAGTTCTCGTACTTTTTCTTCAATGAATGGCGCCGGGAAGGTCTATTAATAGTATCCCGTATAGGTAGACAGCAAATGAGCGAATAAGAAAGGTTCTCTCCTCGGTAGCTCGAATTTTAATAATGCATTGCCTCAATTGTCTCCTAAACTTTTTCCTAACCTTGTACCTGACTGACCACTCAAAATGTGCTAAACTCGAGACATTCCTAGTGGATACCCTCTTCATTCCATACGATTTACCGGACTCCTTTACGAATTACTACCTACAACAATTTCAACACTTTACATTTCACATCTTTCAATCCTCTCGTCGATAAATGTTTTACACGGTCAAAATCCCTTCGTTTCTAATCATCTTTTGAAGAAGAAAATACACGGCCTCACTCGTTCGGTCGGACAATCATCTATTCCATTCAGTCGACTTTTGGGTTTCACTCGGACAACCTTGATCGAAATTTAATCGGACTATAAGAATCATCAAAACAAAACATCCATTAAACATTTACTCACCATTCATCGAAGAGACGAAACATTTCTTGAAGGAGTTTTGGTGCTGGATCAAAGTATACTTTGAAGATTGAAAAGAACATTTAGGAGTTCAAACAAGAAATTTGGGGCCATTTAAGGGCATACGAAGATATCACCAACAAACACGATGCGGGCTCAACGATCAATCCAACTATATTCCATCATCCTACTCTGCTTTTCCACATTTGTAGCTGCATGGCCATGGCCAAGATGGCTTCCAGAAATGGACTCTTTAATTGTAGCTCGACAAGACAGTTCAAGCTCTTCTGCTGCTGGTAAGAAACTCATAATCAATCTTTCCCGTGTTTACGTGCTGACATCTTGAAGACAATACAGCATCAGAAACTGCTTCTGCCACTGCTTCGGCAACTACAGCCCCAAAGTCTACAAACACAGCATCAGAAACAGGTTCCCAATCTGCAACTGATTCTCAATCAGCATCGAAAACAAGCTCAGGCTCAGGCACAAATAAAGCTACCACTTCTGGATCGAAAACAACATCGGGTACTGCCAAATCTGGGTCATCCAAATCTACAGCCAAGTCTGGTGGCAATTCGACTTCCTACAATGCAACTTACCCAGCAGGTGGAATTTCTCTCTTAACACCTGCCGCCGCTTCCACTACATACTTCAAAATTGGTGACTATATTACTTTTGCCTGGAATTATACATCTCTCGAAGCTACTCCTACTGCCGTTAACATTATGGCCACATGCAAAGCCAACGCTCAATTATATACTATTGCCACGAACCAAACCGTCTCGAATGCCACACAAGCAGTAACCTGGGATACCAGTGCCTATCAATCAACTGCTGTTGGAAACCCTCTCCTTACTGAAACCTACACTTTGATTATCTACGATGCAGAGAGAAGTATCAATGCGGCTTATGAACCCGGATACCTGTCAGTATATGATTCATATGCTTTTGGAATGTACTCGCCTCAGCCATATACTCCCCTCAGCGATTGGGTATGTGCTACATGCAGTGGGGCATTATCTGATATGGAGAGAAAGGCATTGAAATTGATGTTTGGTATGGGAGTTATTACTGTGCTTAGCTTTACCTGGTTCGTCACTGGATTGGGTGTTATCTGGTAAAAATTTGTCATGAAGATTACAACTTTTCTTATAATTTTGGGTGCGTTGGATTGAAGGACACGGAGGAGAGAAACGTTAAGATATTGGGTTGCATATGGGGAACACTCCTTTGGGCAAGATTTGAAAACGAAAAATCCGGGTTGGGGTAATGGTGTTTTGGGGTTTGGGCCCATGTGCATTTTCTGGATTTAGCACATTGCATGCATGCATAGATAGCAGGGAGAAATTTACAATTACTTAATGAACGATTGAGAGCAAATTGGTTTATAATAGTCAATAACCATTCTTTTCTCTGATTCTATATTTGTGAATTTGTGCACTGTAGATTTACATCTATAAAATTACAAGAATATGCCTCGTTAAACTACACAGAGCACAAATTGGTATATCCACGTGTTTCCCTCAGTACATACATCCATATCATACACTGGCCTATCTTCTGACCCTCACGCCGGAAGTGACTCGCTTTCTTCTTCCTCTCAAATAAGCTTCAAACTAAATCCGGCCCCTTTCTCAACCTCCTCTCCCCCTCCATTCCCAAACACTCCACTAAAATCCAATACACCTCCCAATCCCTTAGGAACCTCTCCTCTCTGAGGAGCATCCGGAGTCCCCCTCCTTCTCTTCTTCTCCAATCCAGCTTTACTTGGAAATGTAGGAAACATATCTTTACTCTTCATCTTCGGATCTTCTTTGAAGTATTCATGTTCCAGAACTTCTTGTGCAGAAGGTCTTTTCGCAGGATTTAAGCTGAGGAGAGAAGAGAGTAGAGATGATCCAGCTGAAGTCAAGAAGGGGAACTTGGAGCGCAGGACTGAGCCTTGAGTGGCGGGATTGGGGTTCTTGGGAAGTCGGAGCGAGCGTGCGTTGGGGAGACGTTTGAAAGTGGGCCAGTTGGATTCGGTAGGGAGGCCGAGGAGTTCGAAAATCTTGGATAGTTGATCGACTTCGTTTTTTCCGGGTAGCAGCGCGTCGTTGCTGAGTAGTTCGCCAAATATACAACCCACGCTCCACATATCTACACTTTTACCGTATCGTTCTTCGCCGAGTAACAGCTCTGGACTGCGGTACCAGAGCGTGACGACTAATTGGGTCATTTTTGGAGCTGGATCGCCGCAGTAGCGGGCCATGCCAAAATCGGCGATTTTAAGGACGCCTCGATTGGAGAGGAGGAGATTGGAGGTTTTTAAGTCGCGGTGGAGGATGTAATTGTTATGGAGGTAGGCAACGCCCGTTGTGAGTTGATGGAGAAGTAGCTTGAGTTCGGATGGTAGGAAAGGTTCCGAGAGAGATGTCAAGAGAGTTTTGAGGTCGTGTTCAAGGAAGTCAAGAACGAGGAATATACTGAGGGGTGTCTGTTAGCTATAATTTTCTATATTCTGTGCAAATGGGAAAACGTGAAAGCAAAGATAGAAATGGCATGACTGAATTGGAGAAAACGTACTTCTCAATCTTACTTGTATCCTCTCCAACAACCACTTCCCTTAACCTCACAATGTTCTCATGCTCACAGTCCATCAACGTTTGTATTTCCCTTAGACCTGTTACTGGCACCCCGTCATTGGCATTCTCCATCTTCAATCGCTTCAGCGCGACGACCTTCCCCGTCCGACTATCTTTCGCGCGCGATACCCATCCATACGCCCCCTCTTCTATGTCATTCAATTTCTCATAATCTTCGACGCTGCGACATTTACCCCAATTGGGTGCTGGAAATCGCAGTAGTTTGGCAGGCGGTAAATCGAGCTTTTGAGCGGGTGCTGAAGAGTGTGATAAACGGCGACGCTTCGAGGGTCTTTCGGTGGATGCTTCTGGTTCAGAAGGAGCTTGAGCTTTGGATTTCGCGGCAGCAGCAGCGGCAGCTTGTTCATCGAGCTTCTTCTGTTTTTCTGCCTTCAATCGTTTCTTCTCTTCCTTTTCGCGTTTGCGCTGCAGCTCCAGCGCAGCATCTTCTTCGTCATTTTCCCAGCGCGACTTGGCTTGAGTCGACATAATTGTACCTTGTTGGTTATAAACTCTAGCCTTCTGTGAAGTGTGCAATTGAAGCTCAATACGCCCCTCGTCCGGATTCAACAACTGATCTCTCAAATTTAAAGAGTCAATTCTTTTCGGGGTCGCGCAATATTGACCTTTCTAAATATCTAATAAAATATGTACTTCTTATGAAATTCTAAAATTTATTTTGGCATGACAAGATTTTCGATAGTGGTAGATAAGGTCCTAGGTTGCAGTGAATTTTGAAGTCGAGGCTGAGGATTTTGGGTCACCAATGACGACAAGGCCAGGAGACGAGGCAAGGCGAGGTTGCAAGGCTTTCAATTTTTACTTTCTTTCTACCCTTGCAATGAGCTTTGAAAAGCAGTGGAATGTGCTGGAGATACTAGAGAAGACCGAAAATGAGGTCTAGATTATTACTGCAAACGCGTAATTCTTTGCGTTGTGCTGTAAAATGCAGATATGGGGCTTCGTATTCGGCTTTGAGATGGTCCTCAACGGAGACAAGACAATGGTCTACACCCCTTGCAAAACAGCTTTCTGAAGCTATCACAGTATGATTTTTGTATCATCTTAGATACTCGAGCACTTTGCTGATATGGCCTAGGCTACAGGACCAATTCCTTTGGCTTCGTTCATGCGGATGTGCTTAACGTCCGATGTAGGTGGATATTATACCTCGAAACAAGAAGGGAGAGATCAGTTCGGACGAAAGGGCGATTTTATTACCTCGCCAGAAATATCACAGATTTTTGGGGAATTGGTTGGTATTTGGTTTGTGGCAGAATGGATAGCTCAAGGAAAGAAGAGAAAGGGTGTTGAATTGGTGGAGATAGGTCCGGGGAGGGGCACATTAATGGATGATATGCTGAGGGTCTGGTTAAGACAGTCTTGTTCTAGTTTTGAATGTGGGCTAATACGTTGCGTAGACAATCAGAAACTTCAAACCAATGGCTGAGAGTTTAGAAGCTGTCTATATGGTAGAAGCAAGTCCTGCTTTGAGAGACGCGCAGAAACAGCTTTTGTGTGAGGATGCCCCTATGATAGAGACCGAAACAGGATTTAAGAGTACCAGCAAGTATGCTGGCATTCCTATAATGTGGACTGAAAATATGAGATTTGTACCTTCTGGTAAGTTCGTGTGAAAGCTGCAAAATTAAGGATCTTTCATTGACTTTTATAGGCGCGGACAAAACTCCATTCATCGTTGCCCACGAATTCTTCGATGCTCTCCCAATCCACGCTTTCCAGTCAGTACCTCCGAACCCCAATGCTCCAGAGCCTACTACAATTCAAACGCCCACTGGTACTCATCCACTTGCACCCTCCACCTCCAAATCATCCACGGCCAAAACACCTCAGTGGCGCGAAATGGTTGTCTCGCCCACCCCGCCAAATACCACTCACAACGATGTTCACACGCCAAAATCCCTTCAATCCCAATCCTCCCCTCCTGAATTTCAACTTACGCTTTCCAAAGCCTCGACCCCGCATTCCCTTTATCTTCCAGAAATCTCTACTCGCTATCGAGCCTTAAAATCCATACCCGATTCGCTAATCGAGATATCTCCTGAAAGTCACGCTATTGTCGCTGATTTCGCAAGTCGGATTGGTGGTTCAGAAACAAACCCTAAACCTAATCCTTCGGGTGCTGCTCTGATTTTGGATTATGGACCGAGTGATACCATTCCAACCAATTCTCTTCGAGGAATAAAAGCACATCAACGAGTTTCTCCTCTTAGTGAACCGGGAATCGTAGATCTAAGCGCGGATGTAGATTTTATAGCTTTAGCCGAGGCAGCTATGAATGCGAGTGAGGGGGTAGAAGTTCATGGACCTATGGAACAAGGAGGGTGGTTGGAGAGCATGGGAATTAAGGAACGGGCAGAGATGCTGGTTAAAAGTTTGGGACAGAAAGATGATGAGGTTAAGAAAAGGGTTGAGGGTGCTTGGAAGCGATTGGTTGATAGAGGAGGAAGTGGTATGGGAAAGGTCTACAAGGTTATGGCTGTGGTTCCAGAGAATGGAGGGAGGAGGAGACCAGTAGGATTTGGAGGTGGAGTGATAGGTTAGATCGTCAATGTTGAGGTATATTTTTGGCGAGACTGACTGCATGTTGGGTCGACGACGTAGGAGCTTACCTTACATAGGTACATGGATCTAATTGTACATGAAATATACCAAAAAATTCTAGAGAAGGACTAAATCCTTTTCAAAGCCAATCCAGCTGCCCAAAAAATGCCAACTAGGTGCCAAAACACACTAAGACGATTTGGTGTCAAGACGATTTAATGTCAAATTTGGCATTTAAAAGGGTTTGGTTAGATTTGATTGGAATCGAAACTTGGAAATTAATAACTTAATCGCCAATCATTCACACCCTCTTCTAGTAGCATTTCAATAATAGAACCCCTTGGCGCAATTACCTGCATTCGAATCATTTTACTAGAAGCTAGAGGGTAATCCTGTGGTTCAGGTATATTTTCTATATGTGTTGATGCTGAATGATTACCTATTATGTGGCATCAAAAATCAGAAGAAATACTTATACACTCAGAGACGACATCCGAGATGACAGTTGATGCATCTGTCAAGAGATCTGCGCAATACATATTTTGACGCAATTAGGAATCTAGCAGGGTCGATACCTCGCTATCTGGGTGTTCGATGAAAGAGAGAATAAACGAGACAGGATCACTGCGAGGTTGTAATGGCCAATAGTTTGCGTGTTAGATGGCTGACTGCATAATAGATAGAGGTTATAATTGGGGAACAAAGGGGATATATTCAGATCAAGTCTAGAGACTTGAAAGTAGACATATAAGTTCAAGTACTTAAAGTTCTATAGATCTATTCACTACGCAGGTCTACTATCTACCTACTATTAGCCAGATACTCTAGAAGCGAAAAGCCTTTTCATACCTAGGTGTGTAGTAGTGGATTTCTTTTTACCGAGAATGAGCTTTTGCTGCAGTAACTTCGAAGCGAGAAGGAGTGAATAGTGGGTTCAAGAGCTACCCGGGTAATTGAGTAAATGCCTATCTTTAGATTACTAGAAGCAAGAATAAGCGATCAACTGGTACATGCCCATGATAAATAGTATAGTGGGTTAGCCCAAGTGGTTCCTAGACTCAATTTCGGTTTCTCCATGTATTTACTCGTGATTTCCAGTAGATGGTATATGTCGGTTGATACTTTGCTCCTCCTTTTCGCACTGCAGCTCTTGAATTAGGTGTTTTCATCTATATGTCAGAAGTAAAGTGGTGTCATTATCCAAACGTCTCTTCATATTTACGTTTTCGAGTGCTAAATTAACATTCTATTCGTCTAATAATACACTCTACCTAATTCCTCTAATTTCCAACCTTCAATTCCTTAAACCGTTTCATATTATCCTTAATAGCAATTTCCACCGGCAATCTCTCCATACTACTCGCTCCAAAAAATCCATGAATCCCCTTTGTTCTCGCCAAAACATATTCCACGTCCTTTTCCTCCGCCACAGGTCCCCCATGACAAAGAACAATAATGTCCTCTCTAACCTTCACAGCAGCGTCTCTAATCTCCTGAATAGCCTTCACACATTCATCCAAACTACTTCCGGTCTTGGCACCAATCGTCCCACTAGTCGTTAATCCCATATGCGCTACCAATACATCCGCGCCTGCTTTGGTCATTTTTACCGCATCGTCGGCGTTGAAAACGTAGGGTGTAGTAAGTAAATCTTGTTCGTGGGCGACACGGATCATCTCAACCTCTTTATCATATCCCATACCTGTCTCCTCTAGATTTTCTCGGAATCGTCCATCGATAAGTCCAACGGTGGGGAAATTCTGCACTCCGCAAAAGCCGAGATCTTTCAGCTGTTTGAGGAAGGTGGGGATATGACGGAAAGGATCGGTAGCGCAGACGCCGGCAAGAACACCGGTATCGTTTACTATGGGGAGAATTTCGGAAGCCTGTCAGGAGGTGAGATTTAGATTTTGGATATCGTGCGATACGATGAAGATTGGAGAGGAGAAACGTAGACGAACCATCTCAACGACTACTTGATTGGCATCTCCATATGGCATGAGACCAGCTAGTGAGCCACGTCCTGCCATACGAAAACGACCGGAATTATATATGATAATGAGGTCTGCTCCGCCTGCTTCTACAGACTTGGCTGATAGACCAATTCCTATTCGTCGGTTAGTTATTGATTCATTAGACCAATGGTGGATATGGGGAAGCGACTAATCTACCTGCTCCTGCTCCAACAACAATCTCCTTATTCTTGACTGCATTTTTCAGTCTTCCTAGAACAACATCACGGGTTGTAGCTTTCGTCATTGTGCAAGATCGAGTTGACAAATGGAGATATCACAATATTGATGGTATGAATAGGTACAATATATATCATTCCCACTGTCTCAAAAATCCGATACAAAAATTCTTAATTTTCCAATTGATATCATATTAAAGTAGCTCTCTGCATAAAATGACGACATGTGGTAGTGGGGGTTGACAGCCTCACAGCTTGACTCGTAAACATGCCTGTGTAGTGTTGACGTACCCCTGGCCTGGCAACTCTAGCACTGGCCAAAATACCCCTCTAAAACCCCTCCAAGGCCCCTCACATCTTGTAGATTCCGACACTAGAATCTCACCGGCCCGAAATTACCTTGGAGCTTGTTTATAGCTATGGTGGGGAACTTGATTTCATCGAGATAATGATATGCAATAATGACATGCATTGTCATTGTTGACGGATGAATTCGAATTGATCAACTCGTGAGAATTGATACGTTTACGAATGGAAATGTCGAATCGAGCATTGGGCTATCAGCATTGTTGCTCTGAAGTTGGTATTAGTTCACTCTTATCATGAGTTGTGTCAATCTCAACAAAATAATATCAAAAGAGAAACGTCATTCTGCAGCATCTACTAAAATAGGTAGGACAGCATATACATTATTGTTACACCTCGCCCATAACTTCAGATAAGTATACAAATCTCCTCATGCTTCGCTCTATCAACTCCACAAGCCATAAACAAAATGTCACATCCTACTATCCTCCTCCTCGGAACCTTCGATTCAAAACGCGAAGAAATCCTCTACCTCCGCACCCAAATCCTCACGCACTCCCAATCCAATGCCAAAGTTCTCCTCGCAGACGTAGGACGCGAGCCCGCCTCTGATCCCGAAATAAGCATCCCCCAATCCGAAATCCTCTCCCATGCCTCTTCCCCCCTCGATTACTCAAGCCTTTCCCGCGGTGAATACATCGAGCACATTTCCATCTGCGCTACAAACCTCACACGTTCTCTCTTTGAAAAGAACTCCATCCATGCTATAATCGGACTCGGTGGATCCGGAGGAACATCCCTCTGTGCTTCCATCATGCGCAATGCTCTCCCTATTGGATTCCCCAAACTTCTCGTATCCACCATGGCCAGTGGAAACACAGGACCATATGTTGGCGAAACAGATATCACAATGATGTACAGCGTCGTTGACATCGCGGGCACCAACTCCATACTTAAAGGAATCTTAGACAATGCGGCTGGAGCGATTTCCGGACTCGCGAAAGCATACCAGCTTCGAAGACAAGCAGAGGAGAAGAACGAACCGAGGAAAAAAGGTATAGGATTAACCATGTTTGGTATCACCACACCCTGTGTAGAAAAAGTACAAGAAATCCTCCAAAATGACGACAGATTAAAAAATCAATATGAGATATACATTTTCCACGCCACTGGCGCCGGAGGAAAAGCAATGGAGAGATTGATACGCGAAAAACGCATTGATGCAGTTCTGGACATTACAACGTCGGAAATCACAGACCATGTTTGTGGAGGTGTATTATCAGCGGGTCCAGAACGTCTTTTCGCCGCGGCTGAAATGGGAATTCCGCAAGTGATAAGTGTGGGTGCATGTGAATGTGTGAATTTTGGACCAAGGGATTCGGTACCAGAGAAATTTGGCGAGAGGCTGTTGGTGCAACATAATCCAGAAGTTACGTTGATGCGGACGAATAAGAACGAGTGTGTCGAGATTGGCAAGTTTATTGCTGGAAGATTAAGGGAAAAAGTTAAAAGGAGGGAGTTGGTCAAGATATGTTTACCGAAGAAGGGAATAAGCGTGTTGGCTGTGGAGGGAGGCAAGTTTTATGATGTTGAAGCAGATAAAGTACTGTTTGAAACTATTAAAGATGGGTTAGATGGGACGGGAATCGAGGTGCTAGAGAAAGATCATGCTATTAATGATCAGGAGTTTGCAAAGTTTTTGGCAGATCAACTTGTGCAACTTGTTTCCAAAGTATCTTGATGATATTGGGTGAAGAGTGGAGAGGAGCATCAGATGAGATGATGATTTACTCTATACCCCTATACATTAGCCAACTACTTATTTCTTCGTCTCATTACCTCATGAGCATCTTTGCGTAGGTATTATCCAGATCATTTCATTCATTTAGAAAACAATTAAAAATTGCGGGCAATATAAACTCTTTTCAAGAAACTTGATCCGATTAAACGAGACGATATAGATGAACCTTCGGCCTCTATATTCGATAGGATTCGTCGCTGATTTATAGTCTCAACATACGCTAATTATATTATTTATATACATTAGCGCGAACTCTACTCTCTCTTCTTCTACTAAAAGCTATAGTTCTTATTTATTACTATTATTCGTTTTTCATTTTTAATATTATTATAATAATTAAAAGAAAGTCAAAAATAGCTATCTTTATAGTCTTCTTATTCCTCTTTAACTCAATACCTTCTTACTAATAATATACCTTTATTTATATTCAAATGTCGGGATAGTGATCATGTGACCGTGCTGTCGCTTGCGCTAGCGCCTTTCGGCACTACAGCAATACGTTTCGTAGTCCTAGCTTTTAGAACCTTAAGCAATATTACAATAGTGTGAATCATAGTACTATATTGACTACACCATCTCCATAATGATACCAACAATTAATATTGAGTTGACTAAGGTAGGAAGGTGTCGGTAGTGTAGAGAAGGATGAGGTTATCGTGGGCCTCGCCCATCTAGTCCCGAATGGGATTAGAGGCTCTGCAGCTACATAACAATAAGAGGCGTATCTGGAAAGAAAGGAAAACCAAACTAAACCACTAGTACGGTGTTATTTCACAGTATATCGAAGATCATGTAAAGTGAAACAACGCAAGATAAAGTAGTTCTATCTTATAATTCCATTTAAACTAAGAAATTGTATGTGGGGGAAAAAGAAACCATAGCAGTCTAAACCTACTCAATAAGCTTCTTTCTCAAACTCCAATTCTCGCCCTTCTCAAGTGCATCAAGCCACACCGTGATCCGCTTCACAGACCACCCACCATCGCAATTCTGCACCGCCGCTTCAAAATCCGCTTTCACTGCCCCTTTCGTAGACTCTTCGATCCATTCTGGTACAATTTTCTGCATTTCGTCTAGAAAAAGGGCGCGGAGCATTGTCGATTCGTACTCTAAAAGGTGCTCCCAATAGAGCTCGTTAATTCCTTCATTATCAAGAGCATCTGCTGCAGACTCATTGACGTTTTCCTCGTCATCCGGAGTGTACTGGTTTCTGTTCGGCTCCTCGTTTCTTTCCCTCCCTTTAAGGAATTCTGGGAAGTCGCAGGCTTTCCATGATGGGAGTGTGGAGACGCACTCCCAGTCGACGATTCCGGTGATGGTGCCGTCATCGTCTATTAAGATATTTCGCGAAGATAAGTCGTCATGGAAGAGCACAGATTGCTCTGGAATGGAGTCGGTGGTAGGAAAAACGCTGGGAAGTAGTTTAAGAAGTCTCTCAGCGAGGATTTTGGCATCCTGCGCGTCTTCAATCTCGTCTTCGTCGTCGGTTGTTTTGAGAATTCCTTCCTGGTCGGTAATAGCCAAGGTGAGACGAGCGCAGAGCCAGTCTTTGCTTTTGGTGAATGGTCCTCGGGGCACATCTTGTGTAATATGATCTCCCCAGAAGAAGAACATTGACACTATTTGTCCTGGAGTAAGTGATATCTGTTGTAAATCTTGTAGTGTTCCTTTAGCACTAACTGATAATATATTGGAAGACAGACTTCCTTTTACAAGTTGAGATTCTGGAGTAACTAATATATTGCCAATAGTAGAGAACTTGTGACGGAAAAGCTGGGCTTGGTATCGTACAATCTGCTTGACCAAATTTTGTTTGGAATCTTGGGACAATTTCCTCCATTTCGTTCGCAAATTCCCACCAGGTAGCATAGCCATCAGTATCCATTCAAACCCAAGCTCGTTCTCATTAGTATCATCAAACGCAAGAATCTGGGGCACCGATATATCCGTAGTTTGGCGAATGAAGTTGATAGTTGCCACCTCACTGTTTGTTTTGTTGAAGGGGTCGACAGGCAATGTAACGCGAACTGAGAAGCATTCACCTTCAGTCTCGACTTTGTATAGTTTATTGAAAGCCCCTTCAGTATAAAAGCTAAGATGGCAGAAATCATTTTCTTTGAGGTTAAAGTGCTTTCGAGCGATTGATTCGACTTTTGCGATATCCGGCTCAGATGTCCAACGCGGCTCGAGACCAAATGTCTTGGCCACCCATTCCAGTCCATTTTGTTTGATCATTTTCTGGGTACAAAGAAACAATGATAACAAATCGAGGATGCTGAACCGTGAGATAATTAAACTGAGGATTAAAGAGCAATCCGAAGCTCCACCAAATTGTGATCGGAGATTCCAACATATATTGCTGTGTCAAAACTAATCTGACTAAAGTTTATATGATGCTGTATTTCGGGCTTGGTTGTGAAGATGAAGATTGTAAGCCCCGTACATTTTTTTTTTTAAGATTCAGAAAAAAAATTTAAGAGCCAATCAACCCAACAGGTGTGTTTATCTCGTCTGGAAAATGGCCTTGAATGAAGTTATGACCACAAGCATCAGCGCCGGATCACTGCTGTCTCGATCAAGAGCTACCTAGGCTATGTATTGAAAGTAGTAAGTCTTATATGGACTTACCGAAAGCGCTAGTCTCTTTCGTATTCGCTTAGGGCTTTACTATAGTAGCTATATTACAGTAGCCATTGAATTGAAGTCATTCACTTCGTTCACACAGATCTTATATAACCTTCCCCCTCCTCTCCTACTTAGTTCCTCAATCTAAGTCATACCCGTCCTAGTACCCTTTTGTTTTCTCCCCTATGCTTCCCACTGTATCTGTATAAAGATCATCGATTGATTGATTGGTTATTCCATTAACGTCCTGTATCAGTCTAAGACTATGTAGGACGGCTAAAGCTTGTAGCTCTAGCAAGTCTATCTATTTGTATTTACAAACGGTCCTATAGTGGTAGTCACTAGGTATCAAGTGAATTTTAAGGGGCTGGCTTATAGAGATCATTACTTTAACAAAGGCACGTAGTCACCAGGATAACCCGGCGATATGTTGCTATACTGCTACTACTACTCCCTCGTTATCATCATTCATATACCATGTAACCCCTCCTGAACCCATATTCGAATACTGTAAAAATCAACGAAAATAATCCACCCTAGGTATACCCATCAAGTTTAAACCGTTCAGTCATCAAACTCCCATAAAAATACAATACACGCCTCTACAAAATATGCGTCTCAATTATGCCTAATCCAAACCCAAACCATTTTTCTCAAGATTGCTTTGGTCCCAACTCCATATCACCTTCATACTCATCATCCCAGTCTGAGCCCGAACCGAGAATCTTTCTACCCACAAAAATTCCCACTGCGGTTCCAATACTAGCAACCAAAAACCATCCCTCAAACCAAGTTTCTACAAAACCCGGTTCTAATGGACTGCCAAGTGCATCGCTCACTACACTTTTCATCTCTGATGGAAGGTTACTTCTCAGAAGTAACGCATTGGATATGACATACATTGCGCTGATTTGTGCAACGATGAGTGCCAGATTAGCTTGAGCTTGGTAGAGGAGCGACGGTGAGATTTTGGTGAGCATATGGAAGGTCTGAAGTACGGAATTGAAGGAGGCGAAGAGGATTACAGCCGATAAGAGAAAGGATATTTGACGAGACCATGCTAATTGATCAAAAGCTGGATTTACGTGCTTAGCGAAGAGAGAGAGAATACGATTCACCGGATCCGTGGATGATGAATTGAAGAATGCAGGGTCGGTCGGAAAGAGAAGACGTCGAAGAACAGCCAACGTAGTCGTTCCAATGCGATACATACAATATAACGAAAACGCGTAAGAAATGGGCGTGAAGACGATTTTACCGAGAGGTGAAGAGGATCGTTGTTTCGTTGCGTAACGGTTTTGCAACATCGATAGCGAGGTGGAAAGGTTTTGAGCCATAGACGAAAGTCCAGATATCTCTAGCTCCAAAGCCTTCAATTCTTGTACTTCAGTATTTCCTCGTATGCTTCCAATAACCTTCGCCATGAATCCTTCAGCTGGATGATCATTAACTTTGCGCTGAAGAGCTCTTAATCGGCTTCGTTTTACAGCAAGCATATCATTCGTAGCATTTAAGCCTGCTTGCTTCCGTGCAATATCAGCTTCCGAAACAGGTTTCGGCCTTGCGCCAAATGTTTGCCAAGGGGCAGAGACAGCCGCAAACCCAGAAAGTAGAGCCATCAAAGAGATTCCGATGATACCAACTCTATCCAAGCAAGCTTCGCTAAGTCCCTTGCCGGGTAAAGATGCCATTGTGTGGATATAAGTTCCCGGTATCCCTTTCCCCAGCCACCAAAACCCCATCAACCATATTGCAAAACCAGTAGCTTGAAGGAGCCAGGCAGTCGTAGAAAGTCCTCCTTTCTTCGATACGCTGAATGACCACCCAAGCCCTGCAATAATTGATTGCAATTCGAGAAACGGTATAAGAACAACCAGTAGAAATAAAAGTGTAGGAACCGTTATCTTGAGCGCAAACGCCCTTGCCGCTGGATTTAGGTAATTCGAGATTTCGCAGAGAATCAATTCTGCGAGCACTGTAGCTAACGCAATGGTAGTAGAGAATGAGATAGCTATAGCCTTTCTTCTTGCAGTTTTCTTGCCATATTCTTTATGCGATTGTCGCAAACTGGGAGGGGCATCGCTAGGGAGATAATGAATATGATCTTCCTTGGATTGTTGTAGACCAGCTAACAATGGGAAGAGCTTCTGAAGAACGACGAGACTGACGACGAGAAACGTTAGAATCAAGGGAATAGAAGAGAAGGCGAGTGTCGAGAATGATGCAGAGCTCAAAGAGCGGTTTTGATGACCTGGCATGACACAGGCGTCGTCGCATTTATCGTCTGGAAGTATGGGCATTGATTGCTTGAGTAGATGTTGTATCTACCTTTACATTATAGATGCCGATGTTATGAGATATAAGAGAGGTGTTTTTTCATACAGTTTGATTTTAGTGAAAGTTTGAAGTTCATGTGGTTTCTGGCTATTTTTGCATATGAAACCGGAATCTGGGAAGGCGAGGAGGAAGGTTCAAGAGAGGGCGATCGATTGGGTGACCGCGCGTTCGAATACGATAAGATTGTGATAATCTACACGTGATATAACCTTAGTCAACAAAGGAGGGGTGCACTATTTTTAGATAGAATGACCCCTCAGATCCATCCTTCTTGAATCTGTTAACATGCTACCAGTAGGCGGACTTTATTAATCCGTGGACGACCCGCAGACAAGAAATTGGACTTTCAAAAACTTTTGATTATTCCGCTGCGATAACGCTATTGACCGTATAAGTACTAGGTACCTATGGATGTTTCTATACAGAGTACAGTTTGTAAGTACCCTCCTAGTCATCCACGCTTACAGTGAAAATTACCATTTCATCAGACCAATTACATATCCGAAGCACAAACAGACCATTCTTCAAGGGGTATCTGAACCAGAAAATACACAAATAAACAGACTCCTCATGGTAACGCCTCCCAACCCTAGTACATAGCTCGATGTAAGGGATGGTATTCACCAATCTTCAGCCTTTTCGGATGAATCGAAAAGTGTTCTGGTCGACAAATCTATCCCCGTCGTCGGTCCTGTAGGCACCAAGTCCAGGTATATGAAGATTCACAGCTGGAATACCCATGCCCATTATCACGCCATCACTTCTTCATCTTGCTCTCTTACTCCTGCCCCTCCCCGTTGTCTTATTCTCGCATTCCCATCTACACCATCAGCGCCTACAATTTTGTTTTCTTTGCCCTCGGTGTCAGTCTCTGATTCGTCCTCCCTATAAATGTTGAGAGGTTCGAAACGATTGGCCAAAGGGGTGTTCTGCTTCTTTGGGATGGGAGGATTGTCGAATTGAGGACTTGGGCGCCTCGGTAGTGGTGCTGCACATTCATCACGAGCCCATTTAATCTTCGAATTCCTATAAGCGCTAAAGAAGAGTTAGCGAGCTCTAAAGTGATAGATGAAAGCAACATACCCACGACTCATCATGCAAGTACGAGCAAACATTGCATTATGAACAGAATTGGTCGAGATGAAAGCACTGGAACCATTGAACACAATCTTAATCAATACCAGGTTATGGATGTGCTCAAGATCATCCCGGATGACTTCTTCGGTAAAGTTGGGGCTGCACTTTTGAATGAAAAGGTTTCTAGTAGCTCCAATCCTTACTTGATTTGCGATGTGATCTGGTAAGATGAATTGCCTATCATGCCATCGAATGTCGACCTACGGACCGTCAGTTGTTTGAGTATGGATGTATACTCAGGACCACGCACCCTCTTTGAACGGACATACAAATCATTGCGTTTGACATGACGAAAGAACTCATTAGCTTGGGCCTGTTCGAGGAACGATATAATCGCAGTATGATCATGAGTGCGAAGATACATATCTAACAACATCCCTCCCCTAACAGCATCGCAAACATCTGCATGTGTAGTACCATCTGAGAGGTTGTACAATTGTATAGTACGCTGGGCAAACTTCTCATAAGATGGGCGCCGAGAATTAGTCTCCGAATTGTTTTCGGCCTCAAAATCGAAAGTATTATTGTCGTCGTGACCACTGGTATGCAGATTTTGGTTCGGGGTCTCTTGATACTGAAATTTATGATTTTGAGAGCTTTTGTATTCTTGAGGACGACTTGCAAATATTGTACCAGTTCGGGGCGTGCCATATGTATAAACTTGGTGACCATGGTCAATTGGAGTCAATGGAGGAGGACTTTGTGTCATAAAGGTAGTGCTTTCATCAGGATCTTCATGCGTCGCAGACACATTCGAGGCAGCACTCTGATCAGCTCCATTTTCATCGTCACCCTTGGTTAAGCTCTTGAAAAAGTCATGTTAGCAAACAGAAATTTGTAGGTACTTGGATGCCACAACTTCAAAAACTCACATTCAAGGTCTCCTCCGTAATACCACCGTTAATAAGGCTGCGTCGCAGATTCTCTGGATTATTGAATCAGTCTCTCACATTCACTATATTAAGTAATGTCTCTCATATGTATGGATGAAGGGCGTACCATATTCACGAACGGATTGCTTCTACCACAAGAAAGGGTATTTATTAGTCGAGGTTTCTGTCAATTCACAATGTGCAATGGGGTGAGATGCTCACCAAGGTATCATACTCCTTTCTCGAAATTGTAATGTTGTCGGCATCTTGAGAAGCATCAAAATCTCCACCCTCCGAACCATTCTACACATAAACAAATAAGTATTTGGCGTTCAATCGACCTCTCAAGAAATATCGATATCGACATACGAAGTCAGCTCTGTTGTGGGGCAAAACGGTTAGTGATTGCACGCAGCTAAGACATTGCGTACATCTCGTACAGCAGGGTTAAAGGAAGATCATTCATTTTACCTTCTCAGCAAAGCTTCAAAATGGTTCTTCTCAATAGTCACCAAACCATTATCATCAGAATCCATATTGAAGAGGATGTTGAATACAACCAAGTATTCAATTTCAAGCTGATCTTCGAAGTAGGATCGCAACCCCAATCAAAATAAAATGACTCTCTCATGTAACAATAATAACAATAAGGCTGGAGCTTTCCTTATTTTTGGTCCTAAATAGTAACCGTTGGAAAGTGCTCAAGCTTCCAAGCTTGCTCTATGGCTGGGGATTTGGAGGGGCCAAGCTAAGGTTAAGCCACTTCGTTTAAAGTTAAACACGTGAGCCAATCAGAAATTGATATATTTAACTGCCACTAAACTTTAATGAAGCGGGAAGCTCCAGCTTGGACTGAGAGTGGCGTGAGGTGGGTTGGGTTCACAATGTTTACTTGAACATGGATATACAGGCACAATAGTATATCCATTCCTTTATCTGCATTGCATTGCATCGCTTCCTAAAAGAGAGGTACCGTACGCAAAGACTTCTGCTTCTCACCCAGATATGAGATGAATGATATGATTACCCCTAGTCGAGATACTCGAGACCATCGGGTATAGACGTTCCGAGTCCTTTTGAGTCAATATTGATATCCTACCTACCTCTTGTACGCATGTAGTCAGATATGAACTACAAATATCAAGAGACCAGGACTACTTGCATCTTTAATCTGCAGCCCTATCCAGAGGTCATCTCTTTTGGGTTAGTGAGCTTGTCGAGAGTTGCTAAGTTGCTAAGTTGCTAAGTTGCTTGCGTGCGGGTGCTTTTAGGGTGTTATCGCTTTTTTCATTATGATGTAGTTGGATACCAGTGAGTACCAGCCGTTCTTCTAAAGTCTTGAAGACATGATAATATATTCAAAAAACGACATCGAAGGGGTTACCCACACTTAGTGGTGTGTTCGGAAGCTCGAACTCCTTTATTCTTCGAATGTTCCACGTTCTAGAAAGCTGCTAGTAAAGTAATCAGGAACAGACACAGTATCGGTTGCGTTGTGAAATTGGCCGTCGTTCTCTTTGTTTAACTATCGTTTATTGTTACATTGAATCAGCTTTATTTCTTTCATTCATTACTCTTTGTTCAATATTCTGGTAAGGAAACTTCAACCAGAGCTTGAACCTCTCTCAGACTCTCTTGTCTAGATTGACAACAATTACTTCAATAGCAGTGAGTTCAACATCAAGGATCAAACCTTCAAACATCCTGAAGTCCAATCGACTTCTTGATATCCTAACAAATTTGACGCATTTGACTCTCATCCCACCCACTACAAAATGACACCCCGTTCCTCTCCCGCTCCCAATACCAAGTCCGACACCCAAGTAAGCTTAACTCGTTCACTAACCTCCTTATTACAATACACGAGACTCCACATCCACACAAACCTCCCCCCCGTTAAACCCACACTAATTTCTCCCTCTTCCCCTCCCAGTGGCTGCACGATCTCGGCTACCCCACCGGTTTCCAATCCTTCAAACTCGACTACGGCTTCTCACCCGACGACGCACAGGATCATCTCGACGCTCTAACTCTCTTCCATCAATTCCGCACCGAACAGCAAGAAATGTGGGAAAAGAGACATCCCTCACATACACTCTCACACTCATATTCATACTCACACTCACACTCACACTCACACTCACACTCACATTCACATTCACAATCACAATCCACAAAACAGAAACAGAAACAGAAATAGAAATAGATACAAAGACTGAAACCAAAACCGATGTAAAAACTAACGCAAAAATCAAATCGTCATCAAAACTAGTACTCAGAGATTCACACACATACACAAGAACAAATGTGTCCGTTTATGCCTTTGGCGAATCTACCGATGAAGCAGAGGAGTAGCATAAACGTATGAAGATATATGTGGGAGTAGAGAAATAATGGGGTTGAGAAGCGATCGGGAAGGGAAAAGGAAACCTCTACTACGGTCATCTCTCTTCGCTCTGCGCGTAAAAACACTTTCGTCTATGGAAATCGAGATGTTTTTTTAACTTTTTAATTCATCCATCCATTATTCAGTCATCCATTCATCCATCCAATGCCTCATATCCAAAACATAAAGAGCAAAACAGAAAAACTCATCATTTAAAAATCAAAAAATTCAAAAAATTCAGACAGGATGTGAAAAAGTCTACACACCTAGATATAACCCGGAGGAGAGCACTATTCAATACACAACATCAGTATCATCAAAACAGCAGAATAAAATCTCCCTCCCTACTCCCTACCTCCCTACCCTCCCTACCTCCCTACCTCCCTACCTCCCTGCCCCCCTTCAAGTCCTCACATTCACATCCCATTCCCAACCACAAAAAGCACCACCACTACACGACCACCACCAAAACAACAACAAATAAAGATTGAAGATGATACATATTTCATTTTTAACACAATATAATACATACACACCCACTCCTCAAAAAATCTGCATCCACCTACTTCGCTCCACTCCACTCCACTCCATTCCATTCCACTTCATCTCACCCCCCGCCTCCAAAAACAATGCAGATTCAAATATCATCATTCATCTCAGCCCCATTCAGCCAAGTCACAAGTCCATCTAAAGTAAATCCCTCGCCGCAAATGCTATTTATTTCACAAAACAGAATAGGAGAGTGAAGTTTGGTCTTTTGCCTGAATCGTAGCCCTTTCTTTCTTTCTTTCTTTCTTCCTTTTCTCTTCATTGATTCCTTGGCATATTTTGATATGCCATTCCCCGTCCCTACCCTTCATTCAAGATATCTCGTGATGGATATCCCATCCTATACAAATCTCCATTCTTCCAAGCTCCTCCCCAGTGCCTTCTCAAATCCTATTCTCCATCGACCTCTAAGCAAGAGGAGTAGAGTCCTCAGTTGGCAAATCCGTACTCTCCGTCGCCGGTGGTGGTGGCGCACTCTTTCCTAACGATCCTCCACCGAAGTATTTGATGAAATCCTTATTCTCATCAAATGGTCTTGGTCCCAGTAATCTCACCATATCATCTCTACCGAGCACCTCCTTCGCCAAAAGTTCCTCTGCAATGATACCCACTTCGTTCTTCTTCTCCACCAGTAGGTTTCTACATTTCTCATATGCTTCATCGACTATACGTCGAACTTCTGAATCAATAGTTTGAGCTGTCGATTCGGCGAAAGGTTTCATGAGTTGATTTTCTCTATCGGTTTCGAAATGGAGGGGGCCGAGTTTCTTAGACATGCCCCATTTAGTTACCATGGCGGTAGCCATACGAGTAACCTTGTTAAAATCGTCACTAGCACCACTGGTGACGGTTTCGAAGTGGAGTTCTTCTGATACACGTCCACCGAGAGTCATTGCCATACGATCCATAAGTTGGTTGACATTCATGAGGTAAGTGTCGCCAGCAGGAAGGTATTGTGCGTATCCGAGGGCACCTTGTCCACGAGGAATGATGGAAACTTTGAGAAGTGGATCAGCCCACTTGAAGTACCAACCGCAAATTGCGTGGCCTGCTTCATGGTAGGCAACTGTCTTCTTCTCTTCTGGTGACAAAACGAGAGATTTCTTCTCGAGACCACCAATAACACGCTCAATAGCTTGTTCAAAGTGTAACATAGCTACAGATTTGGCTTGTGTTCGGGCAGCTATTCAAAATTAGTAATAGTCAAAAAATTGAAGAGGAAATACTTACCAATCAAAGCAGCTTCATTGACACAGTTGGCAATATCAGCACCAGAGAAACCTGGAGTCAAGGCTGACAATCGTCCAGTCAAGTACTCAATATTCTCATTGGTAACAATCTTGCCCAAGTGAACCTTGAAGATTTGCTTTCTACCATCCATGGTCGGCCTGTCGATAGAAATGTGTCTATCAAAACGACCGGGTCTCATTAGAGCCTTGTCAAGTACGTCGGGTCTATTGGTACCAGCAAGAACAACAATTTGCTCAGTCGTGTTGAAACCGTCCATCTCAGTCAAGATTTGATTGAGTGTAGCTTCCCGTTCATCGTTTCCACCTCCAGAAAATCCACCGGATTTTCCACGAGACTTTCCAATAGCATCGATTTCATCAATGAAGATAATACAAGGAGTGCTCTTTCTGGCCATGGCGAAAAGATCCCGAACTCTCGATGCTCCAACACCAACAAACATCTCGACGAATTCGGAACCACTGACACTAAAGAATGGTACTTGAGATTCACCAGCTGTTGCCTTTGCCAACAAAGTTTTACCAGTACCTGGTGGTCCAGAAAGAATAGCGCCGCGAGGAATTTTAGCACCCAAACGTTGGAATTGCTCAGGTGTCTTTAGGAAGGAGACAAACTCCATAATTTCTAGCTTTGCTTCATCCATACCGGCAACATCCTTAAACTTAACCTTTACATCAGTCTCGTGATTGAATTGCTTTGCTCGACTTTTTCCCATTCCAAAAATGCCACTCTGGCCTCCAGCACCTGCCGAAGCTCGCCTTGACATGTAGAAAATAGCACCAATGAACAAAAGTGTAGGGCCGAAAGAGTAGATAAGAGCCCATGTATCTCCATCACTAGCGTAACCAATTGGTATCCTCTCAGCAACAGGTATTCCTAGCTCGTTTTGTGCTTGTTCCATTCTTTGCTCAAAACCTTCGGCAGAACCTATCGAGAAGTGGTAATGAAAGTTGGGGTTACCGGCAGGAGAGTCTGGATACATCGCAGCAGCGGCTTCAGTGTGAAGATCAACCCGGACCTCCGACTTGTTAACCACAGTCAATCTCTTGACCAACCCTTTGTCAAAGAAGTTATTTCGGAATTCCTGGAATGTGATATCCTTCTTGTTGGTGCCGGGAAAGAGTGTCTGCCATAGAAAGTATGTTGCGAAAGATCCAATCAATAAGGTTGTAGTATCGAGTTTGATATCCGACGAGTTGCCAAAGTTGAAGCTTTCGTGCTGATTGCCTTTCTTGCCACCCTGCTTCTGGTCTCCTTTGTTACCATTTGTAGAAGATCCTGGCTCGTTTGAATTGAAATTTGTTCCCTGTGACTGTTGTGCCTGTGATTGGACCTTTGCAGCGGACCACGCCATCTGCAACACCAGTCTTGTAAATTTTGCAGCTTCTGTCAAAGTCATCGGTCTACCCTTCACTTCTTTCAACAAATCTCTTAAGTCAGATGGCACTCCTGCCTTATTTATCTCCTTCAAAGATTCCCTTAATTCTTGAGTTTGGCCTTTTCCAAATTGCATCGAAGCAATTACTTGCTCTAGCTGCTTCATCTCCTCCTCCGTCAACTTCACATATCCTTCCACCAGCGGTGGCTCCTGTGCTTCCGCACCATTCTCCGAGGGAGACAAAGGAGTCTTTCCGTTGTAGAGGTTTTCCGTCCCGGGAGCGGACTTGGTGGGTGGTTTTGACGAATTTTTATTTTTCGACTTCACCTCCGACTCATCCTTCCCCGTGTCCTTGTCTGGCTTTGGCGGCTTGGTGACGAATGTGCGCGCTCTTTGTGCAGCTATCCGCGACCGTAATAAGGGTGCTGTCGATGATGTACGGAGGGAATTTCGTGCGGCAGATTGGATGGTGGTCTGAGAAATTCTAGCAAGAGAGCTGCATTGTCGTAATATTGATGTCATGCTTGGCTAGAGCTGTACGTGTGGTATTTGGGATATAGACGTGGTTCAGAGTCACTGGGATGACTTGCCGTGACGTTGACCACTATTTAAGAGGGGTTGAGAGTGTATTCGAAGTGGTTTGTGGATGTCGGAGTTAGAGGTGGGAGGCGAATCATTATGATGCCTCGATTAAGCTTGATTGATTACAACACTAGCGCATTTTCGATATCGAAACTCAAAGATACATTGATGTTGATATTTGATAAATTTTATTAACCTCGGACATACTGGTATTTTGTTTCCCAATGATAATCGATCATAAAAATGATATTGAAATAACTGACTAACTTTTATTATTTTACATTCATGTAGTTGTTTAAAATTAATAGTACAAGCCTATTTTACGTATTTCAAAGCAAGTCATTAGAATACATTGGTTAGGCATAATGAAGCCTTGCAGTAACATGATCAGAGGAGACACCAGTTTACACCATCCCTATGAACCTCTTATAAAGCTAAAGGTAATCATCCCTAAGCCAGCCGAATCCTCCCAGAAAGCGCCATAACCATCATGCAAAGCGAGTGCTATGAGCCCTTAATTTATGCCAGATGTAACCCCCTCCTATGCCCAGTACTATCATAACACCTTGATTTCCAGATATCTCCATAGATGAGAACGCCAAAATCCTTGGTTTACATTCCCCCTCCCTGGTTTTGTAGATGTGAATTATCGTTCATATGAAGATTAGGGTCCCCCATAACGCCATTTTCGAAACTTTGATATGCGCCGCCTGTCATTTCTGCCCAGTCCCATTCAAGGGTCATTGGCATCTGCCAAAGATCCTGAGGAACAAAAGGTTGTTGGAAAGAATTTGGATTTAATGGGGAGCTGAACTCATTTCCATTCGCAAAGCCTTGAACACTCCCAAATGGTGTCCCTGTATTTTGTCCCATAAAATCACCTCCAGAAGGAGCAAAGTCGGATTGCCAATTAGAGTTAGGAGAAGCTCCTTGCATGGGGCTAAATCCGTTCTGAAAGTTCATTTGGTTTGTCGAGTTGGGAGAGAAGACTCCAGGCATGGGGGATTGAGTAGTGTTCATAGGAGTTCGTGGTTGACCGGCCCTAGGCATATGTGATGCTTTGGTCGAATGATCGCCACTCTTTCGTTTTCTTCTTGAAGACGTCTCCTTTTCTGCTTTATCCAAAACGACTTTCGCTATTCTCTCAAACTCTGAACAGACTCCAAGCATGCGTTTTACACCTCCATTTTCTTCCTCGGTGCCCAGCATAGAAAGGAAGTTAACAACGAGGTTCATAAGACGAACATCAGAGCGTGCCCGAGGATCTTGAGGATTTTGTAGAATATTACCGAAGAGTGTTACCAGCGCGGAAACGGGGAAGTAGAGAATGAGCCTAAATATGTCAGCTTGTAATCCAGGTAGTATGTGACTCTAGCTTACCAAACACAAGCGAAGTCGCCCTGGGGAACATATTTGATAAGATGTATGGAAGCCCGAGCAGCAGATACACATAATGCGGCCGAGGAAAAGACACGAGGATTTAGAGGTCTAGCATTCAGGCCTTGAATAGCGTAATTAGAGAGACGGCTAGTCCAATATCCGTGATGAACAGACATGCGGTGAATTGTAGTGAGGCAATTATAGTAAGCGAAATGAAGAACAACAACGTGGAGAATTAAAGGGGTATGTGAAGCCTTGATCTCGTGCTCTGGACGGAAGTCAACTGGAATACTGTCTTTCCATTCTTCAAGTTGAGAATCAAGCTCTCCTATGGTGTTGAGAAGTTCACCATCTGACTGTTTTGAGGCTTTAGTCGAATAAAGCTGCTTGTATACTTTGCTCTCAATAGTTGAGAATTCACACATCAAGCGGAAGAGGTTAACTTTTCCTTTTCCATCGGCTAGAGGGATATTACCAATGTTGTCTTCGGGGTCAGCGCTCGGTAATTCGACATGCATATCATCGTCATCTTGTGCAGGAGGTCTTCCTGAGCGTAAGCAGATGTCTTTGTCTAGCATGTATCCTATCCAGAATACACGTTTGCGTTGCTCAATCTCAACGGGATTGAGGTTGAAGCCGGATCCACGTTTGTGAAGTCCAATACTATGTGAAAGTCGAATAGCGGCTGCTACAAGAAAGAAAGAAGGCTGCGGATTTGGTGTACCCTGCATAAACAAAGCCATTCCCAACAAAGCTTGTACGCTGAGCAAATCAGTATTCCGCATCGTGAGTTCAGTAAAAACGCCCATCGCATTTTTGAGGTAGCCCCAAGCTTTTGTGTCTTCTTCTTGTGGCACAAGGTGACTCATGACGCGGAGACGATGAGCAATGGCAAGGGCACAGTTGAGACTTGCCCACCATCCGGAGCCTTCATAAGGATCATTGGAGTATTGTCGATCGACCAAATGCATGAAGGTAGGTTGGTGAAAAAGGGGAAACATGCAATTAAAATTCTCAAAAAAGTCCTTGAGTAAAGACACGCACTCGTTTTTGGGAGGAAGTTGCCTCCATATCGGTCGTGCAAACAAATCCGAGAATACTTCCGGCTTCCAATACATCATCTTATTATCATCCACGGAAGCAGAAGATATCATCTCCTGAAAGGATGAATCGCCCGTTTTCTCATTGACCCATGAGATGCCCTTTGGCGAAAATATGGAGAACCCAGACGATGATCCTGAGCTTGTTAGTATAGCTCATCTTCAATAAACAAAATTCCGTACCTATATATCTTGTTTCTCCACAATTATTTGTGATTAAGGAGCACATCATATCTGAAAGCGCCTCGACGGGCTCTCCATTTTCATCAGTCTCTCCACTTTTACTGTCCTTGCTTTGTCGCTTCTCGGAGTCTTTATTTGGTTCCGGCGATGCGATAGTACTCTTAGGGGTCGATCCATTCGCTTCGGGCGGGCCACCTGGGGTACTTTGAGTCGGAGACGTTGCGCTTGAAGCAGGCACAGCAGATGCTCTCCGCGATTGATTCTTTTCCTGTAATATCTTCTCCAATGTTCCCAGATCCGTTCGTCCACCATCTTCTTCGCTAAGGAGGCCTAGAACATTATCCGTCAATCATTAAACATAACAGAACATGCCCAAGTTGATGAGACAAACCAGATAGCTTCAACAAACTTTCCATGCGACCTAGACGATTCTCAAGGCCCTCGATGTATTTCGCTCTGTCTGGGAATCAGCGGCCAAGATTCGCAGCCAAAATAACACACAGTTCAACCGAAATGCTTACCCTTTGGGGGGATTCCTCTTCTTCTCGACTTGTGTAAAGACACATTCTGTTTTGTAGTTGATACAATGCGTACAAGCTGGTAATTTTCCATCGCACTTGATCTTCTTCTTCCGGCACATATCACAAGCCTGCCATCGTCAGCCTTTCTTTCTATTTCACTTTCCTTCGCAGAACTTCGAATCGTACCCTCGCTATCCTCCTCCGTTTTGCCTCGTTGCTTTCATCGAGGAGGGTTCCATCACCAAAAATTGGACCATTGAAATCGGGTAATTTCGAAACCGGTAAACCATCTGCATTGTAAGCCCCGAATATTTGAGGCGGGGGGTTCATTATGGGCGGTGCAGAAATCTGGGGCATGAAAGCATTGGTATCATGGTGCATGGAATCCATCATCGTTAACTATCGCATAGTAATCAAGTTGACTTTGAATAAAAGCGCAAGTGACTGGAGTCGTTTGGAAGTCCCCGTTAAATCATCCAAGCCGATGCTGATTCGTATTCGTACAAGCTTCTTGGAGCAGTTGCCAGAAACCGGAGTTTGTGTGAGATTCCGCTTAATCGCAGTGTACTAATAATTCTCGAGTCTGGGTCACGTATCGGGTGCCGATATTTCTTTGTGACTGGGGCGCTGTTTGTGGATCCTGAAGGCTTAGTGGCCAGATGACGATTGAATTGATTATATGCTGAGCTGAGCTGAGCTGAGATGAGATCTGATATAGTGTGGTGCCAAATAAAGAGTTGAAAGAGCCAGGAAATGTATTGCGATTTAGACTTTTTGGGGGGAAAGGCGAAGAAAATAATGCCTGCCAGTAGGGTAGTGCTGAGGGGTTGCTACGGCCGACAAGACCGACCTTAGGGGTATTTTAATTATGGTCTGAGCTTTCTGGAGCTTTCAAAGGATGATTATCGTACCTAGGTAATGGGCAAAGGTCAACAAGGACAAAAGAACATGGAGAAAGGTATAGAGAAGCAGGAGAATGGATGAGGAGAAGTCAATTGGAAAAGAAAGGCATTGTCTCGTTATCTCGCTATCTCGCTATCTGAAATTCAAAGTGTTGCATCACACAAACCAGGAAAGGAGTCTTTTGATCACCGATCATCTCACGACTCATACGATATCACCGATTATTATTTCAAACTACGACCCCCATCTCAAAATAATCCTTGATTGACTAAGCATTATTTTGCTGGTGAGAAGATTCGAGGTATGGTCTGTAATAAGCAGCTTCTATGTTAATTTGACACCTCTTCAGTAGATGGGTGGTATTCAACAGGTAACATCACTTAGTTAGAGTTCGCTTGGGTACAATCATCGACCACGTAATATGTCAATACAATACTTACAAAAGATGTTGAATTAGAGTTCACGCAAGCTGCCTTGGAAGTATTTTATTAAGCTACGGACATCGGATAGAAGCTTCAAGGTATCTCTGATATACAGGTTGATCATGTACAGATCCCGGAGCTAATAACTCTTCGAAGCTGCCGGCCCGCACTCTCTCTCTTCTCTCTCTCTTGTACTTCATTCAAATTGTACTGCTGTACTCCTCAAAGGCTTTTATCACATGGCCATATTGATCCAATATCTTCCATTTTCATTACATTTGTGTCCCATACCTACGGTATTGAGCACAACTCTTTAACCCCGATACTACGGTAACAAAGTCTAGACGCTATCGGCCAATGCGGGGTTAAAGACACCTCATGGAGCGTCTGTATGAACCAATGAATTCTCTACACAATTTGACCTGTTACACTGCTGAAACGAGTGGGAGACTTTATCGGCCCCAACCCAGAACTTAACAACCTCGCTTGGACTCAAAAGGGTATACATCACTGCAGCATCATACATACATAGCCACTCTAATGTTTGTGTACACCCAAATCTGGCACTTTTTCAATTCTCCAATTCATCACATCCAAGAAAATCACTATGCACAATGCATCCAAGCTTCAAAATGACACGCTGGGTTTCATCCATAAAAAGACATTATCTTTTATTCCATCCTCTCTGATCTTGTAACCTAGCTATTCGCCTGCTGCTACAGAAGCGGCGCCTATATTATCCAACAAGATCATCTACTTTACTCCAAGGAAAAGAACAAGTATCAGTTATGTACTGATCTCAGGAGAAATGCCTATCCTAAATCGACTACCCCCCTTCCCCTGAATATTGCCGAGAGGCATCATAACGTAAGAAGCAGCAAATCAGATAAATCTCCACGCGCTCACTGGTATCAAAAATCCTGCACTACATATCAGGAAAAAAAAAACGCCAAACCCAATGCAGAGTTGCAGCAGATATCCAAGGACTACCTAAAAAGGTAATTCCAAAAAAGCCGCACAACAACTACCAGAAAGCGAAACCCTTCACCTTTATCCATGCCAATGATCTCCCAGAATTTCTCCTAAAAGATGCCGAGAGTTCTTATTTCAGACTTCTTCTGTAAATCTTGAGGGATGGGAGCCATCTTGTGAGGGGTGCGAGCGACCCAAAAGATCCGGCCTAGGCGGGGTAGCTACGGGTGGTTCTGCAAACGGGCCATGTTCTGTAACGGGGGTTCTTGCGGGACTAGGTCTCATGACTGGGACTCCAGAGTCTCTATTCGTGGGTTCGAGAGGTGGGCTTGGTTGTCCTCCATAGAATCCCTGAGAATCTCGGTAGAACGAGGTGCCACTCAAAGTATTCGAGTTAGGGATAGGAGGCACTCCAGAGGGATAGAAGGAAGATCCGCTCAATGTATTTGGATTTGGCTCAGCATAACCGTCACCTCCATGTTGTAAAACAGAGGGAAGCTTCTTGCCAGATACTCTGTAGAAGCCTCTTTCACTGCCTGCTGAGGAGATTGTATTAGTTGCTGTATTTTGAGAGGATCGCTTAGTTTTCGAGAGACTGGCCAGCGCTGCAGGTACGGCCATAGCGAGTGATCTACGCTCTGTCATGCTACGGGGAGCTTGATTAGAGAAACCTGGGGCTTGGTTTGCCGAATTGCTGCCGCCATTCCCACCAGCTCCTCCACTGCTTCCACCACCTGCAACCGCCGAAGGAGGCACACTTCCAAGAGATAACATGCCACCATTCTTCTTCTTCCATCTCAATACAAACATCAGAAGAAACAAAATTGCAGCAAGACCAGCTACTCCACCGACTACACCTCCAACTATCGTGGATGTCGATGGCGTTGAAGTATTATCTGTTCCATTGCCACTGCTACCACTCCCAGCAACGGCAGTATTTGTAGCGCCACTACCCCCAGATGCAGAACCAGTACCTGTACCTCCCCCAACGTAAATACCACTGCTAGTCGAATCTGTTTGAGATGGCGAGGATGATGACGAAAATGTGTTCGAGTCTGAGATCGAAGAAGTTGACGATGCGGCCGAAGAAAGAAACGGAGATGAAGATAAAAACGAAGACGTTATCGTCGATGCGAAAGTTTCGAATGAGGATGTCGAAGTTGAGCCAGCAAAAGGAATTGCGGTAGTATTAGTTTTGGGGGACGTGGACGATGTGGATGTTGTGGATGTTGTGGATGATGAGGAGGAGGAAATTGAAGGAGAAGCAGTTGCATTCGAAAATAATGTTGTAGAACTTGAAAATGTACCTGAAATCGAAACTGATACTGAGACTGGAGTCGAATTCGGAATTGAGCTAGAAATTACTAATATCATACCATTAATACATTGTTTCACCAAAAGGATCTGAAAGTTTAACTTACATGTAGTTGAATTAGAATTAGGAGTGAAAGTAGAAAAGCTAGTGGAAGGAGTGGAAGTCGAAGTCACATCAGTGCTCGATGATAACGATAGGACGACTTGGCCAGATGATGTAGCTTGAGCCCCGAGATCTGTAGAAAGTGTGGAAGTGATATCTGTACTCATACTCGAAGAAGTCGAGGGTGTTGTTGTTGCTGCGGCCTGTATATTCAAAGACGAGTAGTCACTTGCCGGAAAGGTCTGGACCGCGAGCGTCGATCCATCGCTATCGACATCAACCTGTTGGACGACGGATATTGTTTGATAGACTTCTGTTATGGCGGAAGCTTCAGCTGTCGCCGTTTCAACGACCGTCGTTTGACGTTTGTTGTGGAATTTTTGGTGTTGTTTTAAATGATTGTGATGAGATTGCCCATATGCATGCTCGTGTCTGGCCAGAAAGAGTGATGGCTCAGCGTCGTTCATGGCGTTGCCCTTTTTGTTGCAGCTGCGTCTACAGCGCTCAGTGGGTAAAGCTAATTGTTTAAAGGAGTGACTTCCGCCGACTTGGGCAGTTTAATATTTACAACTTCGACGTCACCCTCATTGCCGTCGTCATGGAAAAAGAGGGCTTTTGAATTTTTTTGTGTTTTTTTTTCGTGAAAAGGGTAGGGAGGAGGTAGGTTGGGTTGGGTTGAGGGGGTGAGAGTGAAAAAGTGAATATTGATTGATGGTAGTTTACAAAGTACAGGACAGGACAGGACGGGACTGGACTGGACTGGCTCGACTGGACAGGCTCACAACTTCACAAGCTTCACAGGATCACACAACATTTCTTCGCTCAGGTACGACAGATCCACTTTTGGTTAGCTTGGCTTAGCACGGGCCAAGAACCAATTTCCAATCTCGCTAGAGTTACCTTTGGTCCTTTTTAAAGGTTCGTGAATAGTCAGGCTGACGAATTATCTCTCCCGTTGAAAATTTTATCCTCAAGGATTGCAAAAGTGGATCCCCAGGTAAATGAATCAATTGTCCAATTATTTTATTAATAGAGAGCGAGGAGGGCGAGGAGGGCGAGGAGCGAGAGGAGCGAGAGGAGAGAGAGGGACGGAGAAGAAAAGAAAATTAATTCGACATGGCAACTGATGGCAGTTATCGAATAATAAGCACGAGGCTCCAAGGGTACCCGGCCATTTTATGGGGAACAAAACGTATTTTGTCTCTGTTGTTTTGGTTGCTTTTGTTGTTTTGGTTGTCTGTTGTGAACTTGTCTCTGAGCCGTTTCTTCGTCCCATAATTATCATTCTGCAAAAGGTTCTAGGTTCGCAAATACGGCTGGGTCAACGGGGGTCATTCATGAATCTCTGCGCTGTACGTATAATGCTAATGACCAATAAGATGAGGGTGGAATCGATGATTGAGTGTGCGCTGTGGATGAGGAGGCTCAGAGGGTGGGCGTTGACTTGGTAATGATCTATAATTCGGGATTCGATGGCTTGGGTAACCATTCATATTAGTATGATATTACGCAGTACGCGAATTACTCAAAGCAGCAAAGTGTCTGCTCTCTACCTACCTAGTACCTGGGTAAACAAATGGGAATCCATGCATTGTCGAGACCCCAGAGAATTAATCAAATCACATTGATTTATCGTCAACTTGTGGATCGCTGCAAAGAATACACAAACTACAGTAGCCTCAGAATGTACGTGCCCCCTTATTATGTGGGTAAAGATTTAGGACTAAAGGGTGAAGGCGAGAGACTAGAATCGCGGAAGGAGAAACTAAAAAGTAGATGGCTTCTCCTGCTGCATCATAAAGAGAGACAATCTCATCATCTTCTTGCTCATCACATCTATAAAAAAATTGAAAGGATACGGGGGGAGAAAGTCCATAATAAGTATCATCGATAGATGATGTCTTTCCATGTCTTTCGGTAACATTAGGATGAGCATTACGAGTTTCCCCTGATTTCCCAAGATAGGACACCACCATGTTATAGGTAGCTAGGTACATGTAGCACATACCTAGGTACACCGCACATATGGCACACGCATATGGCACGTATATATGGCACAAATATATGGATGGTTCAGTCGTTGCCACCAAAAGCTATCAAGAATATCCGGTAATCGTCCGAATTAAATAAGAGTGAAGCGAGATTCGGGTACGGGTGGAAAGAATGAATACCTAGGTCCTAGGTACTTCTCGTGGTGATTTATGTACTCTATACCTCTGTACATACATAAAATTGTTTGGAGTGGACAGGATCAGACATAATAATGGAAATCCTTTCAAGTAACCAATGTCTACTCGAGCTACTCTGAATGTACCTAGATGTACTACTGCAAGTAGTTAAGTAGTCAACTGCAGGAACGGATCACATTATAGTTCTCAGTCTAGTGCAACTCGTACCTGACTTATTAAGCGGTTGAAAATTTTAAAATGGCGACTAAAGAGTCTACGGAGGAATAATAAGATCCTTTTTCCTCACAGATCTCGCTATGAACCACAATTGTTGTGCATTAGTCTTTGAAGCTTTGATGCGGCGGTTGCAACCTACTTGGCTAGTAGCCCAGCCAGGCCAAGCAGCCCAGTACTCTCTGTAGATTGGGGCGATTCGCGGCAGTGGGTACAGTACGTTGATACCTAGGCTTACTGTAGGTATTCCATATGAAAGAATATGATGAATGAATAACTGTAATCGGGAATAGACTTTTGGCTATAAGGTTGATATTAGCTAATGATTTGACTTGACTTGAGTACTGTACTAAGATTCGGATTCGGATTCAGATTTAGATTTAGATCCAGATTCAAACTCAGATTCTGGAAGAATACCGAGATATAGGTATGGTGGATTACTTTCATCAAAACAATCCAAACAGGAGGAATATTCGAAACAAATCTGCCAACCTTTACCTTCACCAATAACAAACATCAAAACCAATATTATGCATAATAAACGTTTTTATGCAGAATCTTGTGAATGTCTATGCAATAAGTTCGTTTGGTGGCGCATAAAGACATCATTTGGCATTTTGCATCACGAGGTATAATGGCACACTGTACAGCCCCTGACGGAAACCTTGAAATCTATCAATCCGCGTATCAATCCGCGTATGATCTCTGCATGAACACAAATCACCAACAATACAGTGATTTATATTCAGATCGCAATCACATTTTACTTCGAACAAAGTACCTTGAGATAATACCACTTGAAACCCCGCCCCCCTCCTCCTTTCAAAAAGAACATGGCTACTCCTGCTCAGTTAGCAGAGAAAGCTCGTCAAGATCGTTCAGAAGGTCCAACAACAAGATATGATACCCCGCCCCCACTTCCACCACGAGGAGAGTCTATTCAGGCCCCTCCGCCCTACACAGATGACGATGCAAAGAGGAGTGAACTTATTTCAGAGCAATGGCGTTCAAACGATCCAAGATCATCTTCTACACACTCTTTAGTGCCTTCGGAATCTAATCGAGATGGCCGTCGCAAATTACTACTCATCTATATTCACGGGTTTATGGGCAACGAAACCAGTTTCCAAAGTTTTCCTGCTCATGTTCATAATCTTCTAAGTATTACGCTTGAAGCTACTCATGTCGTTCATACAAAGATTTATCCCAGGTACAAGTCCAGAAAAGCGATCAATTTTGCACGAGATGATTTTAGCGTTTGGTAAGAATATCTTCTCTTATCATATTTCACGGTTAATCGAAGTCCATTACTAGGCTAGAGCCTCATGAAGGTGCTCTAACAGACATCATCTTACTTGGTCATAGTATGGGTGGGATTCTTTCTGCTGAGGTTGTTCTTCAATCACCATCTCCTCCAGCAAATCGACGCTTTCGCCATAGGATTTTGGGAACAATTAGCTTTGATACCCCATTCCTAGGTATGCATCCTGGAGTTGTGGTTAGTGGAATTGGAAGTCTCTTTAGACCCGCGCCAGATCCTCCAAGTTCAAGAACAGGTTCGTTGTCACCCGCTGGGGCAAGTTCGCCGTCGATAAATGGTCCTGCATCTACAGCAAGTCTTGCAGCCACTCTCTCAGATTCAAATACGATGTATCAAGGAAGTAATGCACAAAGTATGACATCTTTGGCTACCCCACCACCCAATGATCCATATTACAACGCCCCTTTCCCCAATGATATTAGGATACCGGAACGAAAAGGATTCGAAAACTTCTTACATTTCGTCAACAAGCATGCTGAAGGTGTTGGGCTAACAGGAAAGCTGAGTGGCTTAACCTCGGCAACTTCACAGTACTTTATGTCCCATATAGAATTTGGTAGCTGTCTAGCAGATTATCCTGGCATGATGAATCGCTATTCCAAATTGCGTGCTCTAGAAGATGTTGATGATCTTGCTGAGCGAAGTAATCCTGCCAATCGAAATCAAAGCTTTCAAAGAAGATTCGTGAATTACTATACTGCAAGTACTGGTCGGCTGAAGCCGCCAAAAAATTCTGCTGTCGAAGTACCTCTTAATGACAATATTGCCGCATCGGAGGCAGGAATGAGTAGTCTAAGTCTACAAGATTCTGAAATTCAGCCTTTAACATCAGTGGAAAACACAACTACGACGGATCCCAATATTGATTCTGCCGACGACATACATGTGCAGCAAGTCGAGGAACAGATGCAAGAGCTAGGTGATAGCTCAGGAGTTCAAGAAGATGCGCCACCACTACCAGAAATGCAACACGTCGATTCAATGCCCATTGGAGAAGACGAAGAGATACCTGTGGTGGTTTTATCACATGCTGATGACAAGAACGATGCGAACTCTACTGTACCTACAATATCCACCGAGCCTCCACTTCCTCCTATTCCCGATGCACCGACGGAACCTCAACCAATAGACCTCAGCCTTTACACAGACAAGGACTCTCGAAAAATCGCAGAAAAGGAGCACAAACGCATTATGAAAGCTTATAATCAAGCCTTGAAAGACCGCGAAAGTGCTCTCAAAGATCGTCGCAAGTTAATCGAGAAAAGAGAAAAGAAAGCACGACAAGAAGAGGAGAAACGAATGAAAGCTCAAGAGAAGCAGAGATTGAAGGAAGAAAAAGAGGAGGAAAAGCGGCAAGCTGCATTGAATTCTAAGTCCCCTAAAGGAAAAGAAAATGTCGCGAAAGTGGAGAAGACGGAGAAGACGGAGAAGCCGAAGAAGGACAGGAAGTTCTGTATGCTGCCTGCGGAGTCTGGAGGAAAGAGAGACGTCTGCTGGGTCCGAGTTTATATGGAAGGTGTAGATGAAGTTGGGGCACATTGTGGTCTTTTCTTCCCAGGGCCGCAATACGAAAGTTTGGTCGGAAATGTAGGTGAAAGGATTGAGACATGGGTGAAGGAAGATGAAACGAAGAGAGCAGTTCTCTCCAGCCGTTAGGTTTCACGATATGATTGCGATGATTTTTTTACGATAGATACAACCACACGTATGAAGATACCCAATATTCCATATTCGATATGGAAAAATGATTCAATAATAGTAAATAGCAATTTCTAAGCAAGGCTTTGTTACACTTGGGCTGGAATATTCTGCTATCTACTTTACAGAAGAATTATGTGGTGAAAGGTTTACAAACACATCATCTTATATCCTGCTTTGTTTGGAAAGTACAGCTTCATCGTGCCTTTATACCACAAACATACTGTCCTGACGTGGACAGCAAGTAGGTTAAAGCGTTTTCTTTCTTCGGATTGTTATTGTCTTCTGAGCCGAATTTATTGAAAATCTCAACTGCTGTATGTAGTGTGATGTTCAGTTGCATGTGATTGGTCGGCTAAACTTGAGACCTGAAAGGTTCTAGGCGACGCCAGGATTTCATCCCCCCATCATCATCATCATCATCATCATCATCATCGACATACCCCACAATATGCCAAGGGACTCCATATCCGTTTGACCGCCTTCCAGAAAACAAATAAATTCAAATTGACATCTCAATTAACTTATCTTCAACTTATCTCCAACCTAACTCTCCTCCAAATCCCCTGTATATATACATCTCGATGTCTCAATTGCTGCTCTCCAGTCTTTAACTCTCCGAATTAAAAAATAATCAACATGGCTACTCAACCCTCCAATTCTTATTCGCTCCCTAGTGCTCTCCCTCACAACTCCGCCACCAATTCCCATCAAGTTCCCCAAAATACCTCTACAGCCAAATCCTGGCGCAATCGGTTCAATTCCTTAAATATCAGTAACACAAATTCTACATCGCGTAGTGCGGAGGCGCCCAATGAATATGATGGTCTGCAGGCAGCGAACACAAATGCTTCCGCGAAAAGCAAACATGTCCCGAAATGGTATAAAATTAGATTTTTTAGAGGCATGGTCAATGATTTGAAGAGAAGGGCGCCATATTACTGGAGTGATTGGACGGATGCTTGGGATTATAGAGTTGTGCCGGCCACGATCTATATGTATTTTGCGAAGTACGTCGTTGATAATCCATTTGAAGGTCGATTCTCCGGGTTCTGAGGAGAAAGGTCATGGAAATGGGCTGATACACGGCTATTGACAATGAGCTAATTACTTGGTAGTATCTTGCCTGCACTGGCTTTTTCTTTGGATATGTAAGTCTATTGTCGAACATATATGATGAAATTCGGTCTGATCAGGATATAAGGTTTACAAAGACGAATATGAGTTATGGAGTCAATGAAGTCCTCCTTGCTTCGGTCTTGGGATCAGTGGTTTTCTCTGTATTTGCCGCTCAACCTTTGGTTATTGTAGGGGTTACCGGGCCAATCACTGTGTTCAACTAGTATGTATGACTGTGTAAAGATCGCATTTGATTTGATGCTAATATAGATAGTACTGTTTACGATATTATTGTTCCCACGGGGGCAAATTATTTTGCATTTTTAGCACTAATCGGATTGTGAGTATCTTTTATATCTAAAAATTTGTTGTGTGTGCGAAGACTAACGGAAGTAGATGGTCCCTAGTGATGCATTGGATACTCGCCATTACCAATTCATGCAATGGACTTCGTTATGTCACGCGTTTTTCTTGCGATATCTTTGGATTCTACGTAGCTTTCATCTACCTTCAGAAAGGTATTCAAGTCCTTACCCGTCAAGGCTCGGGTGAGCCGTTCTACCTTTCTATTGTTATTGCTCTACTCGTCACCATCGTTGCATTCTTGTGCGGTGTTATTGGAGACAGTCCATTGTTTCAACACTATGTTCGAGTTTTTATCAAAGATTACGGAACTCCTCTTACTATCATATTTTTTACTGGCTTTGTACACATTGGTAAGATGGGAGATGTAGATCTAAGTACACTACCTACCAGTAGAGCCTTCTATCCGACAACCGATCGAGGGTGGTTTGTACATTTTTGGGACGTTAGAGTTTCGGATGTTTTTATTGCTATACCATTTGCCATTTTACTCACAATCTTGTTTTACTTCGATCATAATGGTAAATGATGAATTATCCATCCCAACACCAAGTTTCCGTTACTGACTTGGCATAGTATCTTCTCTGATAGCCCAAGGAACTGAATTTCCCCTTCGAAAGCCTGCTGGTTTCCACTGGGACATTTTTCTCCTCGGTTTAACGACCGGTATAGCAGGCCTGTTGGGAATTCCTTTTCCGAACGGTCTTATTCCACAAGCTCCATTCCACACTGAGTCTCTTTGCGTCACCAAACTTGTTGCCGATACCGACGAATCAGGAGACTCAAAGGGTCATCTCAAAACAGTTAAATCCCACGTCGTCGAGCAACGAGTGAGCAATCTAGCCCAAGGTCTCTTAACCCTAGGAACCATGACTGGCCCACTCCTCATAGTCATTCATCTCATACCCCAAGGTGTCTTGGCAGGTCTCTTCTTCGTTATGGGTATCCAAGCTCTCCTCGGCAATGGCATAACTACTAAAATTCTCTTCCTTCTCAAAGATTCCTCTTTGACTCCATCGTCTGATCCCTTACGACATCTTCCCCGCAGATCGGCCATCTGGATATTCGTCGCAATCCAACTCTTTGGCTTCGGAGCCACGTTTGCCATCACACAGACAATCGCGGCAGTTGGGTTCCCAGTCATCATTCTGGCGTTGATTTCCTGTTTAGAATCTGGGCGCTACCAAGGTGGTTCACGAAAGAAGAATTGAGTGTATTGGATGGAGCGACAGCGAGTCCGTTTACGATGATTAGTGTGGGGGGTAATCATGGAGAAGAGATTGAGGAGGAGGGATTCTCGACTGGTGCTGATGTTGGTCGGGAGGGTGTACTGGCGAATAATAATTCTGGAGAAAGTGGAGGAAATGGGAAAGGAGTGCTGGAAACAGAGGGTGATAGTGATGAAGGACGAGCCGAGCGAGGAGAATTTCAAGCAGGTGGTCCTGGTTCGGGAATGGCGAGGAGGAGAGAAAGTTGGAAAGGTGAAGGGAGGAGTGGGGGGTTGGGCGAGGGTATGGAGTTACAGAATCTAGGCATGAGTAAGAGGAGTGTCAGTCGACAAGCCGAATAGGAAAATGCGTACGCCGCTTTGGGAAAACAATGAAGACTGAATTCCTCGTTATGAAGAGGAACTATCATGAGAGTCATTGGAAGGAAATTTTGATTGTAATTGTAATTAAAGACTTTCTGTAAGTATATATCTGGGTTTTAGCGGAATCTAAAAGTGTATTATTTTCGCTTAGGTACTCAATATTCATACTTGGATGTTGATGTACACATGTTGATTTCCACCCAGAGTTGCTCCGGCGCTCGCGATGAGTCTGGAACGGGGAATGTGCAAGTGCGTTTTCCCTCCTGTGGCTTTTCGGGTTGGAGATGATAGGATTACTGTCATCTCGTTTGAGAATTTCTGTCTTTTTTCTTCTTCTTTTTTTCTACTTGTATAAAGCTAGGCTACTATAGGTATTGACTGCATCGTGTTGAGGGAAAGAGTTGATTGATGGGTGCGGTGTATGTAGAGGGGATGGCTTGAGATTGAGATTGAGATTGAGGATCTTACTTCATGGAAACCGAGCAAGTTGTATGCTTCACTATAAAATTCCTCGCGCACAGGATCTTCATGGGCGTGTATTAGGATTAGATTGATATTGATGTGTTATGTGTTATCATTATAGTGATATCAGAATAGTATATATATTTGAATAGTATAGATACAAAATAATCACCCTTCTCGCTTCCGAAGATGGGGAGGTCTATAGAAATATCCTGCTTTGGTCTTGCGATTTCTCTGGTGGTATGAAGTAAATCTATGTACGGGAAGAATAATCACCAGTGGTTCTTAATTTTGATAAGAGAGGACAGTTTTCTCTCAAAGTTTGCCTTGGTAGGATAGTATATCTTTGTGAGGGGTCGAATCGATGCCTCGTTATCTTACGACTGCCAAAATCGTTTCAATACGTGAGCTACTTGGACTAGTAGAGCAGAAGTCTCTGATGGGCGAGAAATTCGTGTTCTTGGCCGTTAAAAGGTCTTGGAGTGATAGATTTTGCGATTCGTTGGTGTCGAGATAGTTTTTGTTCCAGGGAGCAAATCGGGGTTGGAAGGAAGATTCTTGTTCGGATGCGAAGATCTTTTCAGCGAAGGAAATCTTTGGATCAGTTTATCGCAATCTTCGTAACGCCATTGCGTTTTGTAGATCTTCTCGAGTTGTTTCGCAATGCTTAAGGTATATGGATGCGCTAGTCCAAACGTAGAGTATCGAACTAGGTTATCAAGCACCGCGTTACAACTGCGTTCGGCTCCGTCCATATCATCGAGGCGCAGTAGAATAGAGATGTATTCTTGATTGATATGAAACCAATCTGGATGTTGGGATGGAACTTCACTCAGTAATGGCTGAATGATGTTTCTTGCATCGGTCCATCTGTTGCATCCAATATATGCGCGTGCTAAATTGGATTTCGTCATTATCATCCCGACATGTGTCTCTCCCAAAGTACGTGCCACAACTGGTAGAATATCTTGCAAATTCTTGACTGCCTCGCCCCAGCGACCGGTTGCACAGTAGACTTTGGATAGATCATTCACTGACCACAAGGTGTACGCATGCTCCTCTCCCAAAGTCTCCTTCCGCGCCTTAAGAACATCGGAAATTTCGCTCTCCGCTGTAAGCAAGTCCTGCTTCAATATAACTGAGATCATAGCTTTCTCGTTCCGTGCCATTAACGTATCAGGATGTTCCTTTCCAAACCAGTGTTCCCTCTTTTGAACAACCTGCGCAAGCAGCTCTTGACTTTTCTCAAATTCGCCAAGATGTAAATATGTTCGTGCTAGATTGAACATGGCGTTCAGACTTTGTGGATCATCATGTCCCAGTACTTTCGTGAGTCCATATACTGCACGCTGCCCAGTCTGACGTGATTTTTCTCGCTGCCCGCTGAGCCACAAAGTGCGAGTGAATTCGTCAAGAGCAACACAATATGAAGTATGTATTGGATTCAAAGGACATTTTATCCAAGAAAAGATCGAAGGGCGTGATCGCCACTGAGCTCGGAGTATTTGTGACTGGAGTCGCAAGGCTTGTTGTACTTCGAAAAGATCCCAGTGCATACTTGCAAGGTTTCGCTGCCCTTGAAGGGTCGAGTGGTGTTGATTACCCAGCACTTTGACCCGGAACCTTACAACCTTCTCCTGAAGTGGCTTGGCATGCTTCCACTGCCCGTTCTCTGCGTAGACTAGAGCAAATTTCTCCAATTCTGCGGCTTGCTCGATGTTGTTTGGAAGAGATCCATACATATCTTTTAAGGCACTGATACAAGAACTAATATGAGGCAAAAGTTGCTTCCTGAACTTCCTTTCCGACATCTCGAAATTTGACGAGATTGAATGGGCTAGGATTGAACTCGCACATCCCAGCCAGTCTTTCTGCTGCGTATCGTTAAGTCGATCCCTAGCCCAACGATGGACAACCGGATGTAAAGAGCAGACTTTTTTTTCGTGGTCATTATCAATGATTGAATGGTCGTACAGAACATTCATTGCTAAGCGAAATCGAATTTGGGAATCTTCATTCCACATCGATTTGACCTTAAGAATAGCTGGGTAAATAGCGAGGGAACTTTTCAATTTCCTTATACTATCCGAAGATCTCTGCAGTAATTGCTCTGGGATAGAATCGAAATGCATGAAAGCAAAAAGTTGTATCAATTCCACAGCATCTTTGTGGGCAAGTGAATTCTTGCTTGCAATCCGTTCGAATGGAATTTCCCAGGTTGATATAATGTTAGCATCTGTGCAGCTGTTGACTGAACGAGAGCGAATCATGTTCCTGCGGTGGCCAAGGTAGTATTTCAAATACCTTTCCAGTGTGAATATATTCTGACGAATTGTAGCGCCAGCATGAGTAAGAGCGAGTGCTAGATAACCTAATTCAGAAGCGATTCCCTCAGCCATTTGTCGATTTTGCGGGGCCAGAGGGAATTTGGGTTCCTTTTCGGGGTAAGCTAGCTTGAGAAGTAATGTAATTGCTTCCTCTGGATCCATTCCCTGAAACTTAAGATACCCAACCGTGTTATGAATCCTTACACCAGGGTTGCGTGTCGTCACCAATATGTGGCCATTGCCGCCAGCAGGGAAAAATCTAGACAGATCCATTTCTGGATCATCTGCATTATCGAGGACGAGAAGCCATGATGTCGATTGGTTCGACAACCAATGCATGCCCGCTTCAAGTGAAGACGCTTTTTGTGCATTCTCCCCAAGGGAAGCAAAACCCTTCTCCGCAGCTAATTCGTTGCTACAGGTCAATCCAAAAATTCCCCAATACCTGCAAAGATTAGCAAAACTCCAATATTGATCGAGATTGAAAATCAAGATCGTACCTGTGACGATTGTTCTCTATATATCTCAGCGAAAATTGTGTCTTGCCAGAGCCACCAAGTCCATGAATTACTAATATTTTATGTTTGGAGCGAGGGTTTGTTGTAATGTCACCAAACATCTCCTTCACCTTGTCTGCTTGACCTGTTCTACCTACAAAATAACTACTAGAACAACGATGTACCATATAGTGCACATTGATATACGGTTCAATTGCTTGGATTTGTGAAGGCGGGGAAGGTATTTCTTGAAGAAGATCATCCGCCTCCTGTTTGCGCTCCGCGATAACTCGCTCCATTTCTTGCTCCCATCTTCTACTTACCACTCGTGGAGCAGCCTTGATATACTTTTCAAGAGCCTGGTAGACGACAATATACCCAGGATCGCTCTTTGTACTGAACTTGACCATCCCTGAGTGGTTTGCCATTATTCCACATTTATCAACTTGTTCCCAGACTGGCGCAGCTGATAGCGCATCTACAATATAAACTGGTTGTTGTGCTTGGTCATCAAAAAAGGCTTCTAGTCCCTCCCAGAAGTTGTAAATGGCAAATCTCTTGGCCAATGGAGCAAACAAATCTGTGATTTCTTTAATAGTATCCGAGCCAGTGAGAAGGTTGAGCATGAATTGACTAGGGCCAGGATATTTGTCAATCCCCGAGTTCAGTATCAAAGTTTCATCTAGGCCATTGTGAGGAGTTCCCATGAATAAGATACCATGAGTTGATATATAGATAGCTCGAAGATGTGAAACTCCAGACTTCGTTTTGCTCCACGATAAAGCAAGAGCTCGCTTTACCAAGAGACCACCAAATCCGTGACATATAAAGATGATAGGACGATGTCCATGTTCCGCACCATCATTTGCTTGTCTGTACGAGTCAAGCTCGGCGATGAGATTCGTTGCGAGATCTAAGATGCCATTTGATATAGTTCCTCCTCTTCCAGGAATTGTAAAGCGGCTCGGATCATATTCGAAGGATAAGACTCGAGTTCGGAGAGTGTGATATGGGAATAGAACCGGGTCTCGAAGCCAAGCTTTATGCTTTTGCGGGTTCATCCAAGTCTCAGATGATGATTCGCAGAGACCATGGACAGCCACTAAACTATGTCAAATTAGCGTAAAGACACAACGTTAACGAGCAGCTCAACATACTCGACATTTGGTGATTCTGGCTCCGCAATGAGTTTAATTTTCATACTGAATCATAGTTTTGTATTGATGAGAGTGATCGTTGGAATAAGGAAAAGCCTTATCTCGCTGAATGTGGTAGGAAGCCCAAGCAAGGCATTGATCCGGTTATCACACTTCATGACTACGCAAACAGCGTATCATTTTGAACATGGACTCACCTCTTGCTGTATGCACACCACCTTTACTATCGATTTCATATTAGCATTCCATTCAAACCATCAGCATCACTATTTTCATCTATTTACGACTCACCGCCTCCGTTTTCCCGCCAATAATATCATTCTGCCCATGCAAACTAATCCTTGGAAGCTGGGGTAGAGAAGTAAAGAAAATGGATGCGTATATCTCCGTACATGATTCACCAATCGGATCAGATATATATGCTCCGTAGAGAGCTAATCGAGGGGTGATGTCCGGTTTCTACCCTTCCCATTTTACATTAAGAGTCAGTCTCGCGGCACGGTTAACCGTGTAGGTCATGAGCGTGCACCAAACGGGCGTTTAAATCTGGGCCAGGCACAGGCGCGGGCATGGTACTTGGACATTCCATTGGTTCTTCCAAATGTAAAGATTTCTGCGATGAAACCCTTCTTCTTCCAATTCAGTAGGTCTGGGCCGATTGCATATATTAGCCTGATAATCCATATGCAGCGCACCGACAGAGCAGGGCATATACAGAGTATGATCCACTATACGCTCCAATCACCCCCCTGTATTATCAAGAGCTGATGTACCTCTGTAGATTCAACGTTGGATTAAAATGAAGATAAGTGTCTATCTACATCTGACGGTTGGAACTATGATGAGGAAGGAATACACACCCTTAACAGGCTTTAATTCTACTCGCAGCTTTCAAATCTAGTAATGAGCGTTATTGGAGTGTTCTTAGTTGGTAGTCTTGTCACGTTTCGCTTTTGTGTTTTGGTTATGTTCCTACATCAACACGCAATATTGTATAACGGTCATTCAATAGCTTTTTGAACTTCAAATTATTTCCTCGGATCTATGCTTTTGATTTCTACTAGAATTTTGCTCATTGCCTGATTTTTATTCGCTCTTTCAAAAAAAATCCCATATGACAAGATGGCTTTTGTATTAAACACGGTTATACTTGGGATCTTAGTTTATTGTTTACGATGGGTAATCGGTCGCATCCAAGAGAATAAGGTACGTCCCCTAGAAATAGTTATATAACGATACTAATGAGGCTATAATGATAGGAAACACGCGCTATTATAAAAAATCTTGGTTGCCTTTCGCCTCCATTACTCGAAAACCAGAGACCTCTTGGAATCGATCGTCTAGAGCAGATATTTCGAGCCGATAATGAATCGAGACTTATGGAGCTGTTTCTCTTCCACTTCAGGCAGACCGGTTATACTCTGAAGCAAATTTTCTTGTTGACTCCGGCCTATGGTACCGTGGATCCCGCCAATTTGGAAGCTATCATGTCCACAAAATTTTCGGGTCTGGCTCTCCATTACCTTCCCACATCTATCTGCTTAATCTTACTGACTTGAAATGCCTGAAATAGATTGGGGAATGGGACCGCGGCGTGCTATCTCCTTCCCAATGTTTGGCGAAGGAATATTTATTCAGGACGGCGAAGCTTGGAAACATTCCAGAGACTTGCTTAGACCACATTTTGTCCATAGGCAATACGAAGATCTGGAAGTCTTTAGAGAATCTGTTGATGAGTTGCTTGATGCTCTCCCTAAAGAAGGAGGGGTCGTTGATTTACAGCCATTGTTCTTTCGTCTCACACTTGACACAACCACTGCATTTTTTGTTCGGGACAATCTGTCCATAGTCTCAAATCCCCAGATTCAACAAACGAACAAGATTTTGCAGGCGCATTTAATGCTGCACAAGAATACGTTGTAAAGAGATTTCGGCTCTTGGATCTTTACTGGCTTATTGGAGGGAAGAAATTCTCCCAAGCCTGTAGCAAAGTGCACGAATTCGCTGACCAAATTATCGAACACAATCTTTCACTAGATTCAGAGGCTGGGACCGATAAGAAATATGACTTCTTGAGATCAGTAGATAAGAGTATGCAAGGCGATCGTGAGTTACTGCGAGGACAAATTGTCAATATCCTTGTTGCTGGGAGAGATACCACCGCCTGCCTTCTTTCTTGGACATTGTGAGTTAAAGTATTGTTATTAAAAGGTTCCGCTAACATTACTGACAAGCTTCCCTCCTTGTACGCCATCCGAAAGTTCTAGCCCAATTACAAACAAGAGGTCGCGTTGCTTGGAGATTGCTCGGAGTTAAATAGAACAGAGCTACGAAATATGAAATACCTTCAAAATGTTCTCAAGGAAAGTGAGTTATCATTGGTAAAAGTCAAACGATCAATGCTAAAATATATCTTAGCCCTTCGTCTGTATCCTTCTGTCCCTGTCAATACGAGAACTTCTTTGAACGATACAATCCTACCAACTGGAGGAGGACCTGATAGGAAATCACCGATTTTCATCAAAAAGGGGACCGCCGTTGCCTACAGTGTCTATACTATGCATAGAAGGCCAGATCTCTATGGCATGGATGCTGAAATCTATCGACCCGAGAGATGGAATGAACAAATGCCGATGAACGACAATCCAACAAATCAGAAATGGGGATACTTGCCATTCAATGGGGGACCAAGAGTCTGTCTCGGTAGTAAGTTCTTGTCTGATTTATTACATGATAACATACGGCAAAATAAATTATGAGGCAAAGCCCAATTACAAGGACAAATGCAAAAAAGAGGAATTATAACCGAGTATGAAGGGGCAATTTTATGCAACGCTGACTCTTTTCAAGTGGACTGTCGCTCTTACAGAGGCCGCTTATACAGTTGTAAGAATACTACGAAAATATCCTGGAGTAAAGTTACCTGCGAACGAGAAAGTGGAGTTAACTGGGGTGGAGAAACAGACAATGACATTGGTGGTTTCAATCAAAGAAGGATGCAATGTTCATTTATAAGTACGGGAAGATTTTAACGAGCACGATAATGATAATAATAGCATAAAGTTCAGAATCCGTACCAAAAGCCAGCGGATGCTCTCGCGGCCGAAAAATCCCAATACAAATACGTTGCGACCCATTCCACTACCTCAACCGCACAACTCTGCGGCCTCGTTCTTCCGCGCCGACATAAACATCACCGCTGCATTATCCCATCTCCGCGATATCGTCTTCGGTGCATCTCTAGAATATCGCATCAATGCTGCCACCACAATCGTATATCCACCTGCAGATCGAGACGCAAATTTGCACATATTGGAATGATCATAAGGCAGTCCAGCTCTCTCAATACTGTCCAGGATTGGAGCGGCAGATGAAATTTCTACGACCTAATCGATATCAGCCTGGAGGCTTTTATAGAGCGGATTGAAGAATTCAATACATACGTAATCTAACTTTGTCCCAAAATCTGTCTTCTGCTGTTCCCAGAAGAAATAGATTCGGAATTGCTTCATCAACGGGATGAACATATCGGTGATATTTTGGAGCGTTTCGGACCCTTCCTTCAACGCGTCTAGCAGTTGCCCATCGGTACTAACTACTTTCGACGGCAGAAGTGCATCTATCATTCGTCGGCTCATGGATGCCAAGCTCGTCAGGCTGCTTCCATTATGCGGAGTTCCCATAAAGAGTATTCCGTAGGTGGAAACAAATATAGAGTGAAGGTGCTCAACCGCTTTACTGGTTCGACTGAATGAATACACCAGTGCCTATAAATATTTGTGAGCCAGAGCTGATAGAAGAATCTCACATCTTCCCTACCCTTTTGACGATGATGCCACCCAGTGAATGACATATAAAAATAATGGGACGGTGTTCGGCATCATTGATCTGCAGCACATGTGAATTTTCGTATCCTCGGCGTGGGAATTTCTACATACCTGACGATCGGCTACCAATTCCGCTATCAACGTCTGAGCATGATGAAGGATGCGATCCGCTGAAGTTTTTCCAAAAAGCGCAGTGACGGCAGCATTATATCTGAATGTCAGAATTCGAGATTGCTTCATGGCCAAGGGGAGCATATCTGCATCGCCTAACCAGAACTTATTGTTTGTCTTTGATGTCCATGTCTTGACCGAGTCTCCATTAAGTCCATGGACTGCGACAATACTAGGGCGCTTTAGCTAGTTGTAGATATTGTAGTTCAGAGCCAGACACTTACTCAACAATGGGGTTCTCTCCACAAAAGACTTCCGTAAGAGCAGCCAGTTCTGACATTATGCGTAATAAGATTATGAATTATTGAGATAATGCTAATTACTATGTCCATATGAATAATGCCGTTGAATATAAACTACTTGCATTGTCAACGCAGGGGCATTTTCGACAGGCTGAAGGTGATCGAATACATACACAGTACCCTAGCAAATTCTTTAAGGGCAGGGCGAAGCTGATTCAGCCACAGTATGAAAAGCCTCGTTTCTCGTTTCATAATATACAATTGGAATACCATTGTTTTCGTCAATGACGACACGACCCTAAAGCGGATAAAATACCGAAAGCTGGCACGCTGATACGCTGCGTAAAGGCAGCTGTAAGAAGTTTGGTGTGGCCACTAGGCCTCGGCCGACAGACCAGGAGGTAGTGCGATATCGAAGCCACTTGATAGACCTCAGGGGTGACACTCGAGACCTTGCAGATAGCAATCGCGTAACATCAGTGTGCCAAAATTTGATTGTGGGCATGGAATTGTATCAGTCTTTTATATTTTATCACAGAAGTCCTAACAGTTGGTGATTTAGCCCCTGGCTTACTATCTTCCTCTGGGAAAATTACAGCCAACTATAGTTGTGCGTAACGCTAGTCTGAAACGAACGAATGTTTCAATAGTCTTTTCCATTAGATTCTGGATAACGTACTATGGTACAGGACTTAACATAAGAGAAAGTTAAGCGGGTACTAAAGTCCCCTCCTCGCTCATCCCCCTATCAAAATGTTTATATGCCAATTGATATCACAACCACAAAATCAATAGTAGCACAAACAAGCTTTGTAAGTATCTAGCTATAGCCTTCGAGTAGGTAGGTATCGATATTGAATTTAAACCAAACAAGTATGAACTTTCACTCCGAGTCCCTAGATCTTGTCTGAATCGTCTAACAGTGTCTAGGAGCGTACGTATGAAGCACAAAGCTTACATAAAATTATAGATATGCTTCTTCCTCCCCAGATCACTTCCTATTACCGATCACCCATTCAAACCCAAACTAATCTCGCAAGATAAGCTTACTTCTATCCTACAGAACATGTCGAAACCAAATGTAGATATGATATATCTTTCACTCATGCACCAACCACTTCCCCCTTCGCTAATAACTTCTAGACATCTAGGTATCCAGTCCTCGGGTAATAAGCAAAACAATCTCTCGTTTAAGAAAGGTTCAAGAGTCTCATCTTTCGAATCCATCAAGACAATTACATAAGTAATCTATTCTTTATTTCCCCATCAATATAAGGAGATCATTGCATCTTTCTGTACTGGAAGACATGAATAAGTTCGATAATCCCAATACATCTCTCTCCCTTCCCCTTCCCTATCCAGCCAACCTCACCTCACTCCAACTTATCACATCTCTCCTCATCATCATAATTACAATTCGCTCTCCCAATCTCACGACATAGATGGCATAATAAGATTACAACGCCATACCATATCGGGATTTTCTCTCTACACATCTTTCAAGTTAAATGAAACATACACGTTCCGTTCCCTCTGACTTAGATATGAATACCTAGGTACTCTACCTGCTGAAAATCGGATGCTGCAGCTATGATTTTGAATGCCGTTAGTTCTTGATGAAAGCAGTTCGACTATTTGGTTTATTACTTTTTTCCTGGTCAATTTACGTATTATAATATATCGCATATAGTCCTACATCTACGAGCCCCAGTGAATACACAAATCAGTACATTGACATTGACATTCCTTGATAGACGTCTTGAGAATAGTAAACAATGAATACGCAAATTCCCTCACAATATTAATTCCATCTATAAGAACATTGTAAATCGTAATGAATCGCAACATCACCCAGACCATCACATATCCACGACACAACACCATCTCTCATCCATCTCCGGTGTCCAACTTCTCCATCTTCTCCACACCACACCACACCACACCACACCCAACATCTAACAAAACCCATCAAACATGATCTTCAAACTCTTCATCCTCATCATCCTCCTCTCATACTGGTATTCCAACCACCTCAAACGAAAACGTCAACACGCAGTAAGAGCCCACTAATTCCATCCCCCAACCCCCCAATAACTGACCCCTCCCCCCAATCCCAGTTCAACACCCAATTCAGCACCTCCCACAACTGCCAGCCCGCGCAGAAAACCCTCCTCTACAAATGGCCTCTGGGTCTCGACATCCTCAAACGCCAATACGATGCGCCTCTCTCCGGGCATCTGCTCTCTTTCCAAGCAGAGCATTTTGAGAAAATGGGTTTGGGTTCCACGTTTCAGGTGAGGCTTTTGGGTCAGATGGGATTTTTACTACGGATCCAGAGAATTTGGAAGCGATGTTGGGGACGAGATTTAATGGTAGAGTTCTTTTCTCTTTCTTCTTATTTCCTCCACTCGAAATTATACGTATGATATTCCCCAGCATCCCACCCCCTAACCCAACCCTTCAGACTTCGGACTCGGCTCCCGCCGCTCAGGACTCTACCCCATGATCGGCGAAGGAATCTTCACCCGAGACTCCCACTCCTGGAAACACTCACGCTCGATCCCCCGTCGCCAATTCTCGCGCATCCAATCCCAAAACCTCTCAATCTTCTCTGCGCCTCTCGAAAAAATCCTCGCGGTTCTCTCTTCCCGTAGCGGAACGATTGATCTGCAACCCCTTTTCTTCCGCTTCACACTGGAAACCAACCACTATTTCTCTTCTCTTTGGCGAGAGCTCTTCTCCTCTTTCCCTTTCACCCCTCTCCCAATCCGAACACGATCTCTTCGAGAAAAATTTCTCCTACACCTCCCTCATCTCCGCCCTGCGTCTCCGTCTCTCCAATCTCTGCTGGCTGTACACGCCCCCTCAATACACATCCGCCTGTCGCGAAATCAAGCAATACGCCGCGCACTTCGTCCATCAAGCACTGGTTGACAAGAAAGAAAACGGCGATGCGGCGTTGGAGCGCCATCCCTTTATCCTCGATTTGTACGAGGAGTTGCGGGATGTGGGGCTCGTGCGGGATCAGCTTCTGCATGTTTTGCTCGCGGGGAGAGATACCACGACGTGTCTTTTGAGTTGGACTTTGTGAGTGCGATATTTTATTCTAGTCCCTGTCCACTTCATCCAGAAACTGGTAGATGGGTATATTTGACCTTCTAGCTGGGTGCTGTAAGGGCTAGTTTGGATGTAAAATCCGTACTGAATCCACTGAAATAATCTGCACTTTATGTTATTGCGGATTCTGTGGTGGTATCAATCCGTTTCAAAAAGAGCGGATTATTAATCTGTAGTTTTATAGTTTGAATATTAAATCCGCTAAATAATTTGTGGTTTTTTTAGAATATTCAATTTAAACTTTAATTCGATATTAAAATCCTATATTTAAAATTGAAAACCATATAAAAAGTTTTAATAGAATAATGATCTTGAAAAAGTACTTAGAATTAGAAAAGAAATACATTTTGATTTTATCTTTCTTTTTTCTTTTCTTTTTAAAGAAAAAACCTTTTTTGAAATATTTTTAAAGCTATTTTCTATATATAAAATTATTTCAATGGTCAATAATACAATTATTATTTAAAACACCTTAAAAGCGTTTAGGAAGTTGAAAATTATTAACGATAATAGCAATCGAAGGTTTATATTTGTACAAAAAAGAGGTAGAAGATTTCGAACTCGAAGTCCCTCTCCCCCAATTCGTTATTTCAAACGAAAATCTAAACCTATAGCAAAAGCAATCGAATCTCAAAGCCAATTTCGAGATTATGATATCTCCTCCTCTTCTTTTATTAGAGATTTACTATCCAGTTTCTTTTATAATGACGATATTATCTTCAATCAGAAGAAGATACTCTTTACAAAAAAGAAAAGCTATATATAGGTATTTGATTCAAATAAAGTTTATTTTAATTATATTAATTTATAATATATAGTAGGATTCCGAAATTGATAAAAGACTCTCAACAAACATTGATACAGACAACAATGAGAACAATAACGATGAAAGGGATATCAATAATAGCTACAATACCAATCAAAACCCAAAACATAACATCTGTAATAATTCAAAAAATAAAAAGAATCCCTTTATCGATACTATTGAAAGAGAGGATAAATCAGTGGATCCGGAAACTGAGACCGAAGATATTTCAAAGAAATCTACAAATCAGTTCAAATGGAAACCCTACGAAAAGCTTTTTTTAAATTTAATGCAAAGTCATTTACAGAAGACTAGTTAACGACTAGGTCAATTCATTGGATAGAGAATACTTTATTATAATCAATTTGCATAAGCTATTACTTTAGAGCACAAGATATATATTAATAGTAATGAGAATCTAATTGGTAATCAAATTAAAAAGAAAATCAATTCAGTATAAACATTCTCTTTTTTTATTGTTTATTTAATCTAATTGATTTGATTTAGATTAAGGGATGTTATATAAAGTATCGATATCTTCTTAACCTATCTAGTTGGGGCATTAGATTTAATGAAAAGAATGATACTATGCAGTCTTATGCATTTGATTATTTATGAAAAACGCTTCTATAAGTAAGCAAAGCTAATAATCGAAAATATCATTGGTATTGAAGTTATTATATAGAGAGCTAATCGATTTTTTAATTTCTATTCGAAACTTGTACAGCTAGTGGTAAATTTGCATATCACTCTATAGCTTTAATGTAATAAACAATTATTTCTTTGGATAAGAAGGATAATCTTGCTGATTCAATATGCTTTATACCTTTTTTAGATAAGAGTGCTAAAAGGTAGAATAAATATAGCTTTGGAACACACAAAGTAAGGAATTCATATTTTTGAGATATATTTTATTATTAACTGATTTATAGTTAGAAACAGAGCGATATAAACAATCTATTACAAGCTACACACCATCAAAAAGGCCTCGAAAAACTATCTCTTCTGAAATTACAGATAGTTTATTTTATATTAATAAATCTTTAAAAGATTTTAATAAATCGAGAAACCATTCTAGCACCTTATATACTCAAATCAATAACCCACTACCCCTTTGGCACCAAGTATACTATATGATTACACAAAACTATCCTAGTAAATATAAGTCTCTAGGGGCTGATATTGCTTTCAAGCTTATTGATTTTCTACAATATCCGATGCCTGGTATTCGCCAATCTTATAGTGAGCTGTTGATGTTTATACATATAGATTCATTTCAAGTAGAGTTTGTGAATAAGATCTATAAAGAGCTTAAAGAGCAGTACGAAAAAGAAAATAATAAAATGCCTCTATTATCCGCTCCTTTACAACAAACTTTAAATGAAGAGTGGCTTTCAAATTCTAATAGCTTTTGATTTGGTAGTTTTATTTACTCTGTTTTCTTTATTGTATATTTTTATTAATATAACCTTTATATTTATTCAATTAAATATTAATATTATATTTTTCAATACCTTTATCTTATTTGATATTAACAATATATAAGTACGAATGATACCTATTTATTAGTTCTAGATATATAAAATAAAGAATATAAGTATATAGTGGCTGGCTAATGAGAAATAACGAATAAGAAACAACTGGTGAGAAACGGTTAGTAAGAAACGACTAGTGAGAAAACTGTAAAGTTTAGCCTTTCAAGATGTAATATCTATCAATAACAGGGGTTGCCAGCTTTATTATTCTTTGAAGAAAAATGCTATCTGTATCTTTAATAATTTGCCTTTTTGCATGAAATACACAATATTGTAGTATTATAAATTAAATCAATAATCTATTTAATTGATAAATAAAAAGGATAGAAAATGTATTCTCAAAATAAGTAACCATAAAGAATTCAGCTACCTCTTGAATTATTATAAGAGCAGCAGCATTCCATTTTTAACACTTTTTATCAAGTGCAAATTGATCCGAAACCTTTTTAACTAAATATTGAAAAGGGGCTTTTTTCAAAAGCAATTCAATTGATTTTTGATACTTTTTAATTTTTTGTAATACAATTGCTATACTCAATTAATAAGAAAGAAGCTTATAAATCAAAAAAAGATTTACTTACTCCCCGCTTCTTATCAATAAGCTTTTTTAGCAACTTTTGCTTTTCCTTTTTTAGGCTACTTTCTTATACTTTGAATCTTTGTTTTCAAAGCTTTCTTTATATTCTTATTTTTAAAAAAAGGTGATCTTCCATCTACACCTAACTCTTATTTATTCATTGATTTCTTTTCGATATTAGTATGTGATATAGCTTCTCTATATAATACATTTGTAGTTTATATTACAACTATAGGATTTCCTGGAATGTAGTGTTTTCAAAGTCTAGATTTGAATTATTTCAGTTTATTATAGAAAAAGTTTCAAATATTCAAAAAGTGTATATCTAAAAAGCTTCAAGAATGGGGGTGAAAGGAATAAGTGTTGAAAAATTAAATGTTTAGAAATGCATATTTGTAAATTAATGTATTATATATCGTGTAATTCAATCAATCATACTACTTATTTCTTATGGAATATAGTTATTCCGAATACAAAAATATTATAAATAATATAAACAATGTGCTTTTAGGAATAACAATAATAATAATAATAATAAGCATTATATTTATAATATTGAATCTCTTTTAAGCTTCAAAAAATCAAAAAAATATTAATAGTAACTAAATCTAATAAGAAGAAGCTATAGGGAAAGTAAGAAGAATATTTGTAAAAGCGAAAAGCTAGAAATATATACAATTGAAAGGCAAGAATGATATTTAAAGAATTAAAAGTCGAAAAAAAAAAAGATAGGAAAAAGTATTAGATTTCCTATACTTTGAAAGTACTTTATAAAACTTCTGATTTTTTAAAGGTATTAAAAAATAAACAAGATGAAATGGTTGTATAAATTCGATTAAATATCGAAATGTAATAATTCTAATATATGGATTCAAATAAAAATCTCATTTTAATTAATTTTATTTAGAAAAACATTAAAGACAAAAAATCTTATTCAAAATAACAATAATCCTGTATTAAAGTCTGAATCAGATAATTCCAAAACAGATTTTGAGGATTGGGAAATCGATATTGATAAGAAAGAGGAAGAGGAAAAGAAGGAATCTGATAATAAAGAAGAGAATAATAAAGTTAGAGAGTTTGAAAAGATTGATTTGAAAGATTTGAATATTAATTAAAAATTAAAACAAATATAAAGGTGTAATGTTTATTAATTCTATAAATACTAATATATAAATTTAAACAGTTGGACTTTCTGGGATTTTGATTTGGATTAGAGTTTGGAAAGCTAGTATAGAGTAGTTTATAATTAATTTAAAGAATCTAAACAAAAAAATTAATAAAGAATCTTTGGATTTTTTATAGATGAAAGATTCGTTTGGATAGATTTATTTTGATTTTTTTTTATTAACTATTTTTCTCTAGTCATTTTTTACTTACTATTTTTTACTTATTATTATATTAAATTATTAATATATTAATAGAGTATATTTATATTCTAATAAACTTTTTTATAAAATATTCAGTTGTTGATAATATATTGTTTAGAGAAATCTTGCTTTTTGAAACTTTAATATTTTGAAGCTAAAGAAAGAGAATGATATTAAACTTTCTGGACCTGAAGAATAATGGACCTCTAATAAAAGCTATAATTCAAAAAAATATGGATTTTGGATTTCTAAAGATAGGATGAGATATAAGCGAGCTTGAAATCTATTTTATTATATAGAATAAAAAGAAGATTTTTTTCAATTCTTTAAAGAATTCAAAGAAATACTAAAAGCTATAATAAAAGATAATAGTAAATGGAGAAACCCTGATGATTACTTTCTATTCTAATTATATATATTTATCAAATTCTATTTCAATACAATATTGCTTTTCTTTCTCTTATGCTTTTCGAACTCTTTTCATTTTACAATAATCTCTCCATATAGCCTTTATAATTCCTTATCGAAAGTAATCCATAAATTGTAACGAAATAGAGTTTAATTTGTTACTGCTTGAATTCATTATTATATTATCCATAGTGCTTGGAATACAATTGATAATACAATCAAATTAAACTTTGAATAGATCTTCTTTAAAACTATTTTGTTGAATAAAGTTATATAGAATACATAAAGTATAAATTATACGTATTTGAGTTGTATATAGGTATTTTTGTTATTATATTAGAAATGGAAAGCGCATTTTGAATACTTCAAAAATTCTCTCAATCTTATTTTGTAAAGAAGAATGTCGAAGATTGAAAAGCTCTTTTGATATTTTGAATATCTTATTGGATTCCAATTGCTTTTGTAAATAATATCTTACCCCTTTGAATAGAATAAGAATCTATTCAGTATTTATATATTCTGTATTATCTAGATAATAATAACCTTCTAAAATTTATAAACCTTTTGAAATCAAAATATTTAAAAGTATTTTTTGATTATTCGCAAAACCTTTTCAATTAGCTAATATATAGTAGAATTGTAAATTGAAAGTAATTATTACAAGAATATTTTGTATAATATATTCTTTTCAATTGAAATAAGCAGATCAATCTTTGAAAAATATCGTTACTGGAATAAAAATGTTATCGAGAGTTTCTAAGCAATTCGCAAAATATATACAATATTTTTCATCTTCTGCTACTCAAGGAAAAACGAATTATATAATTGGATTCGATAGCTTTATTATTAATGGGTATAATATTATTATAATATCTAAAACTTGATAAAACTATCTTAAAGCACATTAGAATAAACCAATAAGTAGATTTATATAAGGTGTTTTTCGTACCTATAAATTGTTTCTTCAGAATAAGAAAAGGCTTCAGCTATATTACATATAGTTCCATGCTAACCTATAATATAGAGAAATACATATAGCTTTTGATTAATTAAAGTATATTGAGAGTGTTGTAGTTTTGTTTTTTCGTAACAAAACTCAATCAAAAATCGAAAAGTGTATAGAGGCATATATAGTTGTTCTTGATAATGTTGAGGGTGTTTAGAATCAAGAAGAGATTGTGTTTTAAATTCACCAGGAATACCAGTTCTTTTTTTCGAAATTGGAATACAATAAAAAGAGCTAATAACAGTAGCTAAATTATAAATCAAGATAGGAATAAACTATTCAGAATCATCAACCTCATCGTTGCTTATTGTGAATAAGAAAAAGGCAGTTTACAATCTAAATCATTAATAGAATCTAAAGCTATAATAAAAAGAATATTGAAGAATCTACTTTTAAACTAAGCTATATATATTCTAGTATATAGGGAATACAAATGTAAAATAATCTAAATTGAAATCAGAGATGATTTAAAGAAAAATAAAGATACCCTATAAATTTAGATATTTGAAGTACTAATATTATTATAATACTATATGAATATAGGATGAAAGGCCTATAAGAACCTATAAAAACGCGGATTATTTGTTAGATTAAAAACAAGGATTGTTTTTTCTAATCCTCGTTTTTAATCCGCACCCTTGTTTTCCCATACAAATTTAATGAAAACGCAGATTATTTAATATCATTTTAGAGTGATCCACCTTCTCCTCATTTCAAAATATACTAAATTCATTGAAATGCAAATTATTTAACGGAATCCGCGATTTGACATCCAAATATGAATTCAAAATCTGCTTTCAAAAAGAGCGGAATATTTAGCGGATCCAGTGCGGATTTGTACATCCAAACTAGCCCTAATGCGGGTTTCTGGGCGAGGATGTTGATGGCTGATTGATGATGTGATATAAAACAGCTTTAACCTCGTGCGCCATCCAAACACACTCCAGCGTCTACGTGAAGAGATAGACCTCCTCACTTCCAACGATACACCACTTTCGCGGGCCCAGATATCCAAAATGCCATTTCTGAAATGTGTCTTGAACGAAAATAACTATTCCCCTACCCGAATCCACTACATACCTACCATTCCCTCCTTCTCTCAAAAAGAAAAAAAAAACTAACACCCCCCACCCAGCCTCCAGACTCCACACCCAAATCCCCCACAACGTCCGCGTCGCCCTTCAAACCACGCTCCTCCCCCGCGGCAGCGGTCCCCACAGCACCTCTCCTCCTGATCCCCAGCAGCACCGGCGTAGGCTTCTCACCCTATCTCATGCATCGAAGCAAGACAATCTACGGCGACGACGCAAATATCTTCCGTCCAGAGCGATGAGAGGGATCGGCATTGAAAGGTGTGGGATGGGGTTTTATGCCGTTTCATGGCGGACCGCGGATTTGTCTTGGTCGTGAGTGATGATTCTGTTGGTGAAGAATCATGGGTTGTGACTAATAATTTGAAATAGAAGATTTTGCGATCATGGAGGCGTCATATGCCATTGTTCGTATTATTCAGAACTTTCTGAATATTCGTCTACCGACTGGCATTTCAGTGTATCCATCTGGATTGGAAAAAAAGACCCTGACAATTATGGTTTCAAGCGCGGAGGGATGTGAAGTTTTACTTTAAAAAGGAAGTTCGGAACAATCGTAATGCGTTGAGTTGACATTACCTTTGTATGGATTCGGTTAGGTTATTGTCTCGAATGCCGGAATGAAATAGAGTATGACAATGAGAATGTTCACAAAATATCTTTGAATATCACCAAATGGCATGAAAAACTTAGAGACTCTGAAATCATAAAAGGGGTATGTCATTGCAGAATAAAAACCAATTTTGTAAAGCCACCAAAATAACCTATCCTATCACCGTTCCCTATTCCTTCGTCTCTCATAAAATAATTATAGATATCATCGCAAAAAGCAAACGCAACGTGAAAATCTTCTCTACCTTGCCTTATCCTATAACACAACTATAGTCTACAAGCGAGATTGAGCAGATCCAGCAGCCTTGCTACCAGGAGCAGGAGCCAACTTCTCGGTTGCCTCTTCAATCTTGGCACCAAGAGTTGGGTCGACTCTGCTGAACATGTCATATGTACGCTTGCGAGTGTCCTCCTTAGCAGCCGCCAAGTGTCCAGATACATTGCCGATGAAGTTATCTTGTTGACCTTCTTGCTTGCCGAGGACATCCCAGAGACCCTTAGCTTGAACGTAGTCTTCTGGACCAACCTCGGACAAAAAGCTCAAAGCAGCACCGGACCATTGCTCATGATCATTGGTAGCCTTGACAGGCTTTTGGGTGAGCTTTCGGTAAGAAGATGGGTAGTTGGGGTTGGCGCCGTAGTTTCCATTGACGGCCATAGCACCATCACGTTGGAATGGATTGAAAGCTCGGAGGGGAGCATTGACTGGAATTTGTTGGTAGTTGACACCGAGACGGTGACGGTGAGTATCTGGGTATGAGAAGAGACGAGATTGGAGGACAGGGTCGGCAGATGGCTCGACACCTGGAACCAAGTGAGATGGTGAGAAAGCAACTTGCTCAATTTCGGCGAAGTAGTTCTCAACGTTCTTGTTGAGGGTCATTTTGCCGAATGGTCTCAATGGAACCTCACCCTGTGGCCAAACCTTAGTCAAGTCGAAGATGTTCCAGCGGAATTTCTCAGCTTGTTCTGGGGAAAGAACTTGAACGAAGACGCTCCAGCTTGGGTAATCTCCCTTCTCAATTGCATCGAATAGGTCTTGAGTGTGCCAATCTTGGGTCTCAGAAGCCATCTTTCCGGCCTCCTCGTTGGTGAAAGTCTTGCTTCCTTGATCGGTCTTCAAGTGGACTTGAACATAGTTAAAGGTACCATCGGCCTTAAACCACTTGTGGGTGTGACCAGAATATCCGTTCATGTGTCTGTAGGAATATGGTGTACCACGGTCACTGAACAAGTGCATAACCTGGTGAACAGCCTCGTGATGAGTTGAGAGGTAATCCCAGAACATGGTAGCATCTTTCAAGTTTGTTTGAGGGTTTCTCTTTTGTGTATGGATGAAGAGAGGGAACTTGGTTGGGTCTCGGAGGAAGAAAACAGGGGTGTTGTTGTAAACCCAATCCCAGTTACCCTCTTCGGTATAGAATTTGACGGAGAAACCTCTTGGGTCACGAGCCGAATCTGGAGAACCCTTTTCACCACCGACAGTTGAGAAACGTGAGACAAGAGGGGTCTTCTTGCCAACTTGGCTTAACATATCAATGGTGGTGATATCACTGATATCGTGTGTAACTTCGAATTCTACAGATAACATGTTAATATGATGGTGACGGAAAGGTTGAAGCAGAAGACAAGAACTTACCTCCATAAGCTCCGGCACCCTTCGCATGGACAACACGCTCTGGGATACGTTCGCGATCGAAATGTGCCAACAAATCGATCAAATGGAAATCTTGAAGAAGAAGAGGACCATTGGTACCAACTCTTTGATACTCCTCTGGGTGTCTCACCGGACATCCGTTGGAAGTAGTGTAGACTGGAGCTTCATTGTACTTGAAGGTAGAGGCGGGCTTATCGTCAGCAACCATGATTGCTATTGTATTGATGTTGTTGCACAGGTAGGTAGTATATGTAGTGGTGTTGAGATGGTTGAGGATATAGATGATGATAAGATTGATGGCGAAATGGTAGAAAGCTTTTGTGTTTTGATGAACTGAAAGAATCCAAAGTAAGATGGCACAAGAAATGGAGGAATGGAAATATATAAGTAGAAAATTCGGAAAAGTACCCCTCCTTTCGTGGCAACCAATTAAAAGAAGGGGGTTGTTAACTGTGCACTTGCATTAGTAAAGCTCCCAAGGTCTGGAACGGAATTGAATAGAAAGAGGAAAGGATTGAGTGTGGTGATATAATCGGGGGGTATTCCGCATCAAGGAAACTAATCTAGATTGGGTAGCTTATTAGGAAACTGGGTTAAAGTTATTTGTATCTACTCGAGTATCCATACATGGAAGGAAGAGTCTTTCCGCTACTCTTTTGTTTCTAGCGTCTACTCTTCAAACATACCTCTACATATATATTTCCATTCAAAGAGACCTACCTACCTACCTAGTACCTACCTACCCATCTACCTACCTACCGAGTACTTCGAATCCTTCTTTAGGAAGTATTCGCATGATTAGTAACATCACAACATACAACATCCCCCTCGAAACATTTCATACTTGCATATAACTCGGGGTAGGACGTAACTCTTCCTGGTCTTCATACCTAGGTACAAGGTAGTGAAATACATACGTAGGTACCTCCATCGTACAGATTCATACAGATTCACACAGATTCACACAGATTCACACAGATTCACACAGATTCACATAGATTCACACTCATTTGTTAAAATGTTATATCCTCGCCCTTTGCTTTCTTCTCGTCGAACTCTAATTTAGTGCTTTCTTCTCCGCATTTTGAAAGGACTAGGTAGGTAATTAATTAATGACCATACCATACATACATAGCGTCATTTTCCTGATCGGTTCTAGTAGTTATAGATAGTTCTTGTAGAAGCTTGGCAAGGGACGAGTTTCTGTCTAGGTAGTTTCAAAAGTGTCTAGTGATGTAGTAGTACCTACCATCCATTCACTAGTTTTGACCCCTCTTTCTTTAGTATCATATCAAAAGTAAGTACGTGCGACGACGATATCTAAGTATATCCTCACTTTCCCACCTCCCACATGTATTTTGCATCTTCTTTTTTGTTGAATGCTAGGTGGCGAGGTAGTTACTCGTTTCCAACTTTCCCATCTCCCTTCTTCCTGGGCACCCAAAATCTTACCCGACCGACCACATCAAATTTCCATGCCGTCACCTCCCCACCTTCCAATTTCTCAACAACCCCCTGCTCCGCTCACGACTCCACAATCCCAGCTCCAATGCGCACATCGATGTCACGATTCACAAAGCATCGAGCCAAGGTGGGGCACTGTGGCAAGCAAAAACCCACATCGCGATGCACATGGCTCTCATGCCGAGCATCAGTATCCCCGACGACGAATCGTGAGCAGGGCATTACATACAATACATCACAGTGTCATCCAGCGAGAATGTTACTGTATCTATATATACTCTGTGAAAATGACCTCGGATACTCGTATGTATCATGATAATGGGTATTACATTACATTACAACATGTATCATGGTTGCTGGTAACTTTTTACCACATCGGGATCATCTTTCCAGAAGGAGCTTCGGAAAAGGAACGCCCGGCATAGGTATTAGGTAGGAAAATGACTTGGGAACTTTCTTTCACCAAACGAGAGGTGAAATCCGCCGCTGCATATCACACGTTAGACCTACCTAGTAGCGGCGGTATTATCGTACAACGGTATCGCAGTACTCGAGTATCTCAAAGATATGTCGTAATCGATCCATCCCATCCCATCCCATCACAAAAACAAAACCCATCCTACAACATCTACCAACTTCGGAAAGTCCCCAATTCCACCAAACATAAATTCCAAGGTTTTCCCAGCCATCAGACTACAGTGGATACCGACTTATCACCTAGTACGTACCTACGATATCCAAGCCAAAGTACCAAAAACACACTTCCTCTAATATCACATCATCAAATCCCGAATCTCGGTATCTATCACGCAGGTCCACGGGTTGTACCAGTAACTTTAAGTTGTGGCTAGCTTGCCAGTACATAGCCACATTCATTCACACCCGTGTCGGGTACCCGTGGACGCTCTCACATTTTCAAGATTTTCTTTCTTTCACAAATGCTTTATCTATCTAGCCTACTAGATACCTAGGTATCTAGCGTTCATACATGGGAATTCATAATCTAGGCATGGGAATTCGTCCACTCCTCGAAATTGTAATCTTCCCAAGTAATCTGCTAGCTAAGAACTCCAAGAGACCTTCCTTACCTTGTCCACAGGGATCCATCTACAAACATATCCAATGTGACAGCAAGACTCAAGTTCCCATTTCGAATGATCCATGTGCCATTATGCCATGCCTATATCGACAAGATCCACGAGACCTTTCGTGGCCTCGCCTCCAGAGTCCATATTAGTCTATCGATGGCTTGCTAATGAGTCGTGACAAATCTCAAGATCTAGACTCGATTTGTATCACAAAGCAGAGGTACAGACAGTCCTACGTAACCGGCTGGCGAAAAGACGATTAGGAGCTCGATTTTCGCGTAGCTTTCAGACTCGGAGGTAGCTACGTCAAACCTTTGGCCAGTTCAATGTCTTCAGTGTCAATATGAATTCATCACTAATTCATCAATCTAAGATGCTCAATTACAGATAAAGATTCAAATACAGTGCTCCCGGCCCAGATGTAGATGCTCAAAGACGCCTATGCATCTATTACACCTCCGAGAATGATGGTCTTGTTCATATTCATGAGTGTAGCAAAAACATGGAGCTTGAGATTTGTACCCCAGACTCCAGTTTGATCCTTCCAGTCAATTATTCAACTGATGTTTTAGGTATTGTATCGTGATCATAGTACACACGGTCGTTTTTCTGCACCTTCTTCCTCTATTACGACTCTTGTTGTACAGTTTGCTATTGGCATGTTAGTATCGCGGTTTCTTAAGTGCATAAGCCACTTTCAAGCATTGGAACACTTACAACGAGCCAGTCCATCCCCTCATCCACACCACTACCATCTACGGCACTACATGCCACTATACTCCAATTCCTATCCCTTAACTCTCCTAGTCTTAAAGCCTCGGAAATCTCACCAGCACCTTTCGCTCCCGGTTGATCTTGTTTATTCGCAAATACTAGTAGCGCAGCATCTTTCAACTCGTCCTCATTCAACATTGCTGCCAATTCTTCTGATGCAGTGCCTAATCGATCAATGTCTGTAGAATCGATAACGAATATTACCGCAGCCGTATTAGCGTAGTAGCAGCGCCAATAGGGTCTAATTGACGTCTGTCCTCCCAGATCCTGTAACAAGCAAGTCAGTTAGGAATTGTTAAATGGCAGACTTGAGAAGAATGAAGAGAGGAAATATAATCTTACCCAAACATTGAAATTTAGATTCTTGTACGTTACTGATTCCACATTGAAACCAATAGTCGGTATTGTAGTTACCACTTCCCCAATCTGCGGTTTCCCGTTAGCACAAAGCCCCTCCTGTAGTGCCAAGGTCTAGAGCCACTAACCTTCAACCTATATAGTAATGTAGTCTTTCCAGCGTTATCCTAACCAATTCGCAGATATATTAGCCTCCCCTTCTCCTCTGCTAGTCCTCGAATGCCCCAAGAGGCCTTCAGCCTGCTACTTACCAATCCCAAAATCAATATCCGGATCTCTTTCTTCGAAAATAGCATCCCCGACAGCCACGAAACACTTGCGCCCATTTTTGGAAGTTTTGTGATGGTATTTCCTGTTCTCTTTCTGTTCCTCTTAAAGTCGACCTCCTAAACAACTATGCTTAGCTGTCCCCTATCCTTGTCTTCCTGGAATCTTCCTTTCTTTGTCCCAATCGTATGCTCAATAATCACCAAATTTGTAGAATTCGTAAATCGTCGTGATGTTGTAATCGTTCGCGAGAATTGGGGTGTCTTGTAGTGTCAAAAGGTAGGACTTTCTACTCAAGTGATCTATGTTTTACCAGCGAGGTCAACTGTTCAAATGTTGCTTTGATGCAGCGCCTTACCGTATTTCCAATCCTAATCGCGGAGCCAGAGGTTTCCGATCATGATTAGTCATAACTTTATTTTTCCAAGCCGCTCACGTGCATCGACTCAAGACTTGAGCCTGAGAGCCTGAAGGCCGATCGAAAGGGCAACCGAGAAATAAAGCCCTCGTCAGAATTTTTTGGTGTGTGAATGCATTGAACCTCTATCATCGGACTTTTGAACCAGCACGACAACGACAATATCGACGCCGACTTTTCAAGATGCCGGTATGTACTACCTTTTTTAAATGACGCATACGTTCAATCGCTTGGCCGGGGAAATTGGAATGGATTCGAGATTATAGAAGGATTTATGGGCGCGACATTAAAAGATGGAATTCACGATCTCGAATACCAACAAAAGAACAATACGACAAATCATATAGATGCTAATTCGATACTTTTCTACAGTCCCAAAAGTCATTCCGCACCAAGCAGAAGCTTGCGAGAGCCCAAAAGCAAAACAGACCCATCCCACAATGGATCCGTTTGAGGACTGGTAACACCATCCGGTATGTTCAAGATTTGGAATGCCCCAGGGCAACAGCACAAAAATTACAATATTACCTCTTCGATTCCACTTTCGACTTTACAAAGTCGAGATGAATCATTATCGAATATCAGCAACTCCGATCGAGCTTTTGACTAATTAAATCCAATAGATACAACGCAAAGAGACGTCACTGGAGAAAGACTCGTATCGGTCTTTAGATGCATTACCTTTCAACAGCAAAACATTCCATCTTCTCCTCAACCTCTACCCACGCTCATACGATTTTCTCTTTTTTCCGCTTCTCGCCCATCCACCAAACCTTACGCTACTTATCCCGAATTCGCACGATACTCAGACACGAATGGCAATTTTTATGAGGGAGGAGCATGGAGAAATGAAATGATAATTTTTGCTCGGTTTGGCAGGAGGGTACAACTGATGGATGTTGCTTTGGGAAAAGGGAGGCGTAACATTTCTGATTGCTAGGCCGGTTCAATGAATGGCATATATCGCGATTGAGAGAGGATCATTGTGTTTATAGCAAAGTGACTCAGTGAGGAAATGGGATGTTTTGTTGATTTCTCCATGTTATATTATTGGAGTTTCGAGTGGATTTCGCTTTGTGATTGTGAATGGGTGTGATTACGCTCATCTTGAGTCTCCATGGGATATGGATTGAAACGCCTAGAAAGGTTTCTAGCAGGACATGGAACTTGAATGGATATCCAGCTTCGGCAATGTTTTTCAGTATCCTCGATCAGTTTGCAGAGCATAATCAGATCAGCCTGCATCTACGAACTACAAGGGATCCTCCTTCCCTTTGGTCCCTTGATCTTCCCCACATCTGAGATTTACCTTTAGTTCATTTACAATCACTCTTTTTACAGCAACTGTTCCCACCCTTCCCTTTCTCTTCCCACTTATTCTTAACCATTTCCTCCCAGCATCATCATATTAATTCATGTTCCCCTCTATCTCTCCTAATCTGGAATTTCGAATCCAGTTTTCTCCACCTCCACCTCCATGCACATATACCCCACTTACTATTCATCTCTTCCAACATCCATTCCCCCTTTTGTTTCATGTTCCCCTCTAGATACACTTCAGCTCTTTATATTCGTTTAATTCTATCGTACAGGTTGTGTCATGGTATGATATGATGTGATGTTGATGTGATGTTTATGGTCAGATTGATTGTGAAGTCACAAATACAGATATATGTATGTATGTAAATATATATGTTCAACTAGTGTATTCACATATATGTAAAGTTGCATTTAGGTATATACATTTAACTAGTGGGATCGTGAGGTATTATGTCCTGGTTTGGTTAGAAGCGAATGAGTATTTATATGTATGTATGTATGTATGTATGTATGTATGTATGTATATGGGGAGTGGAATTTCTAGGTATTTTTCTATTGAGTAGGGATGAGGGTGAGAATGGGAATGAGAATGATTATCTGGTTGGTATGGGGTAATTTGCTGTATTTTGCATGTTGTATAGTATATGAGTGTAGGAAGATAGGTAAGTTAGTTTTCACAAAAACTGGAAATAGAGATGGCAGAGAAAAGATGCAGATGGAGATGGAGAGAGAGAGGTTGTGGATGTGGTGATGAGAGTGAGAACTGAGAATTAGTGGAGGTGTTATTATGTTATATTGAAGTAGACTGTGTTGGTCTGGAGATGTAGAGTTGATGGGTTTGATGGGATATAAGAGAGGGAGATCTGGAATGTTACTCGTGATCTGTGGGATGGGAGAAATAAGAGGAAATATTAGGTAAGAAGAGGATGATTATAAGAGATTTTGGGGAGAAATTAAGAGATGGGGAAAGAGAGAACAATTATTGAAGAAGAAGAAGAGAGGGATGGAGAGGAATGAACGGTAAGTGTACCTTAGTAGTTAACATTGAAATCGAGAGAGATGAGAGAGAAGAGAAATCAATAAAAAGTTCTTTCTTGCTTTCTTTCTTTATAATATTTATTTATCTAGTTATATTCATTATATATACTTAGATTATTAATTATCTCTCATCGCAGGGAAAACATGAAGTTCAAAATAAAATAAAATAAAATTAATAAATTAAATCAATTAATAATAAAATATAATGTCCTAGGTATACAAACTTGTATGTAGAATTCCAAATTCATGATAGCTGGAGGGGGATAGATGGAGGTATCTAGGTGAATAGGAAAAGATATCCTTCTGGAATTTTTCATATATGTATCCTGTGATTTACTTACTGTATTATACTTTATTTATATCAACTATTGCTATATATTGTTATATCCATACATTACATACACACACACACACACACACACACACACACACACACACACACACACACACACACACAAATCTGAACCCTTCCCCTCTTTCCTTCCCCTTCCCTCCTCCCCCCTCACCAAATCAAATCAAAACCAACCCAAACCAAATAATATTACATCACATCACATCAAGCTTATAAATCACAAGCAACCCTTGTATTTAGAGAAGGAGAGATAATTAAGATGTGTGTTTGCATGTATGTATATATATATATGTGTTTGTATATATGTATGTATATGTATATATATGTGTGTGTATATATATGTGTGTGTATATATATGTGTGTATATATATGTGTGTGTATGTGTATGTGTATGTGTATGTGTATATGTATATGTGTTTGTATATATATTTGTATGAGAGAAAGAAAGAGAAAGAGAAAGAGACTATATATATGAGAGAGAGAGAGAACATCTACCTATCCACCTAGATAGGTAAAGAGTAAAGAGAGTTGTAATGATTTGGTTTAAAACTTGATGTTTGATGTTTATGAGAATGAGAATGAGATTGAGATCAAGGATGCGAATGCGAATGGGAAGAATAAGAAGTGGAATTGTAATATCTATAGCAGAAAGAATAATTTAGAACTTCTCCTTAAAGGGAGCAACTTACATTTTGAAGAAGCTTGGAAAGAAACATTACCTCCATCAGCTTGTATCCACAATATCACAAATTCACATGATGAAAGAAGACATAATGTAATATTGAAAACCAGTGCAATTGTGCGATACCTGTATGGTTGAGTGTGGACTGTCTATGTAATATCCTTTATTGACATCCTCCGTCTACACTTCAGTATCCTCATAAAACGCCCACCCGATGTGTGTACATACACACTGTAAACCCTAATGGAAAAAACTAGGAAATAGACCCCCCACGCCATGAAAGTGTATGAACCTGGACTTTCGGTTGGTAATCAGAAACAATCAGAGAACTCCTCCCATGCTACTGAAGCTAACCATCACCCCACATTTATGAACAACCCCCAATTCGTGATGGTATCATACGGTAATTCGTGGTAATTATTTTGTTAAGATATATGCTTAACGATCCTCAGCCCACTCGTTCTCGCGGCGGATTTGCTCCTCTTCCTCAGGAGTGAAGTCATTGGTGATGTTGAATGTCTTTCGGATTTCCTCTGGAGACTTTCCCTTGATCATGTTTGCGACAGTCTTGCATCCGACGTCGAGAAGAGCCTTGATGTCAAGGTAGTTGGCAGCCTGATGGTAAATTGTTAGTAATGATCAAGTATCTTTGTTTCAAAGAATATGACTTACAAGGATGATCTCGAACAACATCTCTTGATCGACTTGCATAAACTTTTGGTCCCATTCCTCAATATCAGTAGTCTTCTTGCGACTATCAGAATCGTCATCGGCAGTTGGGGCAGGGTCGTGCTTGTGGTGGTCAGCCCACTCGATGACCTTGCGGAGAACAGCTTCATTGACCTGTAAAGAGAAAGAATTATCAGTTTAAGGTTCAATGAGAATAAAGGTGAAATGATGTCAGAGAAACTTACGTTAGGGATTGGGACAGGAGTCTCGAGAACACCATCTCCAAGATCATCCAACATGTTCTTGATCAACATGGAGCGCTCAGCAACAGATCTCTCTATTGATAAAAGTTAGCATTCATTGTTGAACTCGGTCTGCGGGTTGAGTTTGGGTTGGATAGTAGGCGGGGTAACTTACCAACAGTGACTTCAACATTGTCGTTGCTGACGAGCTTGATGGTAGTGGCGGTACCTTCAGACATTTTGAAAGACGATATTATTTTATCTGTGTTAAGGTGGTGGTTATGAGGGTTTATTGTGTGTTGGTGAGATTGTAGAGTTGAGTTGTGTAGAGCTGTTTGTTAAGTTGTTGGATGTATGTGTTAATGAGAAGGAGGATGTGAATGGGAATTGAAGGCGCCTTTATGTCAGGCCTTGTAGTCGCTTAGCCTGCAAAAATCCTGGCTCAAAAAGCGTATTACTACTAGGCATGTATTAAGTATTTTAGTACGTGCTAGTGTCTTTTTGCGTTGGTCTCCCAAAGTCAATCAAAAGTCATCAATCACAGCATAACAGTATCAGAGTCTCGAAAGTGAATTGTAACTACGGTACATGAAAAAATTGACATGATTAATTGACATGTTTAATTGGCACAAATGGAATGCGAGGGAAGGCTAGGGAAGGCTAGGGAAGGCTAGGGAAGTAGCTGTAGTAGCTGTAGTAGCCTTCTATACGGTGAATAGACGATCGGTTGCCTAAACACCAACGTTTGAGTCACTGGTGACCATGTCATAGGACAGGAATCATAGTTTGGAAGAATAACAAAGCATCTACAGCTACCTAACAATCAATCACCCTTGGCCTCTTTTGCATTGTACAGTTTGCATTGCACCATGTCAATCCATAGCAAGCAGCGTCTATTTTGGATTAGCGCCTCCCTCATCATCAGTCCAAGTAAGCGCTACCTGATGGAAGCCTTGAGATGTTCTGTTCTGTTCGAGTCGGTGAAGCTTGGATCTAAATGTGCACTGTCCTCTTGTGATTGGGAGGACGAGGCAGAGGCAGAGTCAGAGTTAAAGTACGGAGTACTACATGTAGAAAAGAGTGGCTTTTCTATGGGTTCTCAGCCTTGTCTGGTTTCTGGTTCAACTCCGCGCACAGCATGACGAGCAGAGCACGTGATGTATGTGGTGCTATCATGCATCAGGTAGGAACTCGATGAACTAGATCTGGAAGCTAGAGAAGAAATAATGTGCTATGCTCACACAAGGAAGGTATGTAGAGCATTCGACTCGGTCGGTGATTCCATCAAGAGAAGCTCGAGAAGTCGAGGAGTTTACTAGGTATGACTAGAGTACCTACCTAGGTACTATCTATGTTGCCAAGTGAATAATCTTGTTCTAGCTGATTCCTCGAATATTTGTTGTTCTTTTGATACCTAGGTAGGTAGTGAGAGTTAATCATCGCTCTATCATTCTACGTCCAATCTACTGATCTATGCAAATACAAATCATCTCCAAAATATAAAACAATGCAGGTGGACGTGGAGTTTATGCCTCCATTGTCTCCGAGCTGTGAAGAGTTCGAATTGGTTGAAACCCATTCAATAAAGGTTAATCAAAAGCCGAAAAGCTTGATGCAGGTGATGCTAGTACTTTTAGTAATAATCATAGGATATCCACGAGAGGCTACCGGAGACTAGGGATGCTAGGTACTTATTACATACATAGTACCTAAGACCTGTCTTCGTGTAACATCATCTTCTCCATCTCCATCTCATCATCTCATCGTTACCCCTTTTACTCATTATTGAGGATATAATGATTTCTCAGCTGAATGGAAAAGTACACAGTATCGTGTATCATCACGACAAATTGCATCCGGAATGAAAGGAGCAATATCTTCGGTAATGAATACGATTGGTCAGCCCATTCCAAATCTCCTGTCATTCCGAGATTGCTGATCTCCGTCATACCCCCAATGCCATCCTTGAAAGTGGAAAAAAATAAAAGGTAGAGGTAACGCGACTTTACTTTCCAGCCGTTTCCGTTGGAAAAAGTATCCAACAACCCATATTTCTCACACTTCTCATACCCATCAGTGTTTGGAGTGTCCTTTGGTTTTCTCGTCCCATTTCCAATGACCTCTTTCTCTGTTATTATCCTTTTATCGCGTTTGCGAATACTTCTTTAATCTAACCCAACTTTTCTTCACATTCTCATTCTTCAAACGTATGCCCTAGGTAAATATCAGAAATGCCTTTCTTCGGGCGTGCATACTTGTTTCTTCTTCTTTTGCGAGTTTGGTTTGCCCTCTCTCCAAGTTATCTACATCCCGATGAGAACTTTCAAGGTCCAGAGGTTATAGCTGGTAAGTTTCATATTATTTCGTAATGTAGCTTCCCCTTAGCTCCGGCAGATATATTCAGTCGGCACATCTGTAAAGGGGGGCTCCTTGCATGAAATCCAATCTACAAAGCATCTCTGCTAACAACCCGCAGGTCAAATCTTCAGCTATCCTGTCAAGTTAACCTGGGAATTTACGTCCGAAAATCCGATTCGAAGTGTCTTCCCATTATGGCCTATATATGGTCTGCCGATGCTCCTCCTTCGATGGCTCTGGATAGGAAATGGAAATGATGGGGAAATTCCTCCGATAGCAGTGTTCTTCGCCTTGCGACTGTTGATGTTGACCTTGAGTTTTGTGCTTGGAGATTGGGCTATTTGGGAATTGGCTGAATCGAAAAGACACTACAAAATTGCAGTCTTACTTGTGGCATCTTCATACGTTACCTGGACATATCAAACACATACATTCTCGAACTCGATAGAAACGTTGGCAGTCGCATGGAGTCTGATTTTGATACAAAAAATCACGGCAATTAAGGTAGGAGGAAGCGGAGAATGTGTTAAAATGTGGAATTTGAAGCTGATTGTCGTAGAAGCATACTTCGGTATCATTATGCGGAATTCTTGCCTTCGTTGTGGTTTTTGGGGTATTTAATCGCATTACCTTTCCCGCCTTTCTCTTCATCCCGGGTCTTCGTTTGTTACCACATTTCAAGAGAAAGTAAGTTTTTCGACCCACCTGTGTTACCCTAGCTGATTTTGATTAGGCCTTTTTCGCTCGTTTCGATGATCCTCTTCGGTCTCCTGGCTACATTTATTGCAATCTCTTTGGATACGAACTTCTACGCCAAAGTCCCGGTCACTTGGTCCTATCTTTTCTCCCATCCAACAATTACACCATTTAATAATTTAAAGTATAATCTCGCACCGGAAAATCTTGCGCTTCACGGCCTACATCCATGGTATCAACATAGTCTAATAAATCTCCCACAATTATTGGGACCTGCCACAATACTTCTCTTCTTACGACCTGTGGCTCCTCTTCGACTTTGCTCTGCTATCTCGGGTGTAGTTGTTCTTTCATTTTTCAAACACCAGGAGGCACGATTCTTGCTTCCAGCCATTCCTTTAATATTGTCATCTGTAAGATTACCCAAATCAGGAATTTCTTTGCGTATCTGGGTTGGGTTGTGGATTTCCTTTAATGTTTTACTGGGTCTTTCGATGGGTGTATACCATCAGGGAGGAGTTGTCCCAACTCAAGTCTTCTTGAGCAAACAATTAGACGCCACTCACGCTTTTTGGTGGAAAACTTATAGTCCACCCATTTGGCTACTGAACGGCAAAAATGAAGTGCTCGACACTCATGATCTCATGGGCATCAGAGGAGAGCTCATGATAGAAGAGGTCAGCAAACTAGCAACTTGTCTTCCCAAATCCGGAGAAGAGCTTACAGAAGCTACCTATCTTATCGCACCCACATCTGCCACTTTCCTAGATAAATATACGGCAAATCAGACAGATCTGTACTTTGAGGAGATTTTCACATACAAAAAGCATCTCAATCTGGATGATATGGATTTTGGGGATGATGGGTTCTGGAGTACGATCACGAGGGTAATTGGGAGGAGGGGAATTGCGGCGTGGAGAGTTACGATGAAATGCCCGGAAGAAACGAAGGGTATGGATGAATCGGGAGATATCACGGAGAATGGAGAAAGTAGTTAGTCGTGGAGAGCCTATAAATAAACGTTCTTTTGTTTTTGATTCTGAGATGAGGCTATTTTGATAATTTGCGATGCAGCTCACCTTTATCAGGGTTCAATATTTTGGGTTTTATGGTCTTCGTAAGTACTCTACCCTTTAGAAATCCTCCTCCCCAGCTACAAAGCTTGACTACTAAACCATTCAATATAGATCTGATGTCGAAATACAAAAATTTGAATAGCCTGGAATGATGATTGGTAAGCCATCTATGGACAGAGCCGTATCAAATCTTGCAAGTTTGATGAATTCGTCTTCATTTCTGTTCATTCACCTCCAAAACGATTATTGTACGGTTATGGTAGTGCTGATCGACCGGATGCCATACGTTCGCCTAGTGATTTGGAAACTGGGCCCGTACCAGGCTTCCTTTTTTATCCATTTAACACTCTCTACATCCCACAACATCAAATCTCAGATCTTTTATGAGACAGTTTGACAACATTTCAGCTACTGTGAAATCTCCAAGATAACTTCGAATAATCAAGCAACATTTCAGGATGCCACTTTTCGCTCTCTCCAACGAACTTCTCAATGCGATCATTGAATTCTGTGAGTTTAGTGATGCACGCGAGCTCTGCAAGACTTGCCATCTGCTCAACACAGTTGCTACGCCTTATTTGTATTCTACAATCACCTTCTATTACAAGATTGATTTAATTTGTCCAAAAGATCCTCGCCACTACCTCTTCCTTCGCACTATAGTCAATCGCCCTGATCTTGCGAAATTCCCAAAAACCTTTCAGTGCGTGCGGTTGCTTCCTGCACAACTCTCATCGATCTGGAGACTCTTCTATAACAACCTAGGTCATAGATCCGATCCCGCTAACGCCTTATCTAATCTCATTCGGATCAAGGTCATCGAGGCCAGCGCCAGCGAAAAACAAGCAGAACTCTGGTACAAAGCTATCCTTGGATTGGGGAATAGCAGGGCACCGAGTAGTGACGGTATTTTTGCATTCATTGTCTGTCTTCTCCCCAATCTGAAGGAGATTCATATGTCCCAGGGAAATTTTAAGCGTCGTGGAAATGCAGGTACCATTGACCCTACTGCAGAGTTCTTCGCCCCTATGTTTGCACACGCAGTAGCACTTCAGACAAAGCAGAGAGCATCGGAACATGAAATCTCGCCATATTCCATGTCTAAATTGACATCCATGTCAATAAAGAACATTTCACATGATGATGTACCACTTTCAAAAATTGTACATCGTCTTGAACTGCCATCACTCAAGAAGTTCGTCGTTCAAGATGCCAATGATCTTTCCCCGGAAGTTCCCTTCAGCATTCCTGAAACATTTACTTCTCGGGTCCAGGACCTGCAATTTGAGCGTAGTGTGCTCCACCCTGAAAATTTGAGAAGACTCCTGAGCGCCTGTCCATCACTTCGCAGATTTGCGTTAGAGCACTCCAGCATCAGGGTTCCGTTTTGTTCCACGGAGATGATTGAAGGTTTGATGGCCAGTAAGGAGACACTCGAATTCATTGAAGCCGGAGTGGCAAGTGAATACATACGCCCCCATTTGGTTGAGACTGGATCCTTCGGTCGACCCGGCTCATTTGCAGACTTCCCAAAGTTAAAGGAGATTGTTGTGAGTGCTGGAGTTATTCTTGATGACTCAATAAACAAAAACACATCTGCAAAGACGGACAGTGGTGACGATACTGACGCTTATCACACAAGAGCCTTTTTACAGCGCATCCCTCGAAGTCTCCAAAATCTCACATTGAAAGACTGTTACTCTTTTGATAACATGTCATTTGCGGCAGTTGCGGCATTAGTCAGACAGAAGGAAAGATATGCTCCTGATCTCAAGTACATCAGCTTGACGTGGCTCGGTATGCATCCTTCACAATATCGTCCGTGCAAATTTGATTTGATCAGGGCATGCAAGGAAGAAGGAATTGAATTAGGGGTATATTTCAAACATTACTATATGTAATAGGTGGTTCTTAAAGCACTAGGGAGTTACATACGGTAATTGCATCTTTCTCGAGATATAATGTCAATTTGGTCTTGACATCAGTAGAGATAGACGGAAGTTTCGCTTACGGAATCTCTCCATCAAGTTTGAACAAATGCAAAGGACTCTCCACTGGCTGGTAGGATGCTCTCAAGATCTTCAGTTATGTCAGCAAATACAATAAAATTAATTGTCAAAACTTCGGCAAGGAAAATCTCATGCATTGTTTTACATGTATTTGCACCATAAGCATCCTGTCACTGAAACATCTTTTGGCTGCCCTTTCGCGACCGCTATTTTGATAGGAAGCTAGATAACTGGATCGTGGGTAGCCTTTTACTCATATGAGAGTATGAGTTTCTGCCAGAATTAGCTTCTTCCATTATCTGTATGAAATTTTTTCTCTTCACAAACTTTTAAACATTAATATCAGAATAGAGAATCTCTGTCTATATATAATTTCACGTGAGTCTAGATCAACAATTATTCAACCCTTCCTTACCCATGAAAGCCTCGGTTCATGCGGCAAACACCCGCCTCCACCCCGCATTACTCTAATTCCCCATACTTTTCAATATATACCTACCTACTTATTAGGACTTCTCAATTATTCCACATAGCCTCCATATATTTTTATAGTTTTGTAATAACAACATCTTAGAATACTCAGATCACGCTTTGTTGAAATTGTCTCAAAAGAAATGTCTTCCTCAGTTCCAATTCCCTTCTCTGAACCTCCTTGGCTCATGGGTTTACCATCTCCTTATTACAATGCTTCACACCGCAAATGGCAAAAAACATGTCAAGCGCTTGTTTCCGAATTACTGGGTGAAGCAGGTGATTGGGAAAAAGAGGGAGATGTACCCGGTACATACTGCCCCTTGATCTAATCTCCAATTCTACATACCAAATATATACTTTCAGTAAAAAAACAAGACTAACCAACACATCCAGTCAATCTCTACCAAAAGTTCGCCAGCGCCAACTTCCTCATCCCCAATCTTCCCTCTCCTCTCCCTGTAAAATGGCTCAAAGAAATCGGCATCACGCATCTCCCCGGCGATCTCCCCGTCGAAGAATTCGACTACATGCACACCCTAATATTCACGGATGAAATGCATCGTTCTGGGTCTCTCGGGCCCTCCGGCGCCATAACCACCGGGTTCGCCTTCGGGGTTCCCCCCATCTTAAAATTCGGTTCGCACGCCCTGCAAGCCCGTTTCCTCCCCGATCTCCTCACCGGGAAAAAAAGAATCTGTATCGCGATTACGGAACCCGGCGCCGGAAGCGACGTCAGCGCTATTGAAACCACCGCGCGGAAAAGCGATGATGGAGCGGAATGGATCATTGACGGGACTAAAAAATGGATCACGAATGGTCTCTGGTCTGATTACGCTACCATGGCTGTGAGGACGGGTGGGCCGGGTCCAGGAGGTCTCTCGCTTCTGGTTGTCCCGCTACTACAGTATCCGGGGGTGACGATGCGTCGGATCAAAGTGGGCGGACAGACGGCCGCAGGGACGACATTTATCGAGCTGGACAACGTGCGGGTGCCGCGGGAGAATCTGATCGGAAACGAAGGAGCGGGCATGAAATACATGATGCAGAATTTCAACCACGAGCGGCTGAGCATCTCGATTTCCGTGAATCGGATTGCGCGCACGGCGCTGCATCACGCGTTTGCATACGTGCTGCAGCGGCAGGCGTTTGGGAAACCGCTGATGGAGCAGCCGGTGGTGCGGAATCGCTTGGCGCGGTGTGGTGCGCAGCTCGAGAGTCATTGGGCTTGGATCGAAGGGTTCACGTGGATGATGACGCAGTTGCAAGGGGAGGATGCGGATCGGGAGTTGGGTGGCTTGACGGCGTTGGCGAAGGCAAGGGCGGGCATGGTGTTGGAGAGTTGTGCGTCGACTGCGGTGTTGCTTTTCGGGGGGAATGGGTATACGAAGAGTGGGATGGGGGAGGTGGTGGAACGTTTGTTATTCTTTTTCTTTGTTTTTGTTTCTTGTTGCCTTCATTTTTCCTTGATCTGCAATCCCAATCACAATCCCCCCTTCTCCAAACCAAACTTCCCCAAATACCCCAAAACTAACACCCCCACCCCTCCCCAGGAATCTTCCGCGAAATCCCCGGCGCCCGCATCCCCGGCGGCAGCGAAGATGTCATGCTCGATCTGTCCATCCGACAACTCGTCAAGAATTACCAATTGAAGATGAAGAATGGACTTGAGAAAGCGGGATTGGAGAGACCGGGGGGAGGATCGAAATTGTGAGATGGAGGGTTATGGAGAGGGAAGGAGGAGTGGGGATTGGATGGATGTGAGGAGAAATGAGGAAATAGATGGATGTAAGGAGGAGTGAATGAATGAAACAATTCATATTGTACTTATGATGGGTATATTGAAGAGCTTTTATATGTATGTATAGGGATTTGAAAACTGTATCGTTTCATTAATCGTGAGTGAGATATGTTATGATATGATATGATATGATATAATATAATACATACATACCTATCCTTATCTATATCCGCACACCAAAACTTCATAAATTGAATAGGTACCTACTTAGATAGATATTCAATTCATACACTACCTATCCTCGTTTCTCTCCCTCTCATACTAGTAAATCAAATCAATTCACCCAGCCCAGCCCAGATCAAATCAAATCAAATCAAATCGGACACATTCACCAACTCATCGCTCATCGCTCATCGCTCATTTCAAAATCATCATCATCATCATAATTATATTAGCAACCCCAATTCCAACCCTAATTCCAACCTCCAACCCAACTCAACCACCTATCATCTATCTCGTTCACTCAAATACCGCATACAATGCCCGTCGCATCACTCGTATTCATGGGTATATAATGATTCAATCATTCAATTATTCAATATTCAATCAATCCATCAATCCAACAAATAAACAATCAATCGTACACGTACTTCTTCTCCTTTCGTATCAAATACCATATCCATCACTCTCTCTCTCATCATCATCATTATCATACATATGGATACGTGCGCAGAATCTTTGCAGTAGCTTAATCAAACAAAGCTACAGACGGATCTTTTTCCTCCGGGTTATATTTTTGTTGTGTGGTTGTGTTTCTTCTTCTTTTGATTGGTTTGGTTCGGTTTGATTGGGTGTTTGTTTCGGTTTCGAAGTTATGGGAGTGGGATATCGGATCTGGTATATTTCGAATCGGGGGGTGGGTATCATTCGTGAATCTTTGCGTGGTGAGGGAAGAAGTAAAATCTTGGATGGTGACGGTACAGTACGGTCCAAAAGTCCCGTCTCGTCATCGGTCCGAACTATCTCATATCGGGTTATGCATCGGCGGTAATGTATCCCCGTGTAATCTCGGTGTTCTCTCCGATTCCCCTCCCCTTCCCCTCACAGTACCTTCATCACTTCCACTGGCCCCCACTGTACTAGTTCCCGCGCTCGTGCCTGTGCTCAAACCCCTCTTCATCATCTTCCCCAGAATACTCACTAATTCTGCCGCATCTTCAAACATATCATCGTCCATTCCCTCGTCCGCATTATAGACTTCGCTAATCGTCTTCCGGGCCAGTTCTCTCGACCGATTCGCTTCATCCAGACAATCATATATAAATGCTGTGTATTCGACTTTGACAGAGAGGCGCAGAGGGTGAGAACCCCATAGTTGGCGATCAGCAAGGATGGATGCGTCTTCGAAACATTGGGTTGCGAAGGGACGGTAATCGTGAGCGGGGATGAGAAAACTTCCTGTGATGTCTGGCACTGGAGAAAGAGACGGGTGGTCCGCCGACGGGTCCACCTTCGAGAGCGTGGGTAAGTTGGATGCTGGATGGACGATGTGGGTCTGGCGGTGGGGTATTGTCGATCCCTTTTCCTTTTTCTTTGTAGCGTGGAGATGTCAAACCAGGTGGAGTAGAGATCTTGGGAGTTCTGAGAGTGATCGCAGGAGTATTGTGGAAGAGAACATAGAGATGATAATAACTCGCTCTCAGTTTGTAAACGAGGACTTTTAACTCTCCGAAACCTGCCACTAGCGGTAGAACGTATTGTTCTAGAATTTTCAAACCTTCTTTCGCATACCAGATAATTCGAGTGTATAGTTCGACGGACTTCGTATCACGGGTTGTGTCGAGTCGTCTGAGTTTTCGCGCTTTCACAACCATTTTTGAGAGCATGGTGAGATTTCCCAAAATCTGAAACAGATTTTGAGCCAGCAGTGGGTGGTCCAATTGAATGTTTTTGGCAAATTGGCCAAGGAACTTTGTGTCGACCTCTGAGGATGCCATTGTGATGAGTGGTGAATGTGGAATTGCGTGGAAGTGGATGTGAAATTTTGTACAAAAGATCAAGAGGCAAAAACAGAGGCTCTCGATGAAGAAGGCTGGCGATAGAACCAATGGCCGGATTGTGAATCGGCTCGATATAGTATTGGTTGCGTGATGAGAGAGAGCGCGTCGCCGCGAAGAATTAAGAGCAGTATAGACTACCAATTAAACAGCACCAGTGATAGGATATTCTGGTGGACTCGTATATAGAGAGGATAAATCCAGCAAAGATTTCGACGACACGATCTTGTGATGTATCCAACAAGGTCTTGCAAAATTCGACAGCGAGCGTGATTCAAATGAGTCAAAATAATTCGAATTCACTTCAGCAACCCCAAATAAACAAAAATCCTTCAGACCGCCTCCTTTCAACAAAAGTCCTTCCAGTCGTATCTTCACAATATTGTAGTCGCTCCTATGGATATTCGAGTGCGTCCAAATGCTTTGATTGTGTGTGGACAAGGCGCCAAATAAAAATCGAATATCGTGGAGAATTGAAGAGTGTGAAGAAGATGGATTCGCCCAGCCGAGTGAATCAATTAAAGACAGAGGACAGAGGATCGAAAGGACCGAATAATCCGATTGAATTATTTCTCTCGTCTTTACTTCTCGAGAGGACAATTTTAATTTTAATTAGTATATTTCCCAACGTCGAATGAATCAATCAACGACGATATCCACATTACACACCAAAAGTATACTACAACTCGTCAGAACAAAACATTCTCAACCAAACAAATCTTCCCAAATCCACAGGAGTAGGTAGGTACATCAATTCAAACAATTGACCCATTCACTGACCAGATATAATACAATTAAGTTCTCACTGACGTGAAGCAACAATGACCTGGCAGCCAATTGCAAGTGTACTTGGCCTTCCTAGTAGCAGGCTCAACACACGAAGAAATCACCGAGAACCCTTTAATCCTTCAAGAGAGAGATTTGAATGAGTACAAAACATTTCGACTCCCTTTTCAATGGGCGCAATTGCACCTGAAACAAAATGTCTTTGTACACGAGAGGCGGTGACCGATGGACGTCTCTCAGATGTGTTTTGTACAGATGATATTTGGGAGAGGGGGGTTGAGGAGAAATGTTGCAAGGAAGCTTTCGTATGTTGATGTGGGAGAACAACGGCAAAAAGGAAAACCAGAAAAAATAAAAACGTTTCTGTGTACGGAAAATTTCGAATGGAATCGATTCAAAAGATAGGGAATTGCTGTTCCCAATTGAAAATGAGCGTATACAAGAAAAAATATCAAAAAGAATCTTGTGTCTTCAGGAACAAAACCACATTCTAGGAAATTGGAATTCTTGCAAGATCTGGAAAGTTGGAAGAGATGCAATGCAGAAAAGGCGAGCGTGGAAAAGATCAAGAAGGAGGTTTTGATGATGGAAGCTACGCTACCTCTTCTTCTCTTTTCGAATGGACATGTAAGTAATATGCAATACCCCGACACACTTGGACACTTGGAATTATCGCTCCCCCGTCGTGCAGCAATGTAGTTGGAGGGTTTAATGCACAAGCTACGATCTTTTCGATGCGGAACGCCTGTACTTGCATATTTTGGCGTTGGATGGAGCGACCTGCAAAGATACGTGGCAGCACAGATAGAGTGGGAAGTGAGAAGTGAGGAGCATTTGGGGGAAGATTAGAGAGAAATGGGAAATGGGACGGAGAAAGGCTGATATCTTGGTAAGAAGCTAGAGCGTTCCCGTTTGATACGATGTACACGACAGACTGGTAGAATTATTTTGGTATGACAGTTTGGTATTGGTGCGTATGTG